>NC_083594.1:36053038-36367413 GCF_027579695.1 Neoarius graeffei
CTGGACTGGAGTGTGAACCAGAATGTTTACTACCCTATTGTGCTAAATTATCTTAATAATTCCTGTATCATTTATAAACCTAAAAATAGCCTTGTATCCCACATTATCTGACCTCAACTGCAATATTTCTCGGATACCTAGTTTCATATGATTTAAATCAGGTAAAAGACTGAATAAAAGAGAGCTATTCAGGACACAACTGTGTGTATTTAAGATACAGCTTGGCTCTTAAAAGGATAGTTCGGGATTTTTGACATGAATCTGTATGGCATCCCAATCAATAGTGTCGTGCAAACACACTGACTTACCCCTGACAGCATCCTGTGAGTCCAGTTCTTGTCCAGTTTTGGTCCAGACGAAAGTAGTCCGGCAAGTTTGTTGGGGTCACGAAAGTAAAACGTTTTTCGTCTCAAAACAGTATGTGTTCAAAAGAGTGATATATTTGCATCACAAAACCGTTGCCAAATAAAAAGTCAGACCTCGAAATCGCTTGGCACTATTTTCTCTCCCTCGGTATCACTGCGCGCTGTCATGTTGACATCTGCGCAGGAATCAACACCTTTCCCATTGTTTGGCAGTGATTAGGAGTTCAGATCAGCGGCGCTAACAAGCTAATTTGAGAGCAAGAACAGCGACAAATTTATCACCTTCTATAACCTATACAATAATATATTTGTGAAAATGTTGCGCACTTGCGACTATCCAGGCTGTAGCAACAAAGATGTGGCTGAATCTCCGCACACATTTCACCGTCGTAGTCAGACATGTTGTCGCTAACTTTACTAGCAGTAAACAATGTAGTGATGTGTCGGTCGCGAACGATCCGGTTCAAAGAGCTGGCTCTTTGAAGTGAACGACGGGAGCCGGCTCTTCGGTGGGAGCTGAGTTGGGGAGCCGAATTAGTTTTTTGTCCTTAGGTGCCTCAGAGAGAGAGAGACAGAGTTCAGCTCAGCTGAAGGATGATTGTCTATTTGACAACCATGATCATTGTTTTGTTGCCGTGAATTCCTAAAGCTCATGATATAAATTGTCGCTCATAAATTGACAGGTTCGGTCGGCAACCGCCTTGGCATGGCCAGATTAATCTGCGGTATACAACGATATACAAGTGCGGCACTTTTTCTCTTTTTACATGCGCTCAAGGTGCCACACATATTTTGTTGCACATTGTTCTGTGTTTGTTAAAATAATTTCCAACTTTGCTTCATAGTTTCTTAGGCCTGATTTATACTTCATAATTTATTTTGTGGCATTTTGTTCAAGGTCGAGTGTGAAATAAAGCCATAAAGGATAAACAGTTGATGTCTTCTGTGTATTTTATATTGGTAATATAACAGTTTTGCATTATGTTTGTGAGAAAATAATTTTTTTTTTTTTTAACTCAAATTTTATTAATTTTTGGCAAAAAAAAAAAACAAAGACAAAACAACACAACATTACAGAACATATTACAGGGTCAGTGGGGTGAGAAAATAATTTAATTGGTAAGTAAGTTTTATTTCTATAGCTAGAACATTGTTACACTGCTATACTTTACAAAGCTTTACAATGGCTACAAAAACTAAAAAATAAAATGGAAAACATCCTATTGATAAAATATAAATAATAATGTAATTAATTAACTAGTTAATTGCAGCAATTAAATCAAAAATAAAATCTCAGGAGCCGTTTGGGAGCCGAAAGAGCCGGCTCCTTATAGTAAGAAGAGCCAAAAGAACCGGCTCCTGAAAAAGAGCCGAAATTCCCATCACTAAAACAATGAATGAACCAGCCGTGGCTGTCACCTGGCGGCAGCGCGCAGTGATAAGAAGGGAGAGAAAATAGTGCCAAGTGATTTCAAGGTCTGACTTTTTATTTGGCAACGGTTTTGTGATGCAAATATATCACTCTTTTGAACACATACTGTTTTGAGATGAAAAACGTTTTACTTTCGTGACCCCAACAAACTTGCCGGACTACTTTCGTCTGGACCAAAACTGGACAAGAACTGGACTCACAGGATGCTGTCAGGGGTAAGTCAGTGTGTTTGCACGACACTATTGATGGGGATGCCATACAGATTCATGTCAAAAATCCCGAACTATCCCTTTAAATACACACAGTTGTGTAAATGTGGGTGGAATCAGTGACTTGGAGCTTGGTCCTCTTGTTGTTGATAGTCTTATGCTGTGTTCACACTTATACCGGTACGATAGTGGTATAACTGTATCGATACAAAGTATACCGGTACAGTTTAGTGCATCTGTCCACACTAGCGAGAAATGTTTGCGGTTTTCTTTCACGGTAGTTGAAATGCGCGTGCGCGAAATGTTTCCGTGGTTACCGAGTAACTTCCTTCCGAGAATATGAAACAATGTGTATGTGCTTTTTGTTGTCAATGTACAGTCTGTATTTCTGGTGGTCATTTATTCAGTCGAATCGTATAAAACGCGCGAGGCAGTTGAGAAAGAAACAAAACGAATCTCCCTTCTCTTCCCCTCACTTTCTCCCTCTTTCCTTCTCTTCCCCTCATTTTCTCTCCATTTTCCCCTCTTCCTCCTTTCTTCCTCCCTCTTTTCCCCTCCCTCCTTTCTTTGCTCCATGTAGCTCCAGGGGCTTCAAAGTTTGGGAGAATAGCAGGGTACAAATAATTTACAGCAGGGTGCAAAATGGTAAAATGTCTGCCAGCGGCAGACATAATGCACGTAAAGCGTGCAGGGGAGGTTTCAAAGGGGGGTGTGCCCCCCTTTGGGCACGGAAAATTTTATGAAATGCACTGAAATGGTGGCCTCTGGTAATTTTTAACAGTGAAAATAAAGGGTAATCAATACTATTTGGAAACTTGAAATATGAAACCATACCTCAGTCATTTTATCAAGTTTCAGAAATATTTGCAAACAAACACATAAAAAGTAGTCCGATTGAAATCCACATATGGATGATATAATAATTTTAAGTCTCATGTGCACTTTGACTAAGCTAAGGTGACAAGTTTCTCCAGATTCTCTAATACTATTGAAGAATATGGTGAAATCTTGAATACAGATGAACAAAACAACTTCAATTATAATCAAAATGTTTATTTTTTTGGCAGTCAGTAAACTGTTACATAAAATGCAGCTACATGTACTTCATCAGCTGACTTCATCATTATTAAAAAACAGCAGCTAGCAGCACTCATCGACAGTCTCAGCATTTCTATTGAAAATAACTTTTATCCAGATCTCATCAACCTTCAACCTAATCATGTAGGGGCCTACTGAATAGAAATTATATAAATCTAGTTATTTAGTGCGGGTTAGGCACAACAAATATTGTGTGTGTGTGTGTGTGTGTGTGTGTGTATATATATGTGTGTGTATGTATGTATATATATATATATATATATATATATATATATATATATATATATATATATATATATTAGTGCTGTCAAAAATGTTGCGTTATTAACGCGTTAACTTGACTCAATTTTAACGGCGATAATTTTTTTATCGCCAGATTAACGCTCTGTGACATGATGTAGGTTTTTCATAAGCTTTTGAAACTGCCAGGAACTTGGAACAGAGACTTTGCTTAGAAAACCGCTAGCAGCTAGACTATAACGCCGCACCCCACACAGCCAGAGTCCTCTGCCCTCCTCCCCCAAAGAACCAGCGCGGGCAGGGCGTGATAGTAGAGCTGGGATTTATGGCTCTTTGATGGGATCCGCATCTTTGTGATCCGTTCTTTGAAAAGAGCCGTTCAAAAGACTGGCTCATTTGGCTCTTTTTAAATATTTATTCAGTTTTAAGAAGACAGCGTCTAAAGAAGCCAGATCCCTCTGAACTGTAAACTCAATGCTATCCCAGAAATCCTTCCTGTAATATGCAAATTTGGACGCCTCTGATTGGACAGCGCGACGCATCAACAGGCAGAAAGTGTAAAAGTACAAAATGTGTTAAGTGAGCTGAAACAGTAAAGATCAGATTCAATGCAATATTTATCAACGAACAACTTAAACTTAATGTAATAGTGTACTTTATATTATCAAGCATGTCAAGCCTACCGTCACTGTGTAACCTATCTCTCTGATTAGAGACTAACTCAAACAGTAGATCATTTCACTCATGGTTTTCTTGCTAGCCCCGCGCCGGTGCTCGGCTTAGGTTTCACTTTGCAGTGGCTGTGTCAAGACGTGTTATGCTTTGCAATAAAAAAAAAAACAAACATTGGTACAAAGCAAGCCCATTCACTTTTTTATGCTGATAAGAGAATTACAATGTTTTTTAATGTGTTAAAAATGTGCGATTAAATTGCGATTAATCGCGAGTTAACTATGACTGTCGCGACATTAATCGCGATTAAATATTTTAATCGCTTGACAGCACATATATATATATATATATATATATAAGGGCTGTCAAACGATTAAAAAATTTAATCGCGATTAATCTCAGGATTTCATATAGTTAATCGCAATTAATCGCATTTTTTTAAATCTATGTAAATGAATAAGGCTTTTAAAGTGAAATGTTGCAATTAAAATGGTGAACACATTTTATGCTAAAAGTACTTGTTAAACTGCTGGGACAAGAGAAAATGGTAAGGGAGTTTATTCACTCACATACTAGGCAGTACTGAACATAAAATCCAGTTTTGTGTGATGGATTAGGGAGCTGTAGTCTCAAATATAAAACATGTAGTCACATACTACTGTGTCTCAGTTCAGACGTGTGACAAAAGAAAATAATGAAATAAAACTTCAATTGTGCCGGAGTTGTATTCAGTCACAGCCTATAGGACTTCACAGTGCTGTGCAAACAAAAATAAATTGCAGTTGGACTTCAATAAAGACATTTAGTGTCATATCACAGTGCTACAGCATACTGAAATCTCACTTTACAGTATTTTAGAACTGCAAAGTGCATACCAAAACCAACTCAATCTCACACTACTTTTGAAATGAAACTTTTGAAATGAAACTTCCCGTTTAACAGACCTTTCTCCATCACTCACCATAGACATATAAACATAGACGCCGCATTGAGCTGGTGGCCCGTTGCTGGGATACGTTAGAGTGTCCGCCATATTGGATGTGGCAAATCTTCCCCGTAAACTAATGCAAGTAAATGGACTGAACTTCATAAAGCCCCTTTCTACAATAATATTTAACTCGATGCCTTTTATTCACCCATTAAGACACACACATATATATATTTGGGAAACAAACAGGCATCAAAACAACACGTATAACTTTTAATGTGATGGTTATAAATAGTGTGCGAAATACCCTGTACACTGCAAACTAGCGACAGATACGCAATAGATAGCTCAGGTAAGCTAATCAGTCAGCATACCGTAGCAAGCTACCAAAACCTGAGGCCACAATAACCAACCTACAAGACTGAATATGATAAATGATGGAAATAGTGGGGAAAAACTGGAAATAGTGAATGAAAATAAAAATTTACTGTTTTATTTATTGAGTCACCACACAGACCTACTCTCGTTGAATAAAGTGAGCTGAATGACCGCCAAACTGAGTTCGGCCAGGTTCTAACGTCATACCAAAACAAAATACATCACTGATTCCTTCACATTCAGAAAGGTTAAAAACATTCATCATACGTTCAAAAACGTTCATCATAGTGTGGCACTGTATTATCTAATTCTCACTGCTTATAACTATACACCTACCTGGTGGAGATGAGCTGGGAAACTGAAGACTGAAGGAACAGTATTGAAAAGTATTTTTCCAGTCTCACCTGTGAAAGGTAATCCCATGTGATCTCGTTTGGACGGTAAACCTGTTGGTACAGTTAAACGCAGCACATGAATGAGGCATCTTTATTCTCGGCTACTGTCTAGACGCTATACCAGAGACGGGTGAAGAATCTCCACTTTGCCACATCCAATATGGCGGCGAGGATGACGTATGATTCACTCACATTGAAGCAGCACGCAACAAGCCTCAACAGGAACTACGGGTGACTCACAGGGCCTAATTAGAATTTGCGTTAACGGCACTATTTTTTTTAATCACGATAAATTGAGATTGCGTTAACGCGTTATTATCGCGTTAACTTTGACAGCCCTTATATGAGAGAGAGAGAGATGCAAGTACGAATTTTTCATGGGGCGGGATGGTTTGGAACAGGTCATCTAAAATTGGGATAACATTTACCCGGGACGGGTATTTGAGGCGGGTCATCTAGCTTAAGCTTGATTAGCGTTGTTACGCACGCAGTGTTTTTTCGAGCAGCTGTCAAAAGCAGAGTCAACTTTACGATCTGCAATTATAATGTCTTAAGCAAGGCTGGGAAACGGTGGACTAAGACATATGTATTTTTCTGTATCAACACAATGACAATAAATTTGCGTTCAAAACGTACTTACCTTTCCCGCTAGACCTTTTTAGCCACGCATCCAGCATGGAGCCGCTTGCAACTCTCTTCGTCGCCATTTGTGAGTCACATGATGGTATGAACCATTCACAGTCCATGGAACACTCTAAGCCAATCAGAGTACGGCTTACGTATGGCACAAGGGGCAGTAATGGCTGCACTCATGTCGAGGATGTAAACAAAGTTGACGCGGCAACGGACATACATGACATGGTGGATGTAATTTACGTTCACAACTTTTTTTGCCGTCAGAAATATTTAATATTAAATTTTGTGACTCGACTGACAATAGCCGGCGGCATAAGCCACAGACGGCGATTTGCCGCCGGTGACGGCTACTTTTGAGACCGCAGTAGCTCCACAGTTGTTTTGAGCCATTTTGACGTTTTATTTACAGCTGGAAAGTACGTGTGTATTGCCGGAAGAAGTAGGAATGGTTCATTGCGCATGCGCATTATATTTGTATTGATACAGAACTGCTTCATCTGTCCACACTACAGCGAAGCACTACAGTACCGATACTGTACCGGTACGAAACCCATACATTTGTGGGTTTCGTACCGATAGTTATACTGCTACAGTACCGGTATAGTTGCTAGTGTGGACAGGTGTTGCAGTACGAAAGTAGTTTTGTATCGGTACAAAATCCCTAGTGTGAACAGGGTAATAGACACTGGCCTTTCATTTAAACTAAGATCTTTTACCTGACTACATACTGTGAATTGCACTGCCAATTCTTGTGATGGGACTGAAAAACCTTTTGTGTCACAGGTCTGTTACAGGTTTGTCTTTTTGATGGCAACAGTGCATAACTTGCTTTTTCATTCACAGGCTCCTTTCCTCCAGGCTCTCCTCAGGCCCCAACACATCTTTTAAATACTAACTAACTGTATTCTAATTATTTTTGTCATGTACATGTACATCAAGAGGGATTAATGCTGTAGACATTTTGCAATAAAGGTTAAAAATAACATTCATAGATTTCTTTATTCATAACTTGGTAGCTAAAAAAGCAGCAGCAGGTTTAAACACAGAGCACTGGGAAAACAGCACTTTGCGTGTGCAGAAAAGCCCAAATTACCCTGCATCACGACGGAAAAAGCCCAAATTCAGAAATACAGGGTGTAGCCCAAATTATGTAATTGAAAGGCCTGGTGTGCACTGAGCTTCGACTCAGTGCTTCGGTATGCTGAGGTTAACTTAACCAAAACAAGTTAAGTATTGTCAGTCACATTACTAATGAACCAATTTTCTGACTTGAGCAGTTATAAGATTCTTCCAGGGATTCATGTTGCTATTGCCTTTCAAGACATTCCATTAACAACACCTGGATTTTCGCCAAATCGTTAGGCTATTCATCTGCATTTCAGAGTAAAGCTGTAAATTTCTTTCTATAAGTCTATAAAGTGAAGGGGTATGAATGCACTGTTTTTTTCCAAATGTGGCAGTCTTGTATTCTTTTATTAACTATACACTATGCTGTATCTCACAGAAAAACCGCAAAGAAATCCCTTGTTACTGGGAAAATCAGCCAGGTGGATGCCAGAAGTTTCACTGTGCATTTCACCATGAGAAGCCACGTTTCATTGATGGCCTTTTTGTTGCTCCAGACAAAGGTATTAAACCAATTGGAGATCATTAAACCATTGTTTCTGTGACTCTAGGTAATACAGAAGAGTAATTTCCTTGTGATCGCACAGCTTTCAGTCCTTATCTCAAAGACATGCAGATTAGGTACACTGTAATTGGTGCTAGCTGTAGTGGTTTCCCAGCCGTAATGTATGTACATACATCTTGCTATGGCGAAACTAAATAAATTTAAATCTCACAGGGCCTGTGATGAGGAAGGAGAAAGAAGAAGAAACTCCACAGGACGACCATGTTTTGTCTGCTTCTGCCAACATTACCAGCACCACCAACCCACAGCTCAGGGGAGTCATCAAGGTGGAGACTCAAGAGAGCGTCCCCAGTCCCACCCACCCACCAGTAGTCATTAATCCTGTGGACGATGAGGATGATGAAGATGGTAACAGTTCTAGATTCTTATTTGCTCCAATGCTAGGCATGTTTTGTTTTAGAATCCTAAATGTCCTGCATTATTATTATTATTGTTGTTAGACCAGTTTTCTGAAGAGGGAGAGGAAGCTTCTGGTGTCTCTCCAAAGAAACTGCTGAGCTCCAATAGAGGTAGCGTGTCTTCTTTCTGATGATTTTTTTGTTTTGTTTTCATGTTACACTGAGTCCTTGGTAAAGGGATTGTGTGAGCAAACACATCAAATTTCACTGAGACTGAATTGAGTACATAAATTACCCTAAAAACATTTTCATTGGAATTCTTCATAAATATCTGCCCAGTCTTGAATTATGCCCCTGGCAACACTCTTAGCAACCAAGATGCAAATCTGCAGCAAGCTACTCTAAACTTTTGGTAGTGATGTCGTTTCAAGAACCAGCTTTGTAAACAAAAGCCATTGCCTTTTGAAGCCCATCATTGCTATTGTCTTGTTCATCTCCTATACTTTTCACATTCAAAAGATTCCATGTCGTTGTGTCGCAATGTTTTGTACGTGTTCAGCACAACAGTTTTTCAAATTGCCGAAGAACATTGATCAAATGCAAAAATGGACTTTTTTTTTTTTTAAATATTCAAGTGAAAGCAGCCTATTTCAACCTCATTAGTACTAGCGTGCTATGTTTCAAGTACTTTGAGGGTGATTCATTTGTCAAATGGATCAAATGAGAGTGGATATATAAAAATGGATGTCTGCTTTACCTATTGGGCTGAAGAATAGTCAGACATTGGGATGAGAATTGACCCTGAGGCGGCTGATCATTTGACGAACTCTTTTTCAGGGTTTTCATTAAGAAATGAAGTAGGTGGTGGAAAGAAGGAAGTAAGGGGTGGAGCAATGTGTGTGATACCCGAGCCCAGCACAGCGAGGGACAGTGCAGGAGGCAGGATATCCCCCTCCTGCTGTGGGGGTCTGGGGGCCCTCCCCCAGAAAATTTTCAATTTTTAGATGTTCTCTGGTGCATTCTAGGCCCCATTTTCGCTGCTGATAATGACCATATTTATTGTTCTTTTATGGGTGTTTATCATACACAAACTGATAATACTGAGTGTATGGCATAACATAATCCAAAATAACATGCTAGTGTACTTAATAGCCTACACATGCAGTGGGATGTCAGCTGATAAAACATGAATTATTAACTAAACCTGTGTTGAAATAATTTGAGTGTTAAACTAACATGCAGAGAGAAAAAAGGCTTAATTATATTTATTAATAATTAATATAATGCCACATCACTGAAGCATAGAGTCCACATACATATGTTCCAGATCAAACCTGAAAACTAGAAGTAGCATGACGAAAGCAGGGAAGGCTGTTCAGAGGGGCCAGGCTCTGTTCAGAGAACAGGATATGTATTAAGGTTTTTCACCTGACGTCACAGGGTCATGTGACGCCCCGGTGTCCGCCATTTTGAACGGCAAGCTAGCTAATGTCAACATCATAGTACCTAGTATGTTACTGTAGCAACGTTTACGTTCAGTCATTTGGATGACTGTTAAAACCTTTCAGTCTTAAGTTTTTCCTTTACTGTATTTACTAGTTTACTGAGCCAGCCAGCCCCGGAGCGCGCTCGCTAGCGCCAGCCAGCCCCGGAGCGCGCTCGCTAGCGCCAGCCAGCCCCGGAGCGCGCTCGCTAGCGCCAGCCAGCCCCGGAGCGCGCTCGCTAGCGCCAGCCAGCCCCGGAGCGCGCTCGCTAGTTAGCTAGCTAGCCCCGGAGCGCGCTCGCTAGTTAGCTAGCTAGCCCCGGAGCGCGCTCGCTAGTTAGCTAGCTAGCCCCGGAGCGCGCTCGCTAGTTAGCTAGCTAGCCCCGGAGCGCGCTCGCTAGCTAGCTAGCTAGCGCCAGCCAGCCCCGGAGCGCGCTCGCTAGCTAGCTAGCTAGCGCCAGCCAGCCCCGGAGCGCGCTCGCTAGCTAGCTAGCTAGCGCCAGCCAGCCCCGGAGCGCGCTCGCTAGCTAGCTAGCTAGCTAGCGCCAGCCAGCCAGCCCCGGAGTGCGCTCAGTAAACTAATAAATACAGTAAAGGAAAAACTTATAACGGGCCATGTCTCAACAGACTAAGAAGTTATTTCAGTGACATTTAATAACATTTTGTTTATCCTGAGGACCGAAAGTAAATGAAAATGTGAACAAACCTTAGCTGTCAGTGAACAATCCTGGTGGAAGCAGGTAAACGTCGTTCTCTAAGCCTGCTAACCTCAATTTTTGCAAATACCTCTCCCTCTGCTCGCCCTGTAAATGCCCTACGTCGCTGGATAGTGAAGGTGTTTTCTGCATCTCGCTCCTTTTTCTTTTATGTTTTTCGTTTGTCGCCTTCCTCGCATTCAAACTGATTCGAGCCGTGCCGTCCAAAATGGCAGCATCACATGACTTGGTCACGTGGGTGAAATACCTCAATAGAGGCTTTGCACCGTCACGTGATCCCATAGCAACGGTAACTACGCCGCCATGACGGGGCACACTTGTAGTCCTTCATTCAGCAGAGTTAATTGTGAGTGATCAGTATGGAAGGTTTTGTTGTGTTTTTGAATGAAACAAAGACATCAGATTTTTGATATTACCAAAAGTAATTCATCATGGGGGAAAAACTAGAGATATTTCTAAACGTAGAAGGGGGAAATTGGGGGGGGGGATTCAGCAGGACTATGTGTTGAATGGAGATGTCAAAAACCCTATGGTATACTCACTCCATTTCCATGAAGGTAAGGATTTTTAAAAAAAAAGTAATTTCACAACTGCAACAAGGTGCTCATTCTTGTACAATGAAGTAAAAATGAGCAACACAGCAGTTCTGCAGAGCCTAACCTTCAGAGACTTAAAAAGTGCATTTATATTGGGGGATCCTTCAGAGCACGTTGTGCATGTGCTTGGGACCCAGTCGTTGTGGGAAACACCTGATGTTGATTTGAGCGCAGTTAGCACATGCATATACAGTGGTGCTTGAAAGTTTGTGAACCCTTTAGAATTTTCTATATTTCTGCATAAATAAAATGTAAAACATCAGATTTTCACACAAGTCCTAAAAGTAGATAAAGAGAACCCAGTTAAACAAATGAGAAAAAAAATATTATACTTGGTCATTTATTTATTGAGGAAAATGATCCAATATTACATATCTGTGAGTGGCAAAAGCATGTGAGCCTTGGCTTTCAGTATCTGGTGTGACCCCCTTGTGCAGCAATAACTGTAACTAAACGTTTCCGGTAACTATTGATCAGTCCTGCACACCGGCTTGGAGGAATTTTAGCCCATTCCTCCATACAGAACAACTTCAACTCCGGGATGTTGGTCGCTTTCCTCACATGAAGTGCTCGCTTCAGGTCCTTCCACAACATTTCGATTGGATTATGGTCAGGACTTTGACTTGGCCATTCCAAAACATTAACCTTATTCTTCTTTAACCATTCTTTGGTAGAACAACTTGTGTGCTTAGGGTCGTTGTCTTGCTGCATGACCCACCTTTTCTTGAGATTCAGTTCATGGACAAGATGTCCTGACATTTTCCTTTAGAATTTGCTGATATAATTCAGAATTCATTGTTCCATCAATGATGGCAAGCCATCCTGGCCCAGATGCAGCAAAACAGGCCCAAACCATGACACTACCACCACCATGTTTCATAGATGGGATAAGGTTCTTATGCTGGAATGCAGTGTTTTCCTTTCTCCAAACATAACACTTCTCATTTAAACCAAAAAGTTCTATTTTGGTCTCATCCATCTACAAAACTTTTTTCCAATAGCCTTCTGGAAAAGGCAGTAGAAGGCGTGACCGACCTGTCAATCCAGACAGGAAGGCCATGCCTTCAGAAACATCAGCTGATAAAAGATGCGTCACCAATTAACATCCGGTGACACTCTGAGGAAGACGACAGTCGTACGTCGAAACATGTCAGGTAAACAAACCCAAAAACTAGATGTCTGGTAAAAAAGAAAAAAAAAACTAACTATATTTAATATAAGACATAATGAACGTAATCAAAATATTAAGAATAAGTTATGGAGACGAAAGCATCAAGGAGTTTCGCCGCCTAGAGCGACTGACGCGAAAACAGGCACGCTACAGGAATCACCTGAGATTCAATCTGCGCTGCCGGGATGAGGAAGTCGTACCGGCCAGCCTGAACATCAAGAACCCGATTCCAACCAGAAACGTGGAAAAGATGATCAAGAAAGTGCGGATGACTCTGGTAAAAGAACGGATACGGTGCACAACTGACAAATTAAATAACATCAACAGCGAACTACACAGGGAGACGGAAACTTTCAAACGCCGGTTTCCCCAGAACAAGGAAATGGAAATAGCAATACACGGACACTTGGCAGACATACACGAGCAGGAATTCACCAAGACAAAAACCCGACAAATCCGAAAACTGGACAAACTCATCGCACAGAAAAAGAAGGCAGAACCGGAGCACGCACACATCAACGACAAATGGATTCATAACATATCAAGGTACAAGCTCTCACAAGCAGAACGCAGTATATTAGCAAAAGGACTCAACTACGCTGTCACACCGAACAACATACCACACGACGAATTCATTCTGGCAACTGAATTAGCATGTGAGAAAATACAGGATCAGGGACAAAAAGCAGCACTAAGAAACGCAATAGCTGGTATATTGAAAACGGCCAAACCACCACCCAGTAACATCACAAAACAGGTAAGCCAAAGCCATGAAAACATTAGCAAAAAATAAAGATATCACAATCCTCCCAGCAGATAAAGGCAGAACAACAGTTATTATGGACACTGATGAATATGAACGGAAAATGATTGAATTACTCAGTGACAACGCATTTGAAATATTAAAAAAAGACCCAACAGAAGACAAGAAAAAGAAACTTAAAGCACTACTCAAACCACTACTCGATGAAAATAAAATAGATAAGCAGGCATACAATCATTTAGTACCCACAGCCAACGTCATCCCCAGGATTTACGGCACACCAAAAATACACAAACCAGGAACACCATTACGCCCCATAGTAGATAGCATTGGTTCAGTCACTTACAACTTATCAAAAGCACTTACCGAAATAATTAAACCATTACTAGGACTCACAGACCAACACTGCAAAAACTCAAAACAATTGGCAGAAGAACTAAAAAACATAAAAATGCAGCAAGACGAAGTTTTCATATAACACGATGTCATATCTCTGTTCACCAGAACACCCACGGAAGCCACCATACAGATAGTGCAAGAAAAATTAAAAACAGACAGGACGCTCAAGAAACGCACAAACCTCACTGTACAAGACATCACTCAGCTCCTTCAATTCATCGCCACATCCACATACTTTCAGTTCAGGAATACAATTTACAGACAGAAGGAAGGTTTCGCCATGGGAGACCCACTATCAGCCATCATGTGCGGCTTTTTCAGGGAAGATCTGGAGCAGAAAGCACTCACTACAATACCAGCAGAATATAGGCCAACACTCTGGAAACGTTACGTGGATGACATACTAGAAAAAGTGAAGAGGGGACACACTCAACAACTCACCGACCATCTCAACACCATAGACAATACCGGCAATATAAAATTCACGCATGAAGAAGAAACGGAGCAGTCAATAGCATTTTTGGACTTAAAAATACATCACACAGAAGATGGGGACATCAAAATAAAAGTACACAGAAAACCCACACACACAGACCAATATTTAAACTGGACTTCCGAACACCCCATAATGCACAAAATATCAGTAGTCAGAACATTACATGAACGCACAGCAATAATTACAGATCCACAGGACAAAGAACAGGAGAAACAACATATACAACACGCACTGAAGGCATGTCAATATCCACAATGGGCAATATCAAAAGGGGCGGAACAGGTTAAGAACAACAAAACACAGAAGAAAGAGAAAAAACAAACCAACAAACAAGAACACAGGGGAGTAGTGACATTACCATACATTAGGGGAATAACTGAACGCATTCAAAGAGCAATGAGGAAACACAACATTAACACACCTGTCAAACCACACACAACACTCCGTCAGATCCTGGTTCATCCCAAAGACAGAATACATCCGGACAACAGATGCAACACCATATATGAGATTCCATGTCAATTATGCAATAAAACTTAGATTGGGGAGACAGGAAGGAGTTTCAACACAAGAAAAAATGAACATAAGAAAGAGTGCGAAAAGGAGACAGCTACAAGACAAACCCGAACAATAAAAGAAAAGGCACAACAGGAAAATTATAAGTCAGCTATAACAGATCACTGTAAAAGGGAAAATCATATTATGGACTGGGGGAATGCCAGAGTCATCCGCACAGAAGATAACAAACATCAGCGCTGGATCAGGGAGGCCATGGAGATCCGTAAGCGAAGCCCGAGGACCATCAACCGGGATGAGGGAGCATACATGCTCTCCCACACCTGGAGTGCCATCTTGCAGGGGACAGACAGACAGTAGAAGGCGTGACCGACCTGTCAATCCAGACAGGAAGGCCACGCCTTCAGAAACATCAGCTGATAAAAGATGCGTCACCAATTAACATCCGGTGACACTCTGAGGAAGACGACAGTCGTACGTCGAAACATGTCAGGTAAACAAACCCAAAAACTAGATGTCTGATAAAAAAGAAAAAAAAACTAACTATATTTAATATAAGACATAATGAACGTAATCGAAATAGCCTTCTGGCTTGTCCATGTGATCTTTAGCAAATTGCTGATGAGCAGTAATGTTCTTTTTGGAGAGCAGTGTCTTTCTCCTTGCAACCCTGCCATGCACACCATTGTTGTTCAGTGTTCTCCTGATAGTGGACTCATGAACATTAGCCAACGTGAGAGAGGCCTTCAGTTGCTTAGAAGTTACTCTGGGGTCCTTTGTGACCTTGCCGACTATGACATGCCTTGCTCCTGGAGTGATCTTTGTTGGTCAACCACTCCTGGGGAGGGTAACAATGGTCTTGAATTTCCTCCATTTGTACACAATCTGTCTGACTGTGGATTGGTGGAGTCCAAACTCTTTAGAGATGGTTTTGTAACCTTTTCCAGCCTGATGAGCATCAACAATGCTTTTTCTGAGGTCCTCAGAAATCTCCTTTGTTCATGCCATGATGCACTTCCACAAACGTGTTGTGAAGCTCAGACTTTGATAGATCCCTGTTCTTTAAATAAAACAGGGTGCCCACTCACACCTGATTTCAATCAATGGGATGACAAACACATGACTCTAGTTTCATCTTCAAATTAACTGCTAATCCTAGAGGTTCACATACTTTTGCCACTCACAGGTATGTAATATTGGATCATTTTCCTCAATAAATAAATAACCAAGTATAATATTTTTGTCTCCTTTGTTTAACTGGGTTCTCTTTATCTACTTTTAGGACTTGTGTGAAAACCTGATGTTTTAAGTCATATTTATGCAGAAATACAGAAAATTCTAAAAGGTTCACGAACTTTCAAGCACCACTGTAAGGACACTGTTTTCACAGACACTTTGTGAAGTATTCTGTCAGGTCTGTGGCAGTAGACGGATCTAAGTGGAGGAAGAGTGTATTCGCAGGTGAGATATTTACAAAAGCGAAACTGAAAGTAGTCATAAACATGGTGACAAACAAGTGTTACAGTGATAATACTTCACAAAGCATCGGTGTCCTTATATGCATGTGCTGATTGTGCTCAAAGCAGCATCAGGTTTTTCCCATAATGACTGGCTCCCAGGGCAGCACGGTGGTGTAGTGGTTAGCGCTGTCGCCTCACAGCAAGAAGGTCCAGGTTCGAGCCCCGTGGCCGGCGAGGGCCTTTCTGTGCGGAGTTTGCCTGTTCTCCCCGTGTCCGTGTGGGTTTCCTCCGGGTGCTCTGGTTTCCCCCACAGTCCAAAGACATGCAGGTTAGGTTAACTGGGGACTCTAAATTGACCGTAGGTGTGAATGTGAGTGTGAATGGTTGTCTGTGTCTGTGTCAGCCCTGTGATGACCTGGTGACTTGGCCAGGGTGTACCCCGCCTTTCGCCCGTAGTCAGCTGGGATAGCTTGCCTGCGACCCTGTAGAAGGATAAAGCGGCTAGAGATAATGAGATGAGATGAGACTGGCTCCCAAGCGCATGCACAACGTGCTCCGAAGGATCTCTGAATGTAAGTGCAATTTTTAAGTCTCTGTGAAGGTGAGGCTCTGCAGAGCTACTGTGATGCTCATGTTCATTTCACTGTATAAGAATGAGCACCTTGCTGCAGTTGTGAAATTACATTTCTTTTTTTTAGGAATTCTTACCTTTTGTGGAAATTAAGTGAGCATACCATTTGGGTTTTTGACCTCTCCGTTTGACACAGTCCTGCTGAATTCCCCCCCTCCCCCATTTTTCCCTTCTACATTTTAGAAATCTATTTTTTCCCCCCGATAAGTTACTTTTAGTAAATAAAAAAAAAATTATCTTTTTGTTCAAAATGATTTGCACATCCAAAAACACAGCAAAACCTTCTCATACTGATCAATAACTAACTCGTCTGAATGAAGCACAAGTGTGCCCCCGTCATGGTGGCATAGTTACCATTGCTATGGGGTTATGTGACGATGCAAAGCCTCTATAGCAGCTACTGCAGTTATCTATTCACCATGACTACTGACTGACTAGTCTTTTAAAAAAAAAAACACCTAACTATTGACAAGCAAAAAACAAAGCACTTAACAAGGAGACACAAGTAGATGTCCATTCCCACCACCAGCAGATTTGGAATCCAGTTCTGAACAAGTATTCTCATTTTAATTTACCTTTACTTGTCAACACTGCCAACAGTACTGAAGTGGTGATCATCCAACAGTCACTGTATCCTGACAGTCTTTCTCCAAAACAGGGATGAGAGTTTTCCGCTTTTCGGCGGATTTCCGCTTTTTCTGAGCAAAAATCGATATTATGCCAAATCCGTTGAGATTTTTTTTTTTTTCATTGAGGGGGGGTTGGGGCATGTTCCTTCGTGATACTCAAGCGTATGACTATGTTACATGTTTACATTTTCGCCATCTTTAGTCTCACTAAGACCCCGTCCACACGTAGCCGGGTATCTGCTAAATCGAAGATATTTTTCTACGTTTTGGCCTGTCATCCACATGAAAACACATCAAAAACGAATATTTAAAAAAACTCCGGGCAAAGTGAAGATTTTTGAAAACTCCGTGTATGCCTTTTCGTGTAGACAGAGATAACCGGAGGTTTGCGTTTTAGAACGTCACAATCTGCGCCAAAAAAATGACAACAAATCTGCCCTGACGTCAAACGTGCGACCTTTGTTTACTGCAGAAGCCAGATTAAGCATGGACTTAAGCTAGCCGCACACCACGGAGATCCACGCGGTACCGAACCGACCCATTTCAGAGCCGACTCCCGACAGGGCACGCACATATCCCCCGACTGTTTACGACTGCAGTCGCGATTGAAGCGACACGTGACAATAGCTTTGTGATTGGCTATTGGATATAGTTACTGTTAAATCCAACACTTGAAGATGCTACAGGCTGAATTACAAATGACACAACACGGAATATGTAGCGCACTATCTAGGCTGCATGAGCTATTATTCCCAACCTTAAATAGTGCACTTATATAGGGGAGTTAAAGCGATTTGGAATTCAGCCACACAACTTGAGCAGAGTGGCTTTCCAGCCCACTGTGTCTATGGATAAAGCTTCAGTCTATGGAATTACAGTATATACCTGCATTAGGTGCTACCAACACGTATTTCTCGCGCTAGAAATTGTGTTTAATGATGTCACGTGTTATATGCGAAAGATATGATTGGCTATTGCTAGCGACTCTCGCCGATCAGTCTGGCTCCCGATTAGTTTTTCGAATCGGCTGTGAGATGAGTCGGTACCATCGAAAACTAGTCTTTACGCCTGACTCGCGACTTCAGTTGGCTCGGTACGCTGAAAATCGGCGTAGTGTGCGGCTAGCTAAAGAGTAATGGATCGGAGTAGTGCCTTGAAAGCGTTAATTATTGTGCAGGTGCTATTTACATGTTTAATTTTAGAAGCCCAACTACTGCTCCAAGAGCACAGGCGATGTGATTAGGGGGTAGGATTTGGGGAAATAACCATCTACAGGTTGGGAATGCTTATGAATGTGATTGAAAACGCAGATGTTCGGTTATGTGTGGAAGGGATTTTTTTCGAAGACAAGGTGGTGTGGATAAAACATTTTTATAAACGGAGGGGGGGAAAATGTTCGGTTTTAAAAATACCCGGCTACGTGTGTACATGGCATAAGTCTTGCAGTAGAATACGTGTTATCTACAATGTAATTGGCCAAAACATCGCTGGCAAGAACATGATAGCCAATCATAACAGTTCTTACAAGAGTGTGGGAGAGAACAAAAGCCAATCATAACAGTTCTTATAAAAGTACCCGCATCTGTTCTATTTTATTGAAACTTGCACATGTTCATCGTCGCTGCGCTTCAAAAATACGTTTCTCTTTCGTATCGGCTTTTTTACTCAAAATGCCGAATACAATTGACAAGCGAGACGAAGCGAAGGTACGTGAAATCGATGCTGGTATAAAAAAGAGAGAGAGGACTGGCAAGCTTTTGTCTTTGGCCAAAAGGCTGAAGAAGTCGTCGAAATAATTAAATCAAATCAAGTTTATTTGTATAGCGCTTTTAACAATAAACATTGTCGCAAAGCAGCTTTACAGAATTTGAATGACTTAAAACATGAGCTAATTTTATCCCTAATTAGTGATGCACCGATCACCATTTTTTGGGCCGATCACCGATACCGATCACCAAACAACTTGATCTGCCGATTGCCGATCACTGCCGATTTTTTTTTTTAAATAATGAACTTATATATATATATATATATATATATATATATATATATATATATATATATATATATAATATAAAAAACAGTCAAAATCTTCAAATGCACAGAATGCCTTTATTTTACTGTAGCCTTTGTGACAACATGTCACCATTCAAAATGTAAATAAAAGAACATTAGAAAGCCAAGCAGACAGCTTCTAACTCACATTACAAAAAACTTGGGCTACTTGAAAACTGGCTTGTTAATGCTGGTTAAAGATAAAATAAACAATTGGCCACAAAACCAAAACGTGCAAGGCCTACTATCACAAAGGACAAAATCTTTCACTGCCCAATAACATGGGGCAAGTTTCTTTTGATCATTATGAGCATCTCTGCATTTTTGGGGGTGAGACGGTTTCTTTTGTCATCAATGATGTTTGCAGCTGTACTAAAGAGCTGCTCACTATCCACACTTGTGCATGGTGAACAAAGATAGGCTCTTGCTGTCTGTGCAAGTGCAGGGAAGCGGCCTTTATTCAGCTGCCAATAGGCAAGTGGGTTTGAACTGCGCTGCAATACAGACTCTGCCATGTACTGGCTGACCTGGGTGATAATGGTAATTTCCTGCTCACTGTGCCCTGCTACCTCATCGACTAACTCTGCGAACATTGCCTGCAAAGAGCAGGCAGGTGGGGTCTTGTCAGTTGACTTGCTGGAACTGGGTTGCTCCACAGTGCTTGTAGTGATGGGTAGTTCAGGGTGGCTGGTTTCAAGGGCGTTCTGAAGCTGTTCATGGAAAGATGGTTTGAGTGCCTCTGAGAAATATCTGTCTTTATACCTAAAACAGACATGACATAAACATGAAAACGAGAAATTGATTAGGTTATAGTGATATGCAAAATAACATTCATTTCAGTCAGGTAGCCTAGAAAAAAATACATCCATTGCCAGCTGATATTTTACATTTATATTATATTATATTATATATTATATTATATTATATTATATTATATTATATTATATTATATTATATATTGTATTGTTGGGCTTCAGGAATATAGGCAACTTAATTGGGTCAGGACGTGTCTCTTACCTCGGGTCTAGCATTGTAGCTATTGTGTACAACTTCTGTGCATCAATGTCAGCGAATCGTCGTCGGACAGCTTCCAGTAGCACTGATTTCGCCGTCTTCACGCCATGGTCCGTCTCAGTTGTTTTCTCAAGTAGACGAGTGAGCGCTCGGATGCATGGAATTACGTCCGCAGCGGACGCAGTGGATGAGCTGATTTCTTTGGTTAGCTCTTCAAACGGGGCCAGGATGGTTATTGTGTTTTCAATCAATTTCCATTGGTGGACTGTGAAGTTGCATGGCAATTCGTATTCTGCTGCATATGATGCGAGGGCCAGTTTCTGCTCCAAGAGACTCTGGAGCATGTAGAAAGAACTATTCCAGCGCGTTGGTACATCTTGGCGGAGTTTTCTAATTGGCTGGCCGAATTGCTTCTGACAGCTCTCCAGTCGACTGTATGCCAAGGGAGAGTGTTTGAAGTGTCCAACAATGCGTCTTCCTGATGCTACAATATCCGAGATGGAGCGCTGAGACAGTATTCCCTCATGTACCGCCAACTGTAGCGTGTGAGCCATACATGGGAGCCCAGGGAAATCTGCGTCTCTCATGGCTTTTTGCATGTTTTTTGCATTATCGGTTAGAATGGCGTGGATTCGCTCCGTTTGGATCCCCCATGACTGAAACATACAGCGATAAGCCTCCACCAAAGCCTCCGCGGAGTGAGACCCCGTGAACTCCTGACAGTGTAGCACAATGTTGTGTCTTTCAAAATTAGCATCAATAAAGTGCGCTGTTAAGCTAAGTAGAGACATTGGGCATGCGTCTGCACTCCAAATATCGCTGGTGAAACTAATGGATACGTTAGCCTTCAGAAGGGTTTCAGTGTGTGCGTACACAGTTTGGTACAACTGAGGGAGACATACATCAGTTAGATATCTCCTGCTTGGGGCGTCGTAACGGGGATCAAGACAGGTCATCATTCGACGGAAAGATTTCTCCTCCACAACAGATAGTGGCTGTTCACCTAGGCAAACGAATTCCATAACCTTAGACGTGATGTCTTTCCACCTCTTACTTTCTCTGCTGTATGGTTCATGTCGATGTAAACTTTCGCTCAAAGTCGGCTGGCTGGGGGATGGGGATGAACCGGTTGCCTTCGGCTTGACAAGTTTCTTGTACTCGGCATATTCAGTTGAATGGCGAATTCTAAGATGCCTAATGAGGTTAGTGGTGTTGAACTGTCGAGGGGTACTTCTACCTCGAGATATTGCGTCATTGCATACATTGCATACAGCAAGTTTCACATCTGCCTCACTCACTTTAAAGAAAGTCCAGACAGGAGAAGTCATCGCGTTGTCGAGATGCACTTGTAGGTTATGGTTGCGCGCTTGCCAGTTTTAAACGTCGCTAATAATTTACGTCACGCGATCGGCTTTTTGATCGGCATGTTTTTCCGATCGCCGATCAGGCTATTTTTGGGCAATATCGGCCGATCATGATCGGCAGCCGATCGATCGGTGCATCATTATCCCTAATCTATCCCCAATGAGCAAGCCTGTGGCTACGGTGGCAAGGAAAAACTCCCTCAGACGACATGAGGAAGAAACCTCGAGAGGAACCAGACTCAAAAGGGAACCCATCCTCATTTGGGCAACAACATACAGCCTGACTATAATATTAACAGTTTTAACAGGTATAACCCTCAACTGTCCTCATGGGGCCGTCCTTCACAGGAGCGGTGTGATAAAACTCCGACCAGACACAGGGCACCAGGATGGATCAAGCAGGTCCGAGGGGCAGAAGAGGCCAGCATCTCAATCCCAGGATCAACATGTAACTCAGAGGGACAGATTGGGGGGGGGGGGAAAGAAAGAAAACACAGGTTGTTAGGTATGCCCTAAAAATGACAAGTATTAAATCTGTGTGGTAGACTCGCAGAGACGAGAGTCTTTACATCAGGCATAACACACAACAATGGCATGTTAATATGGTAAAAAAAATATCATGACCTGCTCTGGCTGGATGCTTGATTGGGTGATGGGAGCACACTCCTCAGCAATGATGAGATGCAGATGGGACCCTTAGGGCTGGCCAAGACAATTCAGTTACATTTCACCGGGTCTGGGACATGCGACAAAATGTCTGACGGCTGATTCCCTGCAGGCTACGATAGCCAGTCGAGGTCTCCACCCTCTCCACCAAAAGATTTCCTGTTGACTCCATGTAACTCAGAGGGACAGATTTGGGGTGGGGGGGAGGGAAAGAAGACACAGGTTGTTAGGTATGCCCAATGTCACCTGAATAAGTAGGAGCAGTATACATATTGCACCGAGTACAAGCAGGGACTCCGGCAACTAATGGCCCTTTTCCACTACCCTTTTTCAGCTCACTTCAGCCCGACACGGCTCGCGTTTCGACTATCCAAAAACAGCACGACTCAGCTCGCTTCAGCCCTGCATAGCCCCCAAAACTCGCACGGTTTTGGAGTGGGGCTGAAGCGAGCCAAACCGAGCTGAGTGAGGCTAGGGGCGTGAGCAGACACTCCCCTGCGCGCTGATTGGTGAGGAGGAGTGTCCTCACATGCTCTCACACGCCCTGCGAGCACGCTGGGATCTGTAAACACCGTAAACTCGGAAGAAGGAGAGTTACGAATTACGAGAATTATGAAGCCTTATGCGCCTCGCCTCATCTATACGCTCTTGCCAGTATCTGTTGGCGTTGTCGGTGACAACAAGCCACAGCACCAAGACCAGCAACACTAACGACTCCATGTCCTCTATGTTTATTGTTTACTCTCCGGGTTGTGAGACTACCGCTTAAAAGCTCACTGATGTCACTGTTTGCGCCGCCAAACGACATCACCTGACGTCCACCCACTTTCGCTAACTCCACCCAATGTGTCCACCCACTTCCAGCCAGCATGGTTCAGCGCGGTTGTAGTCGAAATGCAACTCAAACAGCCCCGCTCAGCTCGACTCAGCCCAACTCAGCACGGCACGGCTCAGCCGCGTTGGTAGTGGAAAAGCGGCATAACTGACAGCATAACTAAAAGGAGAGAGCCAGAAGGTAACACAGGCATGAGGGAGCCCCGGGACATAAAGCAGCCAGCCACTACACCGTCAACAAACTCGAGTGAGCAAGCGAGTGGGGACTGACAGCATCCATACATCCCAGTTTACCAAAACACTCTGTCTGAGGACCCTCCAGATCTACTCCTTTACCTCATAAACACCATTAACAAAAGGCTTGACTAAACAGATATGTTTTCAGCCTAGACTTAAATGCTGAGACTGTGTCTGATTCCCGAACACTACTTGGAAGGCTGTTCCATAACTGTGGGGCTTTGTAAGAAAAGGCTCTGCCCCCTGTTGTAGCCTTCACTATACGAGGTACCAGCAGATAGCCTGCACCTTTTGATCTAAGTAGACATGGCGGGTCATAGAGGAGCAGAAGTTCACTCAGATACTGTGGTGCGAGACCATTTAGTGCTTTAAAGGTCAATAGTAGTATTTTATAATCAATACGAAATTTGATTGGGAGCCAATGCAGTGTGGATAAGACAGGCGTGATGTGGTCATATTTTCTAGTTCTAGTAAGGACTCTTGCTGCTGCATTTTGAACTAACTGGAGCTTGTTTATGCACTTATTGGAACATCCAGACAGTAAGGCATTACAATAATCCGACCTGGAGGTAATGAAAGCATGGACTAATTTTTCTGCATCATGCAATGACATTAAATTTCTTATCTTTGCAATATTTCTGAGATGAAAAAAAGCTATCCGGGTGATGTTATCAATGTGAGTTTCAAATGAAAGACTGGGGTCAATAATCACTCCGAGGTCTTTTACTGCTGCACGTGAAGAAACAGAAAGGCCATCCAGAGTCACTGTGTAATCAGAAAACTTACTTCTAGCTGTATGTGGTCCTAGCACAAGTACTTCAGTCTTGTCAGAGTTAAGCAGAAGGAAATTAATAAGTATCCAGTGTCTAATGTCCTTAACACATTCCTCAATTCTATTAAGCTGGTGTCTCTCATCAGGTTTTGCAGAGACATACAACTGTGTGTCATCAGCATAACAGTGGAAACTAATACAATGTTTACGAATAATATCGCCCAGAGGTAACATATATAGAGAAAAAAGCAGTGGACCCAAGACAGAACCTTGTGGAACACCAAACTTTACCTCGGTACGTCTAGAAATATCACCATTTATATCAACATACTGATAACGATCAGTTAGATAAGACCAGAGCCAGGAGAGGGCCAGTCCCTTAACTCCCACAACATTTTCTAGTCTATCCAGAAGAATGGAATGATCAATGGTATCAAATGCTGCACTAAGGTCAAGCAACACAAGTAGCGAGAGACAGCCCTGATCAGACGCCAACAGTAGGTCGTTTACTACTTTAACCAGAGCTGTCTCTGTGCTATGATGTCTAAATCCTGACTGATACATTTCATGGATGTTATTCCTATGTAAATATGAGCATAACTGCTGTGCCACAGCTTTTTCAAGGATCTTGGAGATAAAGGGGAGGTTTGATATTGGCCGATAATTGGACAGCTGACGGATCAAGGTCAGGTTTTTTTAATCAGGGGTTTGATAACTGCTAGTTTAAAGGATTTGGATACATAGCCAATCATAAGAGAAGAATTTATTATTTTTAGAAGCGGTTCAATTACTCCAAGCATTATCTGTTTGAATAGATGTGTCGGTAAGGGATCTAGTACGCAAGTTGAGGCTTTTGATGTAGAGATTAATGAAAGTAATTCAGTTTCTTTTAGGGGAGTAAAACATTCTAACTGATGATCTGATACAGTTATATTGTTAACTACAAGGTCACTTTCATTGTCTAAACTTAAATTAGTAGTTTGAATTTTTTGTCAGATATTCTCAATTTTGTCATTAAAAAAATTCATGAAGTCGTTGCTACTACATACTGCAGGTGTGCATGTGTTGATAGTGGACTTATT
Source organism: Neoarius graeffei (assembly GCF_027579695.1). Lineage (NCBI taxonomy): Eukaryota > Metazoa > Chordata > Actinopteri > Siluriformes > Ariidae > Neoarius > Neoarius graeffei. Next base: position 36,078,304 of record NC_083594.1, read on the forward strand.
CCTGGTTAATTTTGCTACAGTATTAAATAGGAATCTAGGATTATTTTTGTTATCTTCTATTAGGGAGAAGAAATATGTTGATCTCGCAGCACTAAGAGCTTTTCTATACTTCAGGAAGCTCTCCTTCCAAGCTAATTTGAACACTACCAATTTTGTTTGACGCCATTTACGTTCCAATATTCGAGTGGTCTGTTTTAATGTGCGAGTGTCATCATTATACCAGGGTGCTAATTTTTTGTCTCTGACCATTTTCCTTTTTAGAGGAGCTACATTATCTAAAGTATGGCGGAATGTTGACTCTAAGCATTCAGTTGCCTGATCAAGTTCTGCAGGGGCTGACAGTGACCCAATCAAAGTTGACAGCTCTGGGAGATCATTTATAAAGCTCTGTGCAGTAGTTGACGTGAAAGTATGTTTAATACAGTAGCGTGGTGAGGTGCATATATTATTACTCAGACATATTTTGAATGAGATGAGACAATGATCTGAGAACTTCAGACTGTGGAAGTATGACTATATTGTCTACGTTTAATCTGAATGTTAGTATTAGATCAAGGGTGTGACCACCATTATGGGTCGGTCCTATGACGTTCTGCTTAATCCCGACTGAATCTAAGATGGACGCAAATGCTGTTTTTAAAGGGTCTTCTGGGTTATCGAAGTGAATATTAAAATCTCCGACAACTAAAGCTTTGTCTAAGGAAATAACCAGATCTGAGATAAAATCTGCAAATTCAGAAAGAAACTCAGAATATGGCCCCGGGGGCCTGTAAATAATAAACAATGGAATTAACTGGGTAGACTTATTTTTTGAGGCTACATACATTATATGAGTATGAAGAACTTCAAATGTATTAAATTTATAACCAGGTTTTTGTGTTACACCTAGATAATCGTTATAAATAACCGTGACGCCTCCTCCTCTGCCAGTTAGACGAGGCTGGTGTATATAACTGTATCTAGGAGGACTCGCTTCATTTAATGCTATATATTCATTTGGCTTAATCCATGTTTCTGTTAAACACAGTACATTAAACTCCTGATCAGTAATGAGTTCATTAACCATTAGCGCTTTAGATGTAAGAGATCTAATATTTAATAGCCCCACCTTTAGATCAAAGGTGCTGGCAGCAGCTGTACAGTCAGTATGATCTAATTTTATATTGATTAGGTTACTGGAACAAACTCTCTGAAAATTTCTACCCTTTTGTTGAGCTCGGGGAACAGACACAGTCTCGATGTAGTGGGCCCTGAGTGACAACTCTGTGCAGCTAGCAGACAGTCGGTTTAGCCTGTTTGTCTGCTCCCTGGCCTTGGCTCTGGATTGTCAGAAATTAACTAGGCCTGTTCTGAGACTATGACCTATGCTGCAGGAAATGAGAGCAGCACCTTCCCGAGTGGGATGGATACCGTCCCGCCCTAACAGGCCAGCAGTGCCCTCAAAATTAGCCCAATTATCTATAAAGCCCCCACACTACATTAAATGAAAATGAGAAGTGACTGTTAACTATAAATAATTGTATAAAGTGTACATAGACATTATCCCATAAACTTAGCATTCGTTTGATTTAATACATTGAACATGTATATGATGGTCAGTAAATCTGAATTAATGCGGACAGTTTTGAAAACTTACATATTTCGAAAGACTTTGAAATCATATGCAACTAATGAGGACATAGGGTGACTGACCTTTTCTCCCTAAGAAATTTTATTTAATATATGAACATTTTGATAATTAATAAAACTTACGTTTAATGTGAATTTAGTTTGTCATTTTTGTTGATCATAAATTATAACCATACCCTTGAATGTAGAATGTGATTTTATTTTGAATTCAAACAATACTCCTATTGATTTGAAACATATTTTCATGTAAATATATAAAAAAGACAACAGATTTTTTTATCTACTACAGCTCAGATTGCAGGAAAAGTGGTTTGTAAGGCCTTATTTTTCAAAATTTTCCTGGGGGGTATCCCTCCCAGACCCCCGGCTTCGGGCGCCCTCTTGTTTTCTGCTTTTTTGGTGACCACCCACTCTCATCCCTGCCAAAAGTATACTGGAAAAAGTGAAAAATGTTTTCGCGATTGTTCATTTTTAAGTTAACCTAGGCCTATCAGAACAGTTATTTAATCTTACTCAAATGTCCTGTGTTTGTGTGCTACTTTTGACAACATTTCAAACGAGCCTCTTGGCCCTAGTTTTTAAATTCACTGTGTCTCACACAGACTGTCACAGCATGAGACGGTTATGGAAAGACTCAACAACTTCACCAAAGTTAGCATTTTGCATTGGAAAACCAACTAGAAATTCATCATGTTCAAGATCTATGGCCATTACGCTTTCATAAGAATAGTTATTTGTTTACTGATCTCTCATCATCTGGGCACCTTTCTTGCCAAACTTGGACGGAATCTGGACATGGTTAGCTGGTCCTGTTGCCTTTTCTTTGGTACTTCTGGAGCCAAGGTGACATTCAATCCATAATTAGGTAAAATATTAAAAGTTTCATGTTCTATATGTAATTTAGAGTGGCAAGACAAACCAGTAAACAAGCTGGTAAACAGAGCTGTAAATTTCATGACCGCCATTGCCACAGGCTCCTGCTACTGCTGCTTGTAGTAAACAATATTCATAAGTGCGCTTTAAAGTTCGCTTTTGAGTGAAAACCACATTGTGTGATCATCCTATAATCTGTTTATCTGGCACAAAGTTGTTTTGTTTTCACTTCTCTGTGTAGTGTTAGCTCAGTTTGTTCAGTACGGTACACAACTGCATCGCTCTGGGTTTCTCATAACACATCAGTTCATTCCGGTAATCATTAATAACCTGATTTTCTGTGCTCTGGAGAATATATTTAGACCCCAGCCAAGTAAGTCACTTTATTTTCTGTCCTCTGTCTGCCAAAAGCTGGTGTTGCTTCGTACGTGCGTACTCATCAGCAGAACTTCATTTTGCACTGTAGTGAATTGGAAGCGAGCTTTCTGGTGCCCTAACGTTGCTGCGACGAGCAGCCAATCAGCGTCAAGCTTCCATACAGTGTAGCTGACGTGAGTACACAAACACAGTAAAAAATGTAAAAACATGAAAATAACCACTGATAACCATAGGAAAGAAAAGGTTTGGGAAAATAGGAAATCTGCTTACATTGTTGGTTGAGGAACTTTGAAAAGTAACCAGCGCCAGGCTGATCATAGCTGGATTTTGCACCAGGGCCAGCCCTTAATGAAACTCCTGCTTTTTGTCGTGAGTGCCACACACAACCTAATACATGGGTATTATCATTGCTTTATAGACATGCGCAATTGATTCGTTATGTGCTGTACTATGATGTAAGCTAGCATTACTTGCGCAAATGTGATTCATGCCTGCTCCAACAGTTAATTTTGTTGTTGTGGTAGATCCTGTATTTATCAATGTAGATCCCTTTACAAGGCTCTTGCCACTGTCCTCTACCAGTCTGTCTGCTCTGAAGACATGGTGCCCATCCAGCTCAATCATCCTGTCTGGAATGTGGTTGTTGAGCCCTGCTTCAGTAAAAATGGTGACATTGCTGCCATGAATCCATGGGGAAGTGAGCCGAACTTGGGTCACACATGTTTTGTTTGTCAGACACCGAACATTAGCTGGGAGATGCTTGGTAGTAATGTTCTATGTGGGCGATTCTCATCAAATCTTTGGTTTCAAACGAAATTTTTTTAAAAGATTCAAATCAACAAATTTCCTTTTTTGGCATTAATTGCAAGGTCTGAAGTATTTGTGAGCATTAATTTAAAAACATTTACTGACAATTTAACACCTTTTTGAACATTTTCCAAAATTAGTCCTTAAAATTCTCATTACCACAACAGACTGGAAACATCAAGCTAATGTTTTCACGTTTTTAGAAATTAAGTCGTCATGCACAATTACTTGAATCTCTGAAATGTTTTGAACATTTTTATTTTAACCAGTTTATCTCATTAAGTAAGTATGCCCTTTATTATCCCACAATGGGGAAATTCATGTGTCGCAGCAGTACATCACACAATCAACATGTATCCAAGGATAGACAACATACAAACACAGGACCAAAGTTAAAACTAAAAGGATATATACAAGATAGATACAAAAGGGGGGGATGTTATGAAAGTAAAAGTGTTGTTACTAATCGACTAAATAAATAAGTACATAAATAAAAAGTTAAAAGTACACAAACAGTGCAGTCATATAGCAGCATAAGAGGGGGTAAAAAATCCTAGCAGCACAAGATCATCATCATCTTCATCACCCTCATCACAAACCCCCTCACCCCTACCACCCAACCACCCCCCCCTCCCACAGCATCATCATCACCATGGCTACCACAAAGAGTTGTTAAACAGTCTAACTGCAGAGGGAAGAAAAGACCTGCGGTACCTCTCAGTCTTACAATGTGGGTGGATAAGCCTGCTGCTGCTCAGTGGGCTCTCCAGGGCTGCCATTGCTCCATGCAAGGGGTGGTGGACATTACCCAGGATTGACAACAGTTTTGTTGTCATCCTCCTGTCCCCCACCACTTCCACAGGGTCAAGGCCACAGCCCAGGACAGAGCCAGCTCTCTTGACCAGTTTGTTTAATTTCTTTGCCTCTGCCACTGTGATGCTACTGCACCAACACACCACACCATACATGACAACAGATGCGACAACAGAGTCATAGAAGGTCCTCAGAAGGGTGTCCTGCACCCCAAAAGACCTCAGCCTCTGTAGCAGGTGGAGTCTGCTCTGACCCTTCTTGTAAAGTGCCTGTGTGTTAGCAGTCCAGTCAAGTTTCTTGTTGAGGTGGAAACCCAGGTATTTGTAAGAGTCCACAATCTCAATTTCTTCACCCTGAATATTCACGGGTACAAGGGGAGGGGCTCTGCGCCGGCGAAAGTCCACCACCAGTTCTTTTGTCTTTCCAGCATTAATCTGGAGGTGGTTCTGTTGGCACCATGACACAAAGTTCTGGTTTAATTCCCTATACTCCCTCTCGTCTCCGTTGTTAATGAGACCAACCACGGCTGAGTCGTCTGAGAATTTTTGTAAGTGACAGTTTGCAGTGTAGTGTGTGAAGTCAGCTGTATAGATAGTGAAGAGAAGAGGGGCCAACATGGTCCCCTGCGGTGCCCCCATGTTGCAGACCACAGTGTCGGACATGCAGCCTTTTGTCCTCACATACTGCGGCCTGTCACTCAGGAAGTCCAGGAGCCATGCTGACAGGTTGTGGTGCACTCCTGCTCGTACCAGCTTGTCCCTCAGTAGGTCTGGATGGATGGTATTAAAAGCACTAGAGAAGTCGTAAAACATGATTCTCACAATGCTTCCAGGCCTCTCCAGATGAGACAGGGCTTTCTGTGTGAGGAAGATGACGGCGTCCTCAACCCCGATGCCGGGCTGGTAGGCAAACTGCAGTGGGTCTGCAGATGAGCTCACCAGGGGATGCAGGTGGTGAAGAACAAGCCTCTCCAGGGTCTTTGCCAGGTGGGCTGTCAGGGCTGTGGTTAAAATCACAGGGCCTAGATATTTTGGGCACCGGTACCACACAAGAGGTCTTCCACAGCTGCGGTACCTTCTGCTGTCTCAGGCTCATGTTGAAAAGATGCTCAACAATCCCACTCAGTTGTCTAGCGCAGGATTTGAGGAGCCTGGAGCTGATGCCATCAGGACCTGTCGCCTTCTTGACCCTGAACTTGGCCAGTTCCCTCTCCACCTGCACTGTGGAGAGCACCACACTAGGGGAGGGGGGAGAGGGGAGCGGGGGGAGGGGTGGCTGGTTGGTCAAATCTATTAAAAAACCTATTTAGGTTATTCACCCACTCCTGGTCTCTTGCCAGCTCAGGTCTGGAGTTGTTGTGGCCTGAGATTTTCAGACTCCTCCAGACCCCTCTGACATCACACTGCTGTAGTTGTTCCTCCATCTTCCTCCTGTAGCTGTTTTTCCCCTCTCTGATTTTCCTCCTCAGTTCTCTCTGAACACACTTCATCTGCTCCCTGTCCCCCGTCTTAAAAGCTCTCCTTTTGTCCTTAAGGAGGGCCTTTATATCAGGGGTAATCCATGGTTTGTTGTTTGAAAACAGTCTTACTGTCTTGGTGGGTATGGTGGAGTCAACACAAAAGTTGATGTAGTCTGTGACACAGCTGGTGAGACTGTCCATGTCCTCCCCATGGTCCTCACAGAATACATCCCATACTGTGCTGTCAAAACAGTCCTTGAGAGCATCCATCGCCTCTTCCAACCATACCTTCCTTGTGTGCATAGTAACCTGTTGTTTGTGTACCATGGGCTTGTACACGGGGATGAGATGCACCAGGTCATGGTCAGATCTCCCCAGAGGGGGGAGGGGGGATGAAGTGTATGCCTCCTTAATGTTGGCAAAAAAGAGGTCTAGTGTTTTGTTCCCTCTAGTGTAGCAGGTGATATATTGAGTAAATGTTGGCAATGTGGCGGTTGGGGGGGGGCATGGTTAAAATCTCCCGTGATCAGAATGAGGGCTTGTGGATGCTGTGTTTGCAGTCTACTTACAGCTGAAAGGAGAACATCACGGGCCGAGTCTGCGTTAGCAGAGGGCGGGACGTACACTGCTATCGTGATGTGTGAGAGTTCCCTTGGCAAGTAGTATGGCCTAGTGCTAATGGCTAGTAGCTCAATGTCCACACTACACAGTTTTTCCTTGATGGTTATGTGCCCCGGATTACACCATCTGTCATTAACAAACACCGCCAGTCCCCCACCCTTTCTCTTGCCGCTGTCCCTTGTTCTATCGGCCCTTATAAGTTGAAACCCGTCCAGAGTAGCATTGGAGTCCGGTGTTAGCTCCGTTAGCCAAGTCTCAGTAAACAGGATCATGCTACACTGCCGGTATTCCCTCTGATGCTTCGTTAGCGCCGCTAGCTCATCCATCTTGTTGCAGATGGATCTCACGTTCCCGGTGATGATGGCAGGGAGGGTAGGCTTGAAGCGTTTCCTTTTACTGCGGCACATAACCCCCGAGCGGCAGCCTCTTCTCCTCCTTTTCAACTCGCGGGGGACATCGGGCCTGTAGCCGGTTAGCTTCCCAGCACCGCACAGGGCTAACAGCTGTTCCCGAGTGTAAACAATCGCATGTCCACTGCCGCTACCTGTTGAGTCGGCTTGCGAGGCGAGAAGGAGCAAAAGAAGCAGGGCCAGCACCACAGTCTTAGTATTCATAGTGTCCCAGGTAGAAAATAAAGTTAGTCCAGAGAATAATCCACACAGAGACGCCAGCGAAGCACTCAACAAACATAGTCATACAACTACACTCAGATCTGCTGCAACAGGCAGCCACCAGCGTGGGGCCATAAGCAATTGGAGATTACTGTAACAATTTTTGAAATCTACAGCCTAATATCTTTTATTTCCTTGAAACCTGACAGATTTTCAAAATGATCTCAAACCTGAAAGAGCATAGTGTACAGATTCTGCATATGCATTTGAAAGCTATTTTTCCATTCATTAAATTAACATTAAAGCAACACCTGTTGCGGTAATGATGCATGGGTTTCAGAAATGAGGTTGATTTTAGTAATGGGTATACTAAGACTAAGATCTATTTACAAACATACCCGCAAAATAAAAAAAAAAGTGGTGATGGTGTGTGTGTGTATGTATGTGTGTGTGTGTGTGTGTGTATATATATATATATATATATATATATATATATATATATATATAGTATGTGTGTGTGTGTGTGTGTATATATATATATATATATATATATGTATATATGTGTATATTTATGTATGTGTGTGTATGTATGTATATATGTGTGTATATATATATATATATATATATATATATATATATAAAGGAACGCAATGTCTTAAATTTAGTTCAGCTTGTATTTCATTGCAGACAGTATGAATTCAAGATATTTCATGTTTTGTCTGGCCAACCTCATTAGTGTGCTTGCAAAAGCACACTATTGTTCTTAAGTTTTATTTTTATTACTATTCGTTTTCACCCATTTTTTGGATCCATTACTCCTCCTAGGGCTTTCGAGATAGACACGGTTCCAAAGCTGAAACGTAGGGCCCGATCTGGGATGGTGTGCTTGTTAAAATGGTTGCACTACCCCTTGTCGTTCGTTCGGTATTCCCGTTTTTTGGCAAAATTCCATGTCATTGAAATGAATGGGAGTGATGACGTCATAAGGAGCGCCCCCACTCTAGACGTTAGAGCGCGAACAGCAGAAAAAAAAATTAAAACTGCGATTTTTACAGCCAAAATCCATGTTTTAAACCCTGTAAAACCTCTGAATTAAATTGAAAAACATATAAAAGGGTGGAGAGGAGATTTCACTGCTCAAAGCGCAGTGAAATCTCCCTTCAAAATGATGTGAAAGAGTGTGACGGGCTGAGCCGTGACGCTGACATAGCGCGCAGGCAGCCATTTGCCGGCATTTTTAAATCACTGCTGTCCTGTCGCTACATTCTTCATCTGTATAATCTTTGTCTAGTCTCAAAAAGTAAAATAATTCACACTGGCTGTTAACTTCATTTATTGGTTAAAACTTTTATTACAACTCTGGTAGCAATTCACTCACCAGGCATTCAAAACGTTCTTCCGTGTTGTTTGGGGAAACAGATGGACTGTTCCACTGGGGCGGGGGGAATAGAGGGGTTTCCCGGGTTCTTTGTGGGGCAGCCCATTGTGATGGGGGTGTTTTAGGGGTAATGACTTAAAAGCCATTTAGAGGGTTCAATAAGGTATTTTTGTGCATGTCAGTTATTGTATGTATTTTATACAATGTGAGAGAATGTGGCTTCATTTGAGCAAACACACTCCAGCAGTTTCTGCAGAGGAAATGCAATCTAGTTTCATTTGTTTTACATCCATTCCTATGTTTCAGGCTTACAGTACATTCCAAAATAGTTGGGATGGGGCAGTTTACAGCTAGTAATGAGGTAAAATAATTCAGTAATGTGATTTTGAAAGAGGTGATGTCAACAAGTGATTTTCATGACTTGGTACAAAATCAGTATCCAGCAAAGACCTAGTCTTTTGAAGAGTGAAGATGGGCCAAGGATCTCCAGTTTTTCAACAACTGTGTGAGGAAAATTATTGAAATGTTTAAAATCCATGTTCCTCAAAGAAAGGTAGGAAGGGATTTGGATATTTTAATATCCCCAATCCCACAGATGGCACTGCATTAAGGACTGTTTATCTGTAGCTAATATAGCCATATGGGCTCGGGATTACTTCCACAAACCTTTAAGAACTACAATACAGGACTTAATCCACAAATGCCAGTTAAAACTTTGCTGTGCAAAAAGGAAGCCTCATGTTAACTGTGTCCAGAAGCACTATTGAGCTCTCTGAGCTTGGAAGCATCTGGCATGGACCATCACACAGTGAAAACATGTATTGTGGTCAGACAAATCAGTATTCCCGATCTTTTATGGAAGAAATGGATGCTGTATGCTCTGGACCAAGGACCAGTGATGAAGGGTATCATCCAGACTATTACTAGCAACAAGTCCAAAAGCCAGGGTCAGTCATGGTATGGGGTTGTCGGTGTCCTTGGAAAAGGTAACTGAGACTTTGATGGCAGCATTTAATGCAGAAAAGTAAATTGAGATTTTAGTGCAGCACATGCTGCCTTCAAGATGTCTCTTCCAGGGATATTTTAAGACCATGCAAAACCACATTCTACACACATGACACAAGCATGGCTGCAGAAGAAGCAATTGCCTGACCCCTCTGTCAACAACAAAGAATGTGTGGTGAATTTTGAAATAAAATGACAGCAACGACCAGTACAACGTACTGTTGAAAACCTTAAGACCTGTTTGCAGGAAAAACAGGACAATAACACCTGAAATGCTTCATTACTTGGTTTCTTCAGTCCTGAAACATCTTATCTAATATGCGAAGGAATGGCAGTATTATAAAGTGGTAAATGCTTTACTGTCCCAACTTTTTTTTTTAAATGTATTGCAAGAATCAAAATTGAAATAAGTTCTTAGTTTGGGGGGGGAAAAAAACAAAATTTAATGAGGTAAAACATAAAAAAAATTATATTTAATCATTACTGCAGTAATATTTTAATGAATTTGAGTGACCAATACCGGCTAGCCTTTAGCATAGCTTGCAGCCCTTTTGCACTTCTCCCGCTTTTGTTTGCTGTCTGTCCGGTTGACCATGCTGATGCATATCCACTGATCCAGTGTCTGTTGCATCTTGCTTGGACATACAGTTGTGCTCATAAGTTTACATACCCTGGCAGAATTTTTGCTTTCTTGGCCTTTTTTCAGAGAATATGAATGATGACAAAAACTTTTTTCCCCACTCATGGTTAGTGGTTGGGTGAAGCCATTTATTGATAAACAACTGTGTTTTTTCTATTTTTAAACCATAATGACCACAAAAAACATCCAAATGACCCTGATCAAAAGTTTACATACCCCAGTTCTTAATACCGTGTATTGCCCCCTCTAACATCAATGACAGCCTGAAGTCTTTTGTGGTAGTTGTGGATGAGGCTCTTTATTTTCTCAGATGGTAAAGCTGCCCATTCTTCTTGACAAAAAGCCTCCAGTTCCTGTAAATTCCTGGGCTGTTTTGCATGAACTGCACGCTTGAGATCTCCCCAGAGTGGCTCAATGATATTGAGGTCAGGAGACTGAGATGGCCACTCCAGAACCTTCACTTTGTTCTGCTGTAGCCAATGACAGGTCGACTTGGCCTTTGCGTTTTGGATCGTTGTCATGTTGGAACGTCCAAGTACATCCCATGCGCAGCTTCCGGGCTGATGAGTGCAAATTTGCCTCCAGTATTTGCTGATAACGTGCTGCATTCATCTTTCCTTCAACTTTGACCAAGTTTCCTGTGCCTTTGTAGCTCACACATCCCCAAAACATCAGCGATCCACCTCCGTGCTTTACAGTAGGAATGGTGTTCCTTCCATCATAGGCCTTGTTGACACCTCTCCAAATGTAACGTTTATGGTTGTGGCCAAAAAGTTCAATTTTGGTCTCATCACTCCAAATTACCTTGTTCCAGAAGTTTTGAGGCTTGTCTCTGTGCTGTTTGGCGTATTGTAGGCGAGATACTTTGTGGCATTTGCCTGGTTTTAACAGAGCCCCTGATTTTCCATTTGTTAATCACAGTTTGAACACTGCTGACTGGCATTATCAATTCCTTGGATATCTTTTTGTATCCCTTTCCTGTTTTATACAGTTCAGCTACCTTTTCCCGCAGATCCGTTGACTATTCTTTTGCTTTCCCCATGACTCAGAATCCAGAAACGTCAGTGGCTGGATGAAAGATGCAAGAGTCTGTCTGGATCCCAGAAACTCACTCAGCTTTTATGCACACACACTGATTACAAGCAAACAGATCACAGGTGAGGATGTTACCTTTTAGTAGCCATTCAAACCCATTTGTGTCAACTTCTGTGCATGTTATCAGGCCAAAATCACCAGGGTATGTGAACTTTTGATCAGGGTCATTTGGATAGTTTCTGTTGTCATTATGATTTAAAAAGAGAAAAAACAGTCGTTTGACAATCAGTGGTTTCACCCAACCACTAAGCATAAGTGGAAAAGATATTTTTGTGTTATCATTCATATTCTCTGAAAAATGGTCAAAGAATCATAGATTCTGCCAGGGTATGTAAACTTATGAGCACAACTGTATAGGGGCCAACACAAAATACCTGACTTTCTTCCTGCTTCTCTACTCAATCGCTTGTCCCACCTCTGATACAACAGAAGAACTTTCCCAATCAACCTTTAACTGGTTGTGATTGAAAAATTGTGTTCTCTATTGCAATCATTGTTGTTCTTGAAATGGCACCACACTTCTCGGTTCACAGATTGACTTGGGGGGGGGGATACTGTTTGCCTTCAAATAACATACAACCCCAATTCCAAAAAAAATTGGGACAGTGTATAAAACATAAAAGTGGAGTGTGATATGCAAGCTTTTGCAATGGCGGTTCTAATCCTGGCATCGACGTATTTCTGAGCGGGTTGGGTTTGCCGCCCCCCCCCCCCCCCCCCCCCAATGTACCATAGAGCTATTCTTTCTCCCAGTCAGACAAAGACTAAGCTCAGACCTGCACAGGTCTCAAGATTTTGATGATAACTAAAGTCTCAAAGGAGAAGAGACTTGTAAAGTCTCTTTCCCACCTATTAATGACTTCAGACAACCAGGTCACAGGGATTGCCATCATGCCACAGCACCTCCATGGGTATTTTCCAAACCTGCCTTGGACCCATTTATTGATTTCAGACCAAAATCTCTTGGGATTTGATGTTTGAGTCTTCAAATTTAACATCTGTCATCTTTGGAAATGTCTATCAAATCTGTATCTTTTTATCAAACCTGCACTGACTGACTATTCTTAAAGACTTGTAAAAAATTTCTTTACAATCTTACCAAAACATTTAACCCTTTGGGGTCGAGAGCTTTGTCGGTGAAGCTTGGCAGGTTTAGAATGAGTAGGTCATGTATTTAGATAAATATCTATCTTTGCAAGTTTTTATCATACAAGCATGATAAACATATTGACAAACTTGACACTTTCCTATGTGCCCACACCGTCCCTCCCTCACCCCTCATACCACGTCTATCCTTGTTCACAGCCTTGTCACCTCCTGTATTGTCATCCTCTCCTTTTTGGCCTCCCTCACAAATCCCTCCATAAGCTTCAACTAGTCCAGAATGCAGCTGCTCGCATTATCTCCAAAACTCCCTCATTCCACCACATTACCCCTGTCCAGCAACAATTCCACTGGCTACCAGTTAAGTACAGAATTGATTTCAAAATTCTCCTTTACACAGGCCATCCACAATCTTGCCCCCCCCCCCCCCCCCATCTGTCAAATCTCCTCCATATCGAAACTTCCACCCGTTCGCTCAGATCCTCCTCTTCCACTCATCTTACCGTGCCCTCTGCCCGCCTTAGCACCATGGGGAGCAGAGCTTTCAGCCGCTCTGCTCCCAAACTCTGGAACTCCCTCCCACCTGATATCCATAACATTGACTCTGTTCCTCTTTTCAAATCTAGACTCAAAACTCACCTGTTCAAAATAGCCTATTCTTTGTAATTTGCATTGTTTTTCTCTTTTTTTCTTATTTTTGCTGTTTCGTTTCTATCTGCTGTTTAGCTTATTCCCTGTAAATTGCATTTTTTTTTTATTCTTGTAAAGTGTCCTTGAGTGTCATGAAAGGCACTTATAAATAAAATTTATTATTATTACTGCCAAATAATATATATTTTTAATTACCTATATTAGACAAAACAAAACTTGTCACCTTACTCAGTCACACCGGTGTCGGGGCGCTGAGTGCCCACTTAAGCATTCATTTTTTTTTTCTTTCCTCCGTGCTCTCACGGAAGGCAGTCGCATCTCTGCTCTCCTCTCCTCTCCTTTTTTTTTTTTTTTTCCTGCTTGTGCTCTTTGTTCGTCTCGTCTGCCTATACCTTTTTTTTTTTTTTTGAGAGACTCTCTCCGCATTGAATTTCTAAACTAAAAAAAGCATGGATTTGATAAACTGGTCTCCAAACGAAATTGACACAGTTTCTGGGTTCGGGGGAACCCACCTGTCCTGCCGGAACGTCTGTGGAGGACATTGAAGATATCTACCTATTCGGAACCATGATTACAGGACTTTTGCTCATTAGATTAGGCATTGCCCTGGTATATCGAGGAAATCGGACAACGGTGACAGCTGTTCAAAGCCCCACAAAGCTGCTCGATAGAATTGGAGTGGTGGGCAAAGCTGTTGGCACTCGGACTTGTGGACATTCAGAACTTTAACCACAAAATGGTTGTTATCTCGGAGCAGCTTTCAGCTTTTACAAAGAATACGTATTTCGGAGACCAAATGGAATTAAATTGAACAGAATGGACGAAATGGACAGATATGGACGAGTGGTGTGGACGTGTAAAGACTGCGTCTGTTTGAAAGACTAAACAATCTCTAGCTTATCGACATTCGGCTCCCTGAACAGCACTGGCCTTGATCAAGGCCGTTGCTGGAGTAACATTCCCCCAGAAGGTCACTGCTGGGAGACACACTCGCCGCATTCCTTCCCCAATTTTCCGCGGTCGCCGTTTTTCACCCCCAGTGTGACAAGCGGATACGTGACCAGCGCCGTTTGCATGGCTGCAGGAGCGGACGGCTGCTTGCTTGCGCTGGGTTACCTCTACCTCCTCCCCTCCCCTCAAGTCACATGTTTCAAAGTGTACTTGTGTTATTGTGTGCTTTTGCGGAGGTTTTTAAATGTTCCCACACTGTACTCCTGATAGGAACATAGTGGGGGGGGGTGTTCTTTTTTCCCTCATCTTTCCTTCTTATCTTTTTCTTTTATCCCTGTCTTCCTGTCCTGTTCCCCCTCTGTAAGGACAGGTTGATGGTCAATTTCACTGGTAACAGTGACAATAAAGGGTTCATTCATTCATAAGACTATTCACATGGTAATGGCATGATAATCGCTTTCACTCTTTGGGTTTCGATTGGTTTCTCTTTTGCAGTGGGAACGCCCACTGTAAACAGAATAAAATGTTAGCCATAGTTTAGGCTGTTTGGAGGTAAAACTTGAGATGGCGCGTGGATTTTATGCACTTCGGATGATTTAAGACAGCAATTCATGATTCAGGACAGCAATTCTATTCAGTCTTGAGAACTGCAACATTGATGATGTGGTGGTGGGTTTTTTTTAAATTTTTTTTAAACTTCGACCTGATCTGGCCGGAGATCAACTTGAGTAAGTGTAAATATTTCTTCTATTTCTCATGAGCATATCGGTTGATATGTGTGCAGTGTAATGCATACACAGGAAAAATAACTGAGCAATTTTTCCAGATTTAAAAGTATTCTCCTCAAAAATAGTTAATTTTGCTCTACTTTGAGTTGAGGGAGTAAAATTAGGAATTGAAGTGGGAGCAAAATTAGAGTAATTGTGTAAGAGTAAGAGTTGGTTGTGGCTCTGAACTGTGTAAAATATCACGAGTTAATTTCAAGACACACTGAAGTCAAATACCAGATAAATGAAGCTGTTGTAAAAAGCAGTTTTAGAACTGTGTTGGAGTGTGTAAAAAAACATTACCTTACCCATCATGACGAACCGTTTTGATCACTTGACCTGATGGGATTAAGAGTTGGCAGTGGGAGGGGTATTCACTCTTCTCATTGAATGGAATTTTTTTCTCTTCTCATTGAATAGCCCTACCACTCCCAACCCTTTATCCCAAAGCAATAGGACATAAATTTTTTGATGGCTAGTCAGTTGTCTAAATCAATGGAGCAGATTTAAGTTTTTGTGCTTGATGCATTCCTAAGACTGAACAGAATCACCTCAAGTGATCAAAATGGTTCGTCACAGTGGGTAAGGTAATGTTTTGGGGGTTTTTTTCACAAATTCCAACAGTTTTCAAACTGCTTTGCACACCAGCTTCATTTATCTATTTTTAAAAGTACAATCATGACATGCTACATAGAAATTATTGTACCTGAACTTGTGCTGAATACAAAAAGTCATATGACTTTGAAAATGCTGCTTAGGTTTGTTGAAATTGACAACAAAATCAGAGTATGCTAAAATCATTAGAGTGCCAGCAAATACCCTCAGACCTCAGAGCGTTAAGGAACTTATTTTCTGCTTCATGCATAGATTACCATAATTCTTTTAAGGGTTGTTTTACAATCAGGGTACGCAAGCTAAAAATCACATTTAACACTTATCTTCAATATCAAAAGGCTTGACTAAATAAACTTGGTTGTTTATTGTAGCCCTGTGATGGCTCTATTTACCATGCAAAAAAAAAATTGGTGATAACATTATTTTTGGTGAATGTATGGCAATATATGTCATATTTAGCAAAATTACTCATGTCATTTAGAAAAAGTGCTTTTTTGACCACAGGTAGCTCCAAAATGGATGCACTTAAATCATTCTTTATACCATAAAACAAATATTTGGTTCCATATCATTGGAAACATAGTTAAGTTTTAATGTTGAATGCCAGTAAGTTTTCAGACTATTTTGATCAAATTAGTATGTAATTGTGTCAAAAAAAAAAAAGTCCTCTCCGAGACAGCTAATTTTTCAATATAAAATAACATGTAGCTAAAATGATTATTTTCATCCTAAAATGTGGTCAAGATATTGGGACATAAATATTAGAGACAACTAACACAAAGCTTACAGCCTTATATTTAAAAGCACTATGGAAGTAGTGGATTCTGAATTGTCAAAAAAAAATGTCCTCTCCAAGAATCACTTCATTTGTCTCTCCCATCTTATAGCAGGTTACACAAAACTACCATGCGGCAAAAAATTACCTGAAATCTGTTCTTTAACTTGTCCTTCACTTAAAAACTGGTACAAGAACCAGTTTGAATCAATTTGAATTTTGGACTCCTGTGACACAAACTTTGTACCCTGATTGTAAAACAACCCTTAACTCTTTGTTCCAATAACCTTTTTTTAAATTAAATAACTTTCGGATTATAATTGTCTCCAGCTTTATCAACTTTTTCTTCTTTAATCAGTTTACAAAGGCTATCATACCAGTTATCCAAGCTTTTTTGTTCTTTAAAGAAAGATTGTACATCATTCATTTTCAAAAGAGTTGATTGTTGTAAACCAGAAGATAAGAAGTTAGCTGGTAAAGTCCTGCTGACTGTCTGTTTTTATTTTTTTGTGGAAGAAGTTATGTGACTCTCCTGAAGGGCTACATAATAATGAGCCACAGTCTTTTATTAAAAAAAATTAACAGTCAAGAATTATCTGGCGTTCTCCTTTTTTCAGGGATGAAAGTCTTCTGGAAATCCGGATATTTGACGAAAATCTCTGGTTTTCCGAATGGAGAAATTTATTTTTCGGATTTTTCGCGTTCCTAGATGCGGCGAAATACTTCGCATCGTCCTTGCATGGGCACGGTCCTTAAATAGCCCAAACATAGTTCATTGATTTTAAAGACAGGTGTTCTTTGTTAACGGAGCGCGTGCCGGAGCTCAAGCGTGCCTTCAGGTGCGCGTGCTAAGGCGCGCAGGACTGTGACACCATTCTGCGCAAGCACAACACAATCGCACTAGAAAGCATGTTCGAGCTGCCAGTGTAGCTGCAGTCTTTTTAGTTGCAAATTACGAGTATTTTCTCGTTATTAATTCACCATGTCAAAACAAGCAAAACTTTCCTTCTCCTTTCAACATGAAGAGAAGTAAGCAATTTATTATACATTTTTTTCCATCAAAGTTGCATTTTGTGGTTTCGAAGCTAAGTTTTAGTGCCGTTTCTAGAGCACAACATCAAGAAAACGTGGAAGAAACAGCAATAATGGAAGAGCCGGTTTCTAAGCTGCCTAACACTAGCAATGGTAATTATTTTTTGTTACATAATGTACTCAGGCTGCCAGTGTGTGAGACACACACCCTACGCCCCTGATTTATATGAGAAATTTGGTATTTATTGGTGTGTTTTAAATTTACAGACAATATGAACTAATGTAAACAATTGGCTTCAACTCGCATAAATATGAATTGGAAATTTTTAGTTCACTTTAGCTTATGCAAACGCACAACTCTACTAAAAGATTGATAAACGAGGCTCAATGTCCCCAACATTGAAACCTGAAAGCTTTAGAAACTCTAACAGACCTTTACTTTTTAACAGTACTGTTTTGGGATTTTGCTGAGTTTACCTTCAACTGTCTGATTTTTTTCAAAGTAATGAACTGTGTAGCCAGGAAAATCACCGCGTTTTCTAAATGCACTCCTGAAAATTACTCATTAACTAGGGGAATTAAATTTGATATTTTTGACATGTTAATCATTAATGTACATGAAAGAAAAAGGCTTAAAAGTTATAACTTGTTTTAGTGAAAATAAGTACTAAAATGCACTAGAATGCAGGGTTTTGCATGTTATTTTATTAAAATATTTTCGGGGGAGCCCCCCCCCCCCCCCCCCCCCAATATCTTAGTTTGACTTTCAAAAGTTCAGGGTTTTTTTTTTTTTTTCTTTGCTCCACTTTCATCTCTATTTTTTCTCCAACTAGAGCCATACAGTTTGCAGATTTAATTAATTGATTTTGGAGTAATACTTAAAAGGAGTCACAAATCTGTAGGCAGTCATATGGTATATAGTCAAGCACAGCTTTAACCTTGACAGATACAGATGTATATCACTCAAAGGACATATCCTTCCATTTACAATACATAGCTTTGATTCTTGTAAAAAATTCAGTCGTTGATTCTCCATGCTTGTTTACAGAACTATTCAAAGAGACTCTAGGGGGCATCTTATCCACTTCTTTTAAATAATCAAAGGCACTTATCCTGCTATTGAAATCTTCAGACAATTGCCTCCTGAACATACATAAATGTCTCAAAAGATGATTAAAAGAGAAGAAAACCCATTTTTAAAATGCATTTATGATAACTTATGATATAAACTAACGATTCATGTGAAAAATTGAAAATGAGGAGCTCACACAAGATATCCATCTCCAAAAGTCAGTTTCTATGCAGAATGGACGATTTCATGGAGGCCACCATTGAAAATATTTTAACCAATCAGAAAAATCCCCGGATCGTTTCCGACAGTGCTCTAACATCATTTGGGTGCAAGACATGGAAGCTGCCCCTGGCTGGAGAAACTTTCATTAAAAGTTTATATGGGGGGAAAAAAAACCAACTGAGCTTCCATTTCTCTAACAAAAAAGTGGAGGGGGAAAGATAATACTGATGTTACTGATGAACAGTGAGGGAATAGTGAACAGCTGATCTACTCATATGTGACTGAATAGGGAAGGTAACTTTTCATATTCAGGGCTTGAAATTCATATATTTTTTTCACCAGCCAGCCGGACTAGTTACCTTCCAAAGTAACTAGCCAAACAGAAAATCAGCTAGCCAAAATTTGTTCATGTATGAATTTTACTTCTGTCAAAAACAACACAAAAGAGAGTAGTTACCATTGTTCATGACTAATGTGCATTTATTTCAAGACCTGAGTATTTTGATACTGTTTTTTTTTTTTTTATTATTTGTACACTTTACAAACTGGCATTTGCTGTTCCACGTCCTCCTCGCGATATCCAAAAAAATGCCAGATGACTGACCCCTCACTAGTTCTTTTAGGAACCAATTCGTCCGCTTCCATTTTTAATTTGTCACTGAAATTAACAGAGCTTACACAGTAGCCTATGCAACACCAGCGATTGCACAAACTGAGTCAGCGCTGTAAACCGAAACTAGAAAATCTTCCCACAAGTCCCTTTCAGCACCTAGATGTCGCCCGGGATTGGTTGGCGAGTGCATGACGTTTTTTTTTTTTTTTTTTTTTTTACCCTTAGGCAGCCTCTCGTGTTACTGCCTGAGGGACAGTGAGAAAACCACTGGAAAAGGTTTTAAACAAACGCAACAAACATGAAACAAACGCAAGTTGGCAGATGACCATAAAATACTCAATAGTTACAATGTAATAATTTTATGTATCTCTCACAGAATTTTCGGAGATATATAGAGTATATTCGATATATCTCTCAGCCCTAGTCTGAATCTTCGCTTCATATATATTTTTTTTATTTTCAACTAGCCGGCCAGGCTGGCTAGTGACAGGAATTACCCGACAAATGACAAATTAAGTCGCCTCGGGCGACCGGACCACCGCGAATTTCGAGCCCTGATATTTATATCCCCAGTACAAGTAGTACTGCCATGACAGCCTCATTTTGCAGACTGTAACCCTGTTAGACTACCTACAAACAGATCTGCATATAATCTGACTTACCTAAATCTGTTGAAGAGGCAAGTACGTGAGTTTGTACACATTCCTGGCAGCATAAGCACACTTGGCATGCTCTCGACTTATTCATGAAAAACTTTGTCACGACGTCACCAGGCTAGCCTATCGTAATTACCGTAGTAGACAGTCCAACCCCCTCGGCAACGCAGAAAGAGGGTAAACAAATATTGCTTTACGCAGCTCGTGTGCTCGGAACATTTTGAAGAAAATTGTTTCACTCAAACAACTCTGATGCACCGGCATTAGGGATACTGTACGAGCCAGCGCTGAATCCAGATGCAGTTCCCACAATCTTCAGCCAAAAACAAACGACAACACGGTCAGTAGTCCGCAGAAGAGAAGTTCAAAGGGTAAGAAAACACTTTTTATGGCTTCCCTAACTTTTTTTTTTATTAAGTATGATATGTTTTGAGTTTCTTTGGGCATAAATGTAATAATTGCTGATGCTAAGCAGCTTGATGTTTGTTGGGTGTCTTGCTTTGATTGTGTTGTCAGAAAAGCCTCGGTAATGACTGACTAAAACGACTCTATTGTTCACTTGTGTGTAACCAGTTGATATGGTTATGGTTTTCATCATCGTTATTTGTCTCATTGTCCGAAATACTCGAGGAAATCAGTGAAGAGATGTCACTGGCGCTATGGTCCATTTTGTCGAATATGGCTGTGTATTGTAAGTGACGTCACACTTTACAGAAACCATTCGGAGTTCTTTTAGTTCTACAGGAATTTGTTTGTGGAATAGCCTGCCTCGATCACTGCAATCTAGTCAAACACGTGATCATTTTAAGAAACAGGTGAAAGTTTTTATGGAGTAAATTTCAAACCCAGTTTTATGATGTCTGTGTATATAACAACTTTTTAATCATTTTGGTGCCATTTCTGTAATCTAGTTGTACTGTGATAGCATTTTTTTTTGACTCATTTATACAATTTTTGTCAATTTGTTATCTCTTATATTTTGTTTCCTGTTGTCATCAAGAGGACCACATTGGAAATAAGTGTATTTTATACTTTGTGTTATCCTCGTGCTATTTATATTGTATCTTTTTACATGTATGAATTTTACCAAATAAATCCATACCATACCAGCAGCTCAGGTGTTTCTGGTTATATTTCCGCCTATTTTCATACAAGTGCATCTTCCTGTAATGTTCACATGAATCCTGTATAGTAAAGCAGTGTTTGTTTACCCTCTTTCTGCGTTGCCACGGGGGTTGGACTGCCTACTGCAGTAATTACGGTAGGCTAGCTTGGGGACATCTTGAGTTTTTCATGAATGAGTCGAGAGCATGCTAACGAGTAGTATAACGCATAGTTTCAGCCTCGTTTTACAGGTAGAGTTCAGGTTTGCCCATAAGTCAGGGTTGCAGCTCATTAATACACTTTCAGATGTATAGTGAAAAAATTAAGTCACCTTAGTAGACCTTTCACTTGGCCCCTTCAGTACTGAAGTATACACTCAGCCTTGAGCCCAAATAACGTCATGCAACGCCCTTTCAACAGGCAACAAGGCAGCCTCCTGGTGGCATTAGAGCAGCGATACAAAAACGCTCATAACCTTCTTATAAATGGTCAAACGTGCCTGAAACTTATCTTGCGGCCTCTCAATATTACAAGCTACCAACCCATGCATGTATTTACTTTGCGTTTTCTATTCCTTTAAAGAAGAACGAGGCATCCTTGCCCCATACTGAAGTTTCAGGTAGTTGGTAAAAACAAATGTATATCCTGATTTCAAATGCAGAAATTTCAAACCTAAAATACCTGTTTATAACATCAATTCTGTATCGTTCCAACAAATCTTTAAAACATAAACCAACTCCCCCTGAACTTTTGGGGCCATTAGTGTTTTACTGTATTATATCCAAACCAAATATCAAGGGTAGTTCTTTGGTAACAGAATTACATTCACAGCAAAATGTGGTAACTTTTTTGTTGCAGTACTCAAGATGATGGTATTAAATAAAAATTTCACACTCGATGGGGTATCATCTGACCCTAAAAAAGCATAGAAAAATTGGCTATGTTTAACTCTGAACACAATCTTTTATGAGGAAAGAAAAATCAGCAACGGAATTTCTTAAGATCCAAAACAAGATTTCTCTGAAGCTACATTGCTGTAATTGGAATGATGAGTTTTCAATATGGTTTTCAGCACGGGCGATTGCTCTAAGACAACGAGGGAGGCTCAGCCTCCTCTAAAAATGATGAACATCGTGTAGGATGAATTGCGCTAGGCTTATGTTATAGCCGACCTTATGACATTGCTATTTCAGATTCAGAATCATAGAAATATATGTGCTCAACCCAACTACAGTGCGAAATCATTCCGTTATAACTTTCCGCAGTTCGCCTAATGTGTGCGTGAGTTCTTCCCCCTCGTGACAGCGCGATGCAGCCCAGCCTCAGTGCACTTCAATGGCATTTGGGAGCTATGCGCTTGTCAATCTCAAAATGCAAGACGGTTCTTGGACAAATACTGCGAAAATGCCCGCCCACGGAGTCTCACGGACTCCCAGCCTCAGTGGACATCAACGGCATTTGGGAGCTATGCGCTTGTCAATCTCAAAATGCAAGATGGTTATTGGACAAATACTGCGAAAATGCCCGCCCATGGACTCCCAGCCTCACAGTGGGAGGGACATGGCAGTTTCCGCAAGGAGACTGGGTGATTGGTGAAAGCGACCGGATATTTTCTTTGATTGACAGCTTGTTTCAACTATAGACAGGCAGTGGTGAATTTCAGTTCAGTCCCATGCGGATTCGCGAGTGGTGTGGTGTATTGTAAGAGATCAGCTTACATTTCGATTTCATTCATTACATACGGTTTCTACCAGCTTTTTTAGTTTGTATATATTTTCATTGTAAATAAAGTGTAAATATAGTGTTGTCAAGTTTGCTATCTTAGTTCCAGAAATTTCATTTGAGTGACCGAACTTGAGGGGGCTAGTCAGCTAGCAAGAAAGCTGCGCACGGATGCCAAGCATTACTGATTTAATTTTGGCGAAGCCATTTGCCAGTCTTCCTTTCGAGGAAAAAATTAAAATTAAAGAGCAGGGTAGACCAACGCCTCAAATTGACTTGGTGAAAAAGGTAGGGAATAATACTTGTTCCTTTCAGCTCTCCTGGTACGAGAAAGTGAATTGGCTAACAGCAAGTGACCCACATCAACAACAGTAAATAGGCTACTTTAGTAATATGTCATGGATGGACCAAAAATATAGAATCTATTTAAAATGTTTATGCTAAGTATATTATATTGGAATATATATTTTTCTGGATATGAATTAAACACAGCTACAATTTGGAAAACATTTTTAAACAAAAACACAGCCGAGAACATTTCACACTACAGACCTGGATTAAAAGTGAAGGGTTATCAAAATTGTCAATAAAACATTTCTCAGTCAAAATAAGTAAAATATAGGGAAAGTGTCATTGAATGAAATGTGTGGCACCCAGCTCTGTTTGGCTCCCCAAGGTCAGTGCTTGTGCCTATTCCAGAACACTCTGCTGTTACTGCTGAGGTTCCTGACAAAGAGCTGCTTTCAATAATCAATTTTTAAACAATATGCCACAATTTTAAAATATAAAATGTTAAAATATACCCCCCCAAACACCACCATCATGTATATTGGACAGTAGGCTAATGGGCCAAAAGAACCTGTTATTTCAGTTTGTGACCCTGCCAACAATCAGCCAGATCAGAGGCAAGAGTATGGGCAAAACTGATGTGTTTTTTCTTTTAAAATCTGGAAATATCGTAACCGACCAGCCTCCCCTGTTTGAAAGACTACCAGCCGCCACTGGTTTTCAGTACATTTTACCTTGGATTCCATACCTTAGCAATATAACTGAGCTGACAACGCAGTCTTAATAATTTCATAATTTTGGTCTCTCGGCTGAAAAATTGCCCATTACCTTCCAGATCAATTACTTCATCAAACAAAGGTCTCCTTCAACGAAATTATATCCGGTTTCAAATGATGCAGAATAACAGATCTTAACTTGGTTTCCTACAGTCCATCCATTAACATTCCAGTGTGCTAGAGTAATGGAGTCCTGAGTATGATGGGCCCAAGCATTAGTTCATCTTATGTAATCTGAAATGCAGCGCAAATGATCCTCATCCCATTTCACAATGTGCCCATTACCTGTTACAACAAAGTCTTTCCCCGATGGGATGGTATGAAGATTCAAGTCCAACAGTCTCCACATGTGATTTTTGTCAAGCGAATATGCACCTTGTTGTATCGATCATTATTCTGTAGTTTATGCTTCCTTCTCAATCATGCCACTTTATCTGTATCCTAACCTGGACTGGTCCACATCCTCTTGACTTCAACCTCTCTACTGCAACTAGGCTGGGCACGGAGTTGCACCCCAGCCCCTCCAACAGCAGCCTGTACACTGTCTCCTCCACCTTTTCCCCTTCCTCAAGAGAGGCCAAAGACCATTTTTCTGGTTTGAATTCTGTTGTAGCCGTTTTCCTGATGTTTGGTTCTATCTACTCATTACAAGCCATCAATATTCCAATTTCAACATCCAAACTGTTCTGCATCTCCAGAGTTGTTTTTCTCAATTTCCATTTTAAGAGCATATTGATTCTCTTTTACAAGTTTTATCATCGAATCATGAAAACTATCAAATTTACTATTACGATTGGTCTATGGATGAATATAAACTTCTAATCTTTTCATCAGGCAACATCTCCAGGTTATCATTTAATTCCAACAATATGTTCAGTTGGGTTTTTTCCTTTTTTTTTAAATATATAAATTTCTTGAGTGATTATCTGATTCTCATTTGATTCCATGTTTTTATCAGCGTTGCTTTATAGTCTTCACACTTCATTTTTGCATAATAATTGCAGATTCTTCAAATAAATTGGACAAAATAAAACTGACTTTTTGGAAACTAATCTCGTTGTGAGCAAGTTGTTTTTTGTTTGTTTTTTTTATGAAAATTTTTTTTTGACAACACAACTACACATGTAACATGTGGCCTGAACCAGAAGCAAAGTCTCCAAAAAGTTGTGAAAAGCAGAGTTGATGCAACTCAGTGGTAAACATGCCCTGATCTCAACAACTACTCTTTTTTTGGGGGGGGAGATGTTGCTGGCATCTAATTCAAAATGAGCATGTTTTTTTCCAAAAAAAATCTGTTTCAGCCTTTGATACGGTACCAGTCAAAAGCTTGGACACCTACTCATTAATAGTTGTTTCTTTTTTCTGTATTTTGACTATTTTCTACACTGTAGAGCAAAACTGAGGACATCAAAACTATGAAATAATATCTGGAACATGTATGTAATTTTGTGATAAATATTAAATAATTTCAAATGTTAGATTCTTCAAAGTCACCATTTATCTTGATTGCTTTGCATACGACTGACATTCTTAAAAAGCTTTGTGAGGTAGTCACCTGGAATGCTTTTCAGTTAACAGTTGTGCCTTGTCAAAAGTTAGTGCAATTTCCTGCCGCCTTGAGACCATTAGAAACAGTAAATAATGAAAAATAGAAATGTAGTAAATTTGACAAGTAGCAATCCATATGTTGAACCATTCAACGAAGTAATGAAAAACAAAAGTCCATCATTACTTTCAGATATGAAATGGCTTTTAATGAATAAAAAGAAAAAAAAATTAATTAGGTGGGGCCAAATTTTTGACTGGTACTTTGTCTTTGTATGAAATATAGGGTTTCCAAGATTTGCTCATCTTTCTTATTTACATTTTACACAGTGTCCCAAGTGGGTGTTTGTTTGTTTTTGGGAGTAGGGGTTGTAATTACATTTTAATATTGTTTTATGCTATTCTGAAATTGATCTTGAAATTGACTTGAAAATTAATTTTATAGAAATTTGGTTTGCTTCCTCACACTGTCCCTTTAAATTGTATGGAAAATGAAATTGTATTAAAATGTATGATTTTGTACAGATGAGTCGCTGAACTTTGGTGTCAAAACACTGGAGGAGATCAGGTTGGGGAAAGCGCTGAAGGCTAGTCTAAACAAATTAGGTAAAATTTTAAAATTTGTATTAGAGGTATTTCTGGTTCACATATCACAGTAGTGCTCATACACTGTGGCTTTTTGTGCATTTCATCTGAAGGTCATCCCTTTTTGCAAGGCCCTGATGGTCTCACCGCAGCAAAACAGTGTAGCAGCAGAACTGGCACAGAAGAAGAAACTATTCAGTCGGTCACATTGGCAGCAGTCATCACTACCAGTGGTATGCCATGGGGCAGTAGTTATCCCCTGAACTTTCCCACATGTTGTAGTGTTAAAATCACTTTCCAAATTTACTTAATTATAAATTTTACTATTAGTGTTCCATGATGTCTTAATATTTGAATGTTTTTTAGTTGTGATGCAAAGGGACTTTATACAGCAAACAAATATATGCTTTTCTGTTTTAAGTATTTGTCTCTGTAGCGTTCCCTATGTGTGGGTGGAGCACAGAGGACGGCAGGCCAGAATAAAGTTCAATCACTTTGTTTTATTATTGCTCTTTTCAGACGCAAAACACCACTCTCAGCCATGCACACAGACACACACACGACGTCTGGCTGGGGAGAGACCTTCCGCTCTTGCTCTCCCTCCTCATATAGGGCGCAGTCACTGGGAAGACACACAAACAGGTTAATTGCTCTCAGGTGAAGTGGTTCTGCCACTTACCTTCCCTGACTCCGCCCTCCTGTCACAGACCGGCGCTTGACCACGCCCCCGCTGCCACATACCCCCACCGCCCGACTCAGGCCGGGCACCTGTCCGGCCTGCAGCCGACTCCCCCCCCCCCCCCCCCCCCCCCCCCCTTTGACGGGAGAGGAAGTCCGCCACGACCATCTGCGCCTCCGGCCTGTGGACCACCTTGAAGTTGAAGGGTTGGAGTGCCAGATACCAACGGGTGATCCGCGCATTGGCATCCTTCATGCGGTGGAGCCACTGGAGGGGCGCGTGGTCCGAACAGAGGGTGAAAGGGCGCCCCAGCAGGTAGTAACGGAGGGTGAGGACTGCCCACTTGATCGCCAGGCACTCCTTCTCAATCGTGCTGTAGCGCCCCTCACGCACTGACAGCTTCCGACTGATGTAAAGGACCGGGCGGTCCTCCCCCCTCCACCTGCTGGGACAAAACGGCCCCCAGCCCTCTGTCCGACGCATCCGTCTGTAACATAAAAGGGAGAGAGAAGTCAGGAGAGTGTAAAAGTGGCCCCCCACACAGTGCAGCCTTTACCTCAGAGAAAGCCCGCTGACACTGCTCCGTCCACTGGACCGGATCTGGCGCCCCCTTTTTAGTGAGGTCAGTCAGCAGGCTGGTGACGTCCGAATAATTAGGTATAAACCTACGATAGTAGCCAGCCAGCCCCAGGAACTGTCTCACCCCCTTTTTGGTGTTGGGCCTCGGGCAGGCCGCAATCGCTGCGGTCTTATTAATTTGGGGACGCACCTGCCCGTTGCCCAAGTGGAAGCCCAGATACCGTACTTCCACCCGCCCAATCGCACACTTCTTCGGGTTGGCAGTGAGTCCCACCCGCCTCAGCGACCTAAGGACGGCCCTCGGGTGTTGCAGGTGCCGCTGCCAGTCATTACTATAAATGATAATATCGTCCAAATACGCGGCTGCATAGGTGGCGTGGGGCCGGAGGACCCTGTCCATCAGCCGCTGAAACGTAGCGGGCGCCCCAAACAGCCCAAACGGAAGTGTGACGAACTGGTGTAAGCCGAACGGTGTGGAAAAGGCCGTTTTTTCCCGGGATAATGGAGTCAAGGGGATCTGCCAATATCCCTTCTTTAAATCCAGTGTCGAGTAAAAGCGAGCCGTGCCTAGTCGATCGAGCAACTCATCAATACGAGGCATCGGGTATGCGTCGAATTTAGACACCGCGTTGACTTTTCTATAGTCCACACAGAACCGGACCGAGCCGTCGGCCTTGGGAACCAAGACCACCGGGCTGCTCCAGTCACTGTGGGACTCCTCGACGATGCCCATTTCGAGCATGGCCTGAAGTTCTTCCCGAACCACCTTTTTTTTGTGTTCGGGTAGCCTGTAAGGGCGGCTACACACTACCACCCCTGGGGGCGTCTCTATGTGGTGTTCTATGAGGTTAGTGCGACCGGGCAGGGGCGAGAACACATCCAAAAACTCGGCCTACAACTGGGCGACCTCCATGAGTTGGGTCGGGGAGAGGTGGTCTCCACAGGGGACCGGAGAGGTACGTGATGCCAATGTCCCTTTTAGAACCTCCGGCCCCAGCTCCGCCTTCTCCGGAACTACCAACACCAATGCCACGGGGACCTCCTCGTTCCAGAGTTTCAGCAGATTGAGGTGGTAGATCTGTAGCGCCCCACCCCTGTCTGTTCGCCTCACCTCATAGTCGACGTCCCCGACTCGCCGTGTGACCGCAAAGGGCCCTTGCCACTTGGCGATCAATTTGGAGCTCGACGTGGGCAACAGTACGAGTACTTTATCTCCCGGTGTGAACTCTCTAAGGCGCGTACCCTTGTTGTACAGGCGGGCTTGCCGTTCCTGGGCCTGCCGCAAATTCTCCTGAGTTAGGTGGGTGAGCGTGTGGAGTTTTGCGCGCAGGTCCATAACGTGCTGAATTTCGTTCTTACTTTGTGAGGGTCCCTCCTCCCAATTTTCCCGCAGCACGTCCAGGATGCCGCGCGGCTTACGCCCATATAATAATTCGAACGGGGAGAACCCCGTGGAGGCTTGGGGGACCTCTCGCACTGAGAACAGCAAGGGTTCGAGCCACTTATCCTAGTTACGTGCGTCCTCACTTACGAATTTCTTAATAATATTTTTGAGGGTGCGGTTGAACTGTTCCACTAAACCGTCCGTTTGTGGGTGATATACGCTGGTGCGGATCGGCTTAATCCCCAGTAACCCATACAGTTCGCGCAGTGTTTGTGACATAAACGTAGTGCCTTGGTCAGTCAGAATCTCTTTCGGGATTCCAACTCGGGAGATGACGCGGAAGAGTGCCTCTGCAATACTGCGTGCTGAGATATTGCGCAGAGGCACTGCTTCCAGGTATCGCGTTGCATAGTCCACCAGAACTAATATAAAGCGGTACCCTCGTGCTGACCGATCTAATGGCCCGACGAGATCCATCCCAATTCTCTCAAATGGGGTCTCGATTAACGGTAGAGGGTGCAAAGGCGCTTTTGGAATGGCCGCTGGATTTACTAACTGGCATTCGCGGCATGCCGTACACCACCTACGGACATCACCGCGAATCCCCGGCCAATAGAATCGGGCCATTATTCGGGCTAGTGTCTTATCCTGCCCGAGGTGTCCAGCCATGAGATTAAAGTGAGCCGCCTGGAATATCAATTCCCGGCGGCTCTTTGGAATCAAAAGCTGCGTGACTCGCTCTTTAGTTTGAGTGTTCTGCGTCACTCGGTATAATCTATCCTTCATAATCGCGAAGTAGGGGAAGGATGGGGTGGCGTTCGGCGGGAGCGTTTGACCATCGATTACTCTCACTTGGTCAAACGCATGCCGCAGAGTCTCGTCTCACGACTGCTCTAATGGGAAATCCGCGAGGGATTCCCCAAGAGAGAGAGGAGGAGCCGGCGGTTCCTCACTCTGATGCGGAGATGACGTAGATGGCTCTGTGACAGCTGCTCCCGCCAAAGCGACACCGGGACCTCCCCCTGTCAACTGGCAGGACCCACTCTCTACTAGGCGCGTCATTAAACCCCGAAATCCTGGCCAATCAGTCCCCAAAATTAAAGAGTAGGTAAGGCGAGGATTAACCGCCGCCTTTACTATAAATTTTTCCCCTCTGAAAATAATGTGGACCGACACCAAAGGGTAGCGGTGAACATCCCCGTGCGCACACAACACCTTCACCCCTTGTGCTCCCCCAATGCCTCGTTTTGAACCAGGCTTTGGCGAATTGAGGTCTGATTACAACCAGAATCCACCAACGCCTGATATGTAGCCCCTTGGATACTCACCGGTATGCGATACGCTCCGGCCCGATCGAGTGCGGCCTCTGGCGCGTCGGGGATCCGAACCACCGCGCCCACTTCCATAGCTGTGCACTGCTGTTGAAGGTGGCCCGGTTCCCCACAGCGCCAGCAAACCGGCCCGGGCTTTCCCTCTGCACCGGTGACCTGGGGCTCACTCACCTGAGGTGGGGGAGAGACAGACACAGAAGGGAGAAACGGGAGGGCACTGCGGGTGCGGCGGGCCGGCTGAAGTGGCGCCGGCCCCCGCCTCTGCGGTGGGGGAATGGGGCGAGGACGGGACACAGGAGGAGGGGGAGAGAGAGAGAAGAGATGATGTCATCTGCTGTCCTGCCGCCGGGACAGCCGCCAGATGATCCTCCACCAGCTCGACTGCCTGATCCAGCAACGCCGGGCGGTGGCACTGGATCCACTCCGCGGTTCCTGCTGGTAGGCGGGCGATGAACTGTTCCAGTACCACCTGGTCGACGATTCCCTCGGCGCCGCGATCTTCGGCCCTCAGCCACCGCCAGCAGGCGTCCCGGAGCTGCTGGCCGAACGCGAACGGCCGGCCGACTTCCTCCAATTGCAGCGCGCGGAAGCGCTGGCGCTGTTGTTCCGGAGTGCGCCCCATGCGCTGGAGGACGGCCCGGCGGAGGTCCGCGTACGCCAGCCGGCGGTCGGCGGGGAGCTGTAGCGCAGCCAGCTGTGCCTCTCCCGTGAGCAGGGGGAGGAGGCGCGCCGCGCGCTGCTCCATCGGCCACCCCGAGGCTTCGGCGACCTGTTCAAACAACGTGAGGAACGCCTCGGGGTCATCCTGCGGGCCCATCTTGGTGACAGTGAGGGGAGACGGGCCCGCGGCCGGAGCGTTGGTGGG
Organism: Neoarius graeffei; assembly: GCF_027579695.1. Lineage (NCBI taxonomy): Eukaryota > Metazoa > Chordata > Actinopteri > Siluriformes > Ariidae > Neoarius > Neoarius graeffei. The sequence continues at coordinate 36,108,929 of NC_083594.1, forward strand.
CCCCGCCGACGCGAGGAGATGCCGGAACGCCTTGCGATCTTCCTGCTGGGCCAGCACCAGGGCTTCGAAGCGCCGCTCTTGTTCCTTTCGGAGTGTGACGAGCGCCTGGTGCTGGCTTTGCTGAGCCGTGGCGAGGGTGTGGACCAGGTCGGCGAACGGGGAGGATTCCATGGGGCTGCTGGGTTGGTGCTCCACTGTTCCCGGGTTTCGGCACCACTGTAGCGTTCCCTATGTGTGGGTGGAGCACGGAGGACGGCAGGCCAGAATAAAGTTCAATCACTTTGTTTTATTATTGCTCTTTTCAGACGCAAAACACCACACTCTCAGCCATGCACACAGACACACACACACAAGACGTCTGGCTGGGGAGAGACCTTCCGCTCTTGCTCTCCCTCCTCATATAGGGCACAGTCACTGGGAAGACACACAAACGGGTTAATTGCTCTCAGGTGAAGTGGTTCTGCCACTTACCTTCCCTGACTCCGCCCTCCTGTCACAGACCGGCGCTTGACCATGCCCCCGCTGCCACAGTCTCCCTCAGTTGATACTTGAGTAGAACCACTATTAGTTGCAGTCACAGCTGCAGTTCTTCTGAGATGTCGAGCAGGTTTACACATTTGGAGCCTGATATTTTGGCCCTTTCCTCTTGGCAAAATTGTTCAAGCTCTGTTAGATTGGATGGAGAATGCCGGTGAACAGGAACTTCATCTCTTGCCGTAAATTCTCAATCAGATTGACGTCTAACACAAGTTCTTGGTTTTAGACGACTCCAGCATAGCTTTGGCAGAATGCTTAGGGTTATTATCCTTTTGGACGGTGAACCTGCTCTCCAGTCTTTCACAGACTGGAATAGGTTTTCCTTTAGGATAACCCTGGATTTGGCTCTTTCTGTCTTGTCCTGAAACCTGACCAGTCCCTGCTGATGAAATCATGCATCATGATTTTACCATTGCGTGTTTTATTGCGTAGATGGTGTTTTTCAGGAGATGAGCAGTGTTCCCTCTAAACTAACTGTTCCCTCAAACCATGTGCAGTCACTTCTAATGATACTGTTCCAGAGACAACAAATAAAGACACCAATGTGTATAAAATTTAGTCTGTTGGTGCAATCTTCACAGCTCCTATTTTTGTTCAGAAGGGTCTGGCCAATAGGTCTTTCTTAGCAAGAAAATAAATAGGTGCTTTCAGACCAGAGGAACTATATTTAGTTCTTAGAACTGTTGGAGGAAGTTCCTCATTTTGTGTATGCCCACACTGCAGGAACTGAGAATGATCATAGTTCTTGGAACATGCTTTTGATGGAATTTTTTATTTTTTTTTGCTCCCACTTCATGGCAGGTACTTTCCCAGCACAAGAGAAACCATGAGTAAGTGTGCGGTGATTAGTCTAACACAAGCCAATGCAGCACCAGCAATCTACATTTTTAAAAATCCATATAAAACGTTAGTCGTGTAAACGGCTCTTAATGTTAGCGTTAAACTGGGGGGAGCAAAGAAAATTGGCAGATAGACCAACAGCAAAGTCCAGGCTTTACTGAGCATATATGCATAAATACAGAAGCGATAAATTTTTTATTTTTATTTTTTTGAAACCTTGAAGGAAAATAATCTTCCCTAGCATTTCCTGTTAACGTCATGCGAGCAAGCCAGCTTATGTCACTTCAGTGTTCCAACTGGCATTATGGCATTTTTTCCAACAGGGAAAAAAGCCCTTGAACGTCTGAAGGTGTCGGGGGACCTCCCCAGTGGGTAGTTCCCTGGTTGGGTGTCTGAAAGCGCCTATTGAGGAAACATTGTCAACAGGTTTCCTGCGGGTCCAGGGAATAATTTGTTTGGTAACTCATCTCAATTTGCTAACCAAATTCCCCCAACTGTGATGCAAAACAAACAATGCGTAGCACAAAACTGCGATGCAAATTTCTGGCGCCTTTGTCCCTCGTAAACTGCAATTTGGACAAGATATCCTATTGGCTGATTGCTCTGTCTTGCTAAGTAGACCAATCAGTTTTCTGTGTGGGCAGGCTTTACGGCTTCTCTCCTGGACCGAGAGAGAGAGCAAGAGCATCCTGTTTGGTCTGTCTAAGTAGACCAATCAGTGTTGTGTGTGGGCGGGCTTTATATTTTTTTCTCCCGGACAGAGGCTTCATCAGTTCAGTGTATCCAGGAGTGTCATGGTAGAGGAATAATAATGATGGAATATATTTATTTAGGATAGCCCAATTATGTGCGCAGTAATATTTTTTTCGGGGGGGGGGGGGAAGAAGCGCCCCCCCCCCCAAAAAAAAACTCCACCTCAGGCTACACAAGTGTGTGTCCCCTTGCCTAATGGGGTAAAATAATGACATTGCACGCTGTACTGTTTGTAACAGTGACTTAAGCATTGTCCATGGTGGGGTAAAAGACATGTTGAGGTGATTTTAAGTGTCATTTGTTCATGTGCATATTATTTACACTCGCAGGCTCGCTGTGAAGGCTACATGATAATGACAAACTCCTTGAAGACTTGCTTAAAGTAGAATAGAATATACTTTATTATTGTCCCCATGGGGAAATTTGTCTTGTGCAAAGTGCTACACAGTTGCAAGTAAATATTTAAACAGCAAGGAAAACACATTTAGACAAGCATGGACATTTCGACAACAAAATATGGACAGCTACACTAACTCAAAATAATCAACAATACAAGAGGTAGAGTGTACAGTATCAGGTGTTAATTGTAAAGTGCAACATGTTTAAAGTGCTAATGTGTTGTGGAATGGATGCTGTAGCTGGAGTTCAACAGTTTGATTGATGCTGGAACAAAGGACAGTTTGTCTGTTAGTTCTACACTGGGACACCCTCAGTCTCCTTCCTGATGGCAGAAATTCATATTCAGTAAACAGTGGGTGTCCATGGTCGCTGGATATGATTTTTGCTGCCCTTATCACTGCCTTTTCATATATGGTCTGTATGGATTCATAATCTTTCAAGCCAATTATTTTCATAGCTGTTTTATGAATATGGGCAAGCTTGTTCCTAAGTTGGACAGTTAAGTTACCAAACCAGGCCATTATCCCATACCACATCACACTTTCCAGCGTGGCTTGGTAGAAAACAAGCAGTATGTTAGTGCCCACCCCATACAGTCTCAGTCTTCTTATGAAGTACAGTCTCTGCTGCAGTCGTGAACACAAAGTCAATATGGGGTTTCCAACACAGAGCACAGTCCATCTGAATCCCGAGGTATTTGTAGGATGACACTTGTTGAATTGCAATGTCTTTGATGGCAACAGGCTCATGGTCAGAAACATTCTTTGGGTCAAAGACCATTTCTTGTGTCTTTTGGACATTTAACAGGAGACAGTTGTTATCACACCACTTAATGAAGGAGTATTTTACTGTAATATTATGAAAGGTCCATGTCTTTTTGTAGAAGGCTCAGAATGGCGGTATCATCTGCATATTTCACAATGTACTGTAGTTATTTGAATGTATGCTTCTACAATCACTAGTATACAAGGCCAAGAGCACCAGAGATGACACACTGCCTTGTGGAACTCCAGTGTTTTTGTAACCTACCTGTGACAGAAACCCATTCACCTTAACACGTTGTGTTCTGTTATATACAGTTAGGTCCATATATATTTGGACACTGACACAAATTTTGGTTTTTTTACCTGTTTACTGAAATATATTCAAGTTATAATTATATAATGAACATGGACTCAACACATCTGGACCTTTTTAGCAATGACCTTTTGTGTCTTGCCCTCCTTGTGCAAGGTGTCAGTGGTCGTCTTTTGGACAACTGTCAAGTCAGCAGTCTTCCCCATGATTGTGTCACCTACAGAACTAGACTGAGAGACCATTTAAAGGCCTTTGCAGGTGTTTTGAGTTAATTAGCTGATTAGAGTGTGGCACCAGGTGTCTTCAATATTGAACCTTTTCACAATATTCTAATTTTCTGAGATACTGAATTTGGGGTTTTCATTAGTTGTCAGTTATAATCATCAAAATTAAAAGAACTAAACACTTGAAATACATCAGTCTGTGTGTAATGAATGAATATCATAGTGTAGGTGCAATTGGTGTTAAGTGATCAATCTAATTAAATCAGTCTCATTGATGATCTCATTAAATCAGTCTCATTGATAATCTCATTAAATCAGTCTCATTGATAATCTCATTAATACCATTAATTTTGGTGCTTAAGAATAAATTACCAAACAGCTAAATTATGGTATATTCCAAATTATTATGATCACTTACTGTATTACATAACTCATATGCACCTTGGAATTCTTTTGAGATTGGACTACTTCAAAAATATTAGGCACAACAAATAAACAGTTTCAATAATAATTGAATTTATTATAACAAAGATAAAAATGAATAATAGTAGTTGGAGTCATTATATACAAATATGATATGGTATGTCCATATACTTGATGAGCGTGTGTGTGCATGTGTGTGAGAGTGTAGGGGGAGGTGACCACGTGTTTCTAAGTAGAACAAAAGTTAGCTTTAGTTGCTAGCTAAGATGTTTGTGTGTGTGTCCACGTGGTGGAGGCCTAGCTTGGTTGCTAGCTAAGACAAAGGAATGTTATCTAAGTAGAACAAAGGATTAGCTCTGTTACTAACTAAGGTGTGTTTGTGGGTGTGAGGCCTTGTGACCACATGGTGTAGACCTTGTAGCCTAAACAAGATGTTAGCCTAGCTTGCTAACGAGACAAAAGAATTAGCTGTGTGTTGCTAGGTAAGCTAGCTTATAACACTACTAAATCCACTGAAATCTTGATGAGGTCAAAATGTGTGTAATAATGAAATTAAGGGTTAGAAAGGAATAGAGGAAAGCATGCAAAAGCCTATCTATTAAGCAATTGAGAGATCAAAACAAAATAGAACAATCAATTCAACACCGAGTGTTTGCAGTGTACACAATTAAACAATTCCTGAGTTTAATTCACACTCCTTATTAAAGCTAATTCCTAAGACTAGTTTTGCCCAATTGCCAGTCTCTTACTTCAGTATCTTGCTCCCAGTGCAAGATTACAGAGATGTTCCGAAACTTTTGGAGTTCACAGGAGCGCGCGAGTCGCTTCTGTAGAAAGCAGAGAATTCTTGGTCCGACGCTTCATAGTTCGTGGGAAGAAAGTCTCTGATCAAACAATGTGCACAGCCCTTTTTTAATTAGAAGGATCCGGTCGCTTCTAATTATAAATGAACTGTTTGGGGCGGCAGTTCGTAATGTTACCATAATAGACAAACAAAACTGGCTGTAGCTCAACCGAGAGAGAGAAAGCGCACGATTTAAGTAGTTCTACCGTGGCCAAGTGTAAACAAAAACCGTGTTGAATCGTTTTCTCGGGAGAAAGACATCTTTTCTTGGATGCTCTGGTGAGCGAGCCTCTTTATCTCTGCAGAACGCGCCAGTTGCGACGAGTTTCACAGCACCAAAGAGGAAGACGGAAGTGTTGCTCCGTTACTTATGCCTTCATGAAGGATGTGACGTAGGTGATCCCGCCCCGGCGTGACGTAGGCCATCGCGGAAGTGGGTCGATGGGATTTGTAGTTCATAGGCGGACTGTGGTTGTGTCACTTATAGGCTCATGGAGGAAGTGACGTAGGTGATCCCGCCCCAGCGTGACGTAGGTCAACGCGGAAGTTGGTTGGTGGGATCTGTAGTTTCTTAAAGGGACTGTGGCGTTGTACTTGCATTCCCCCATTTGGTCTCAGGGGTATGACGGAGTCGTAGCACTGAGAGCACAGTACCATACAGTCCACATGTCCATAGTCCTTGAGGTGGCTTTGCTCTGTACAGTCCATGGTGTCCTGTGAAAACTGTGTAAACTCATGAGTCCTAGTAAGACAGTTGGAGGCAGAGGCATTTTGGGCATATTATCACTCTCTATAGGCATTTGGGCATATAATCACTATCTAACTAGGTCAAAATCACATCTAAAAAAAAAAAATTAAACATTAAACATGAAACATGTTTAATTTCCTATGCGTAAGAAAAGAGAAGGAATGAAGGAAGAAAAGAAGTATTAGTGTTTGGGTTGGTAAACCTAATCTGGAAAGTTATTGGGTTGGTGAATGTGACTGGGAATGTCGGTGTACGCTTATGGGTGAGTGAGGCGTACAAGCTAGGTGGACAGGATGGGACTAACTATTGTCCCCCCCCCCCCTTTGGAGTGAGGACTGTTCAAAAGGCTAGATTTGATTGTTATGGACCCATCGATATGAGTGTTTGATTGGGCCTGGGTGTCCTAATGCAATACGTGATTGGGGACAGTTTCCCTATGATCGAAAGGTCCCGACCAATGTGGTAGGAACTTTTTTTTTTTTTTGAACTCCTACCGGCTTGGGAAAGTTAAAATGTAGGACTTTGTCGCCTATTTGATATTTGTGATGGGAGGCTTTTCGGTCCTTTTGTCCTTTTACGCTCGTTTCAATTTATTTGTTGAGGGGTCTGACCTCTTTTGTAACAGTTCTTTAATCTCAGCCAACTGGGCTTTCAAAGAGTCCAGCTCTGAGCGGAACTCACCAGGTTGGTCTGAGTCACTGTGTCGGTCACCTCTACCCCTACATTTAGAGCTACGGTCGGAGCACTCCTGCCATCTCTGGCCAGAGCGGGGATGACGGTCTTGTTGCCAACCGCCTTGTTCCCTGCGACCCTTTTCATGTGATGGGCGGTTGCCATAGTCACTGTGGACTTGCCTTCGGTCCCTCCTGGCCTTACCTTGCCGATTTTTCCGCTCACCCTGGTGATGGCTCGGCAAGGGGCGGTTCGGACCGGGATTTCTCCGGGGGGGGCCCCCTTTTGGAGCTTCGCCTCCTTCTAAGGCCAGTGAGGGCCGGTCTGCACCCTGGAGGCTAAGGACTCTGGGTTCATCATTGTTCCTGTCTGTGGGTTTGACAATGGTCTCCCAGGTCATTTGGGCTAGTTGCCTAATTTCCCTCATCGAGTAGAACCCTTGTCGACATGTCAGTGTGACTTGCGTCCGCACGCTTGGGTGGAGGTTATGTAAGAAGAGGGATTTGAAGCCTCTATCTTCTTCCAAGCCTGGTGCACTACTACCCTGGAAATAGGCAGTACGTAGCCGTCTACAATATTCACGAGGCGCCTCAGACCGTTTTTGTTTGATTTGTATAGCACACAATGTCGCAGAGGTTTCATCCGTGTACAGCGCATATTCTTCCCTCATGTAATTGCGAAGTCTCGAATAACTATCGCGAACGTTTGGGGGTAGCGTCTCTAAAAAGGCGCGAATGCTGCTACTGGAGGTCTTCCAGATCAGTTTAGGTTTCTCTCGCGTTGTGGCTTTCGGTAGGTCCATCAGGCAATGTTCACTTAAATAACTAATGGAAAATATTGAGCTTTTCCCCAGTATTCTAACTGTTTGAGATGCACTAGTATGTGTCTGGCAAAGGACAATGAATATTAATGAGGGGCACACAACATCCAAACCTTAACAAGAAATGTTTTTGGATATATATCTAATTTTTTCCTTTCATTTTGCCCTTTAATGGTGCAGCATCTAAACATGATCAATATTGGTAGTACAAGCCCTAATTATAACGCACACAAGTACAGCCACCTGTTTAACTACCCTAAGCTTAAAACTCCAAAAGCACATCAAATTTTATTGCACATGGGCAACCAATATGCTCAAAGGTGCCTAGGATGTGAGGTTAAGTTGTTGATAGCCAGCTACTAGAAGTTGCATCGCTGATGTTTGCATAGTTCTTAGCCTGGATTGAGTCAAATGAAAGTTATCTTTAAGTTAGTATGGGTAGTGGAGAAACTGGATGTCTGTATGAACCTTGAAAAAAGGACAATCTGCATCTGGTAAATTATTTCAGCAGTGAATCAGAAAATTAGATGAATTCCAGTGACAATCGGTGGTGCTTTGTATGCAGAAAGTCCGGAAAGCAGGTCAGACTCTATATTAAATGAAGCTTAACGAGATTTTTCTGTTTTTTGACTATTTTGTACATTGTAGAATAATATTGGAAGCATAAATGATGAAATAACATATGGAGCATGTATGGAAGTATGTAGTGTGTGTGGGTTTTTATTTATATACAGTGCCTTGAAAAAGTATTCATACCCCTTGAACTTTTTCACAGTTTTCCACCTTACAACCACGAACTTAAAAGTTTTTTTTTATTGAGATTTTATGTGATAGACCAACACAGAGTAGCACATAATTGTGAAGTGAAACGAAAATGATAAATGGTCTTCAAAATTTTAAACAAATAAAAATCTGAAAAATGTGATGTGCATTAGTATTCAGCCCCCCTGCGTCAATACTTTGTAGAGCCACCTTTTGCTGCAATTACAGCTGCAAGTCTTTTGTGGTATGTCTCTACCAGCTTTGCACGTCTAGACACTGAAATTTTTGCCCATTCTTCTTTGCAAAATAGCTCAAGCTCAGCCAGACTGGATGGAGAGCGTCTGCGAGCAGCAATTTTCAAGTCTTGCCACAGATGCTCAATGGGATTTAGGTCTGGACTTTGACTGGGCCATTCTAACACATGAATATTCTTTGATTTAACCATTCCATTGTAGCTCTGGCTGTATGTTTAGGGTCATTGTCTTGCTGGAAGGTGAATCTCCTTCCCAGTCTCAAGTCTTTTGCAGCCTCCAACAGGTTTTCTTCCAGAATTGCCCTGTATTTAGCTCCATCCATCTTCCCATCAACTCTGACCAGCTTCCCTGTCCCTGCTGAAGAATAGCATCCCCATAGCATGATGCTGCCACCACCATGTTTCACAGTGGGGATGGTGTGTGCAGGGTGATGAGCAGTGTTAGTTTTCCGCCACATATAGCGCTTTGCATTTAGGCCAAAAAGTTCAACTTTGGTCTCATCTGACCAAAGCACCTTCTTCCACATGTTTGCTGTGTCCCCTACATGGCTTCTGGCAAACTGCAAAAGGGACTTCTTATGTCTGTCTTTCAACAATGGCTTTCTTCTTGCCACTCTTCCAAAAAGGCCAGATTTGTGGAGTGTACGACTTATAGTTGTCCTGTGCACAGATTCTCCCACCTGAGCTGTGGATTTCTGAAGCTCCTCCAGAGTGATCATGGGCCTCTTGGCTGCTTCTCTGACCAGTGCTCTCCTTGCTCGCTTTGTCAGTTTAGGTGGACGGCCATGTCTTTGTAGGTTTGCAGTTGTGCCATACTTTTTCCATTTTTGAATGATGGATTGAACAGTGCTTCTTGAGATGTTCAGAGCTTGGGATTTTTTTATAACCTAACCCTGCTTTAAACTTCTCCAGAACTTTATCCCTGACCTGTCTGGTGAGTTCTTTGGTCTTCATGATGCTGTTTGTTCTTCAGTGTTCTCTAACAAACCACTGAGGCTTTCACAGAACAAGTGTATTTATGCTAAGAGTAAATTACACACAGTAGGACTCTGTTAACTAATTAGATGACTTCTGAAGGCAATTGATTGCACTTGATTGTATTTAAAGGTATCAGAGTACAGGGGGCTGAATACTAATGCACACCATATTTTTCAGATTTTTATTTGTTTCAAATTTTGAAGACCATTTATCATTTTCGTTTCACTTCACAATTATGTGCTACTGTGTTGGTCTATCACATAAAATCTCAATAAAAACTTTTAAGTTCGTGGTTGTAAGGTGGAAAAACGTGAAAAAGTTCAAGGGGTATGAATACTTTTTTCAAGGCACTGTGTGTGTGTGTGTATAGCGATAAATGCCAAATTTAAAAAAAAATGAGTTTGTTGCGCTATTCTGCTGTGTACTGAGCCTATTCACTGCTCCATTAATGTTCCATGCCAAATCGCTATATTTCCTTGTTTATATGTGCTGCAAATTGTAGTTTCTCTCCAAAACGCGATAGGCGCTACACCTGTTTTTTGGCTGAGTGCGACATTTCCTCGAGACCAATCAGAGTTCGGTCAGCGTTCTACACTCTCCCACATGGCGGCGCCCTGAAGCGAGGAGTTTTGTTTGCTTGTGTAGCTTCTTGAGCACAAATAACTTTTGCAAATGGTGGTTGTGATGGTTCTAAAGAACCTGAGACCTACACCAGGTGGTAGAAGACATCGTTTAAACCAAGATAACCATGAACGAGAGCAAACTAAGAAAATTCGCTATTCTGGTGGCAGGCTGATTATTATTTAATTAGTGGTTTTGTCATGCTGTTTAAGGTGGCACTTTGAATGGGTTGAATTTAAAAAATTGAACTAACTGGCCATTTGTTATTTAGTTAGTTGTTTTCTGTGGTGGATGATCTTAAAACGTAAGATTAAACATAAATGAATGAATATTATTTCAGTGTTTATAATTTATTTGATTTTATTATAAATTGTTTGATAAGTTCCTGATATTATATCTCTCCAGCATGTTCTCTTGTTTTAAAAAACAAAGACAGGAAAAATGAATGGATTTATAGCATTTTGAAAAATATATATAATAAACTTTGGATTTATAATCAATAACATTGTTGAGAATGTTCAGACTGAACCAACTATCTATTATAACAGGATAAATTAAATATTTGCAAAATTTATGGGTCTGGGTAAATGTCATTTTTCTGAAAACAATCAAAATGGATTTATAGCATTTTGGAAAAGAGCTCTCTCTCATATATACTAGTGCATCTCAAAAAATTAGAATATTGTGAAAAAGTTCAATATTTTCCATCAGTTATTTAAGAAAGTGAAAATGTTATATATTATAGACTCATTACACATAAACTAAAATGTTTCAAGCATTTTTCTATTTTAATCAGTATGGCATACAGTACAAAAACAAAAAAACCCATCTCAAAATATTAGAATATTTAATTTCGAGTTTGAGTAAAACAGTATGAACACAGTGTATCTCTCGGTCTAGTTCAGTACACACAACCACAATCATGGGGAAGACTGCTGACTTGACTGTTGTCCAGAAGATGATCACTGATGCCCTCCACAAGGAGGGTAAGCCACAAAAGATCATTGTTGAAAAGGGTGGCTGGAAAAGGTGCACAAGCAACAGGGATGGCTGCAGTCTTGAGAGGATTGTCAAGAAAAGTCGATTCAAGAACTTGGGAGAGCTTCACAAGGAGTGGACTGAGGCTGGTGTCAGTGTATCAAGACCCATCACGAACAGACATCTTCAAGAAAGGGGATACAACTTTCGCATTCTTAATATCAAGCTACTCTTGAGCCAGAGACAATGTCAGAAGTGTCTTATCTGGGCTAAGGAGAGAAAGAAATGGACTGTTGCTCAGTGGTCCGAAGTCCTCTTTTCAAATGAAAGTACATTTTGCATTTAATTTGGAAATCATGGTTCTAGAGTCTGGAGGAAGAGTGGAGAGGCACAGAATCCAAGGTGTTTGAAGCCCAATGTGAAGTTTCCACAGTCTGTGATGATTTGGGGTGCCATGTCATCTGCTGGTGTTGGTCCACTGTATTTTATCAAGTCCACAGTCAACACAGCCATCTACCAGGAGATTTTAGAGCACTTCATGCTTCCATCTGCTGACGAGCTTTTTGGAGATGCTGATTTCCTTTTCCAGCAGGACTTGGCACCTACCCACAGTGCCAAAACTACTACCAAATGGTTTGCTGACCATGATATTACTGTGTTTGATTGGCCAGCCAACTTGCCTGACCTGAACCCCATAGAGAATCTATGGGGTATTGTCAAGAGGAAGATGAGAAACACCCGATACAAAAATACAGATATGCTGAAGGCCCAAGTATTGAGTGTATAAATGAATATACTTTTCAGAAGTTGGACGTTTCTGTATTGTAAATCCTTTTTTTGATTGATCTTAGGGAATATTCTAATAATTTGAGATACTGGATTTCTGATTTTCATGAGCTATAAGCCATAATCATCAAAATTAAAACAAAGGCTTTAAATATTTCACTTTACATGTAATGAATATAGAATATATGAAAGTTTAGCTTTTTGAATTAAGTTATGAAAAAAAGGAACTTTTTCATGGTATTCTAATTTTTTGAGATGGGTGTGTGTGTGTGTGTGTGTGTGTGTATATAAAATGTGTGTTTTTCATATTTTAGGTTCTTCAAAGTAGCCACTCAGTACGTTTACATGCACGTCCAAATCGAGCTACTGTCGGTAATCGAGCAAAGGGTCCCAGCAGGGGTGCCAGAAAAATCCAATCCTACATGCACAAGTGAAATCGGGCTATTGTGCACCCGAGCCACACGTGGCGTTACACGCCCCATCGTGTTGGTACACTTCCGGTTGTCGTCATGAAGAGCTATAGTGTTGCCAGATACTCTGCTGACGTATTCCAGCCCAACACATGTTCAAATCCGCTAAAATGCACTTAAAACCCCCCAATCTGGCAACACTGGCAGTTCCGTGTTCAAGCTGTTAGGCTTGCTCTAACAGACTGTATGGCTACAAACTGTCCGGCGCAGACCACTGTTTTGTAAGACAACTTATTTTGCACAATAATATTTTTCTAAAGTCCATTTTTTGCTTACAAAAAAAAATTTTTTTTGCTTACAATTTAACTTATGTCTTAATAAACACAAAAAGTTCAATTGTTTTGTTTTTATTGACATTCTTCAGATGTTGGACATATATTTGTGTGTGTATATACACACACACACATACAATGACTTGTTTATGTACACAATTCACAGCTATGCAACAGATGTATTTGGCGATACAGTAAGTGAGCTAAATTTTAACAGTGCAAACAATGCCACAAAAAGAAAAGATTCATGCCGTTGTCATGATTCGTTGTCATGCCGACCGAGGCTGTTGTGTTTCCCTTGTGGTCTCGTCACTCGTCACTTCCGGAAGGGGCAGTGCTGAAGTAAGTAGCTCGAATACGTAGCTCAATAGGGTATACATGCACTAAGTAGCTCGGCAGAAATCGCATAATCTAGGTCGTGTAGCTCGATTCCGAGAAATCAAGTTCGGTTCAATTTCAGCCGAATTAAGGTGTATACATGGCATTTTGAACTTCGATTTCAGTCGAGCAACGGCAGAAATTCGATTCTCTCTATGTGCATGTAAACGCACTGACTGACTACCTTTACAGCTTTGCAGATTATTGGCATTGTCTTAACCATCTTCATGAGGTAGTTACTTGGAATGTTTTTAATTAATGTGTGCCTTTTCAAAAGTGGAATTTCTTGCCTCCTTAATGTGTGAGATCAAACAGTAAATATAAAGAGTAAATATTCTGATTTAACAACTGTAGTAATCTGTCATGAATCACTGAAGTAAAGAGACATGACTGACAGTCCATTACTTTAAGACATTACGTCTTTTAATTCATATAAATAAAGGAAAAAAAACTTTCAATTAGGTGTGTTCAAACTTTTGACTGGTACTATAGGTCAAAAAGGATTTGCAAATCATTGCATTCTGTTTTTATTTGGTTTACACAATGCTCCAGCGTTTTTTGGAATCAGAGTTGTATTTGTTGGTCTTGTTTCCAAAACAGATGCCTAGATTAGTGCCTTGCTTGACTCATTTAATTCCTATTAAACCAAAGGTTTCAGTCATGTGACTGGAGCAGAGAGCTGGATGGCAGGGGAAAAAAAAAAACTTTTCAACATGGTGGTCAACACTGGCCAATCCATAGAACTGCACCAAAGACCTATTAATTTTCCTTCTGTTCCAAACAACAAATATTTAGATCACCTATCAACAGAAGAAAAACAAAGATATGAGAACAAACTAAGTTTTTGGCACTTGCAATCCCTATGCAGCACTGGCCGCAGCATTTCAGTTGCTAAAAACAGTAAAGGGTTTGTTTACGTTGAACATGTACTAACAAGTTCGAATTAAAATTAGTAACGTTTGTGATACTCCTGAAGTCTGTTAAAACCTTCTCTCCCTTCCAACAATATGCTGTTAAATCTTGAGCCTGAAAATGTACCTTAACCCCTTAAAGGAGATAGGCAGAACCTTTATTTTTAAATACAATTGAGTGGATAGTCTCTCCATCCTTGACTCTTGTATGCTGCATAAATGGGAATAAAAAATATATATATATATATTTGAGAGCTAAAATCGACCGCCAAGTTGCCATTTGAGCTGCCCCGCTGAGCCAGCCAGCCCTGGGTGGGTGATGTCACAGCGGGAACCAGTGCTATAGATCAAAGCCAGACTCGGCAGGCGAGAATGGTTGCAATGGCCTCTTTGTTCGGATTTATTGGAGATTCTTCGGATTCCTCAGATACTAATACATCTGACTGTGATAGGCCTGAAATTGGAGTGTGTGCACATGCTACTGCTATACACGTATCGGTTCGAACCATCGGAAAGTGAATCCGATAGTAACATGTCAGCCACAGAGGCCCCCACCTTTATAAAATAAAGCCGGAGAACAAAGCCATCTCGAGGATTGGATGGAATTGAACTGACAGTCTCATGTGACTCTCATTAAAACAGGATAGGCATTATAACTTATGCAGCATACATGTACATGCATGTATTTTCACTGATAAAACGTACAAGGCTAATTAAATAATCAGATGAACTGACACAATCACATTCTGAAGCAATTGAAATAATCTTATACCGATAACTTACATGCACAATACAAGTTACATGTATTAATCTAAATGTAGGTAAACAACGAGTACTGTTTTATATGTAACTGAGAGTCGCATCTTACCCATCTGTGTTCTCGCTTCTTGAAGGCCGAGCTTGTGGCCAATGGTTTTGAAACAGTCTGACTTTCAGTTCTTCGTTCATTTGCTTCTTCCACATAAGGGTGAGATATTGCTGCTGAGGCAAGCATATCCAGTGGAGAGGACTCCAGGAGAACTGGTGCAACTGAACTTACTTTCAGGGGAGGAGAGAAACGGGGCGGTAGTTCTGGATGACAGAGGGGTTCAAGGTGTTTTTTTCCATGGGAGGATGTGTCAGGAGTGATGGTCTGGAGGAGAGATGAAGGTATAGGGTCAAGGGCACAGGTGGTCAGATGGTGAGGGAGCAGGAGCTGGGAGACATCAGAAGTGGAAAGGGGGGAAAAGCAGCAAGCGGGGGGGAGGCAGGTGTGGTGAAGTTGTGGATGGCTATGTTGATCTTAAAAAAGACTGTGAAGTCCTCTGTAGTGATGGAGGACTGAAGTGCAAGTGGTAGAGAGTTGAGAAGAGAAAACACAGTCGACGAGGGTTGGAGATGGAGGTGTGAATTTTGGTCTGATAAAACTTCATCTTGGTTGATTTGAGTGAGGCTGAGAACTCAGCAAAGAGGGACTAGTATCAGGAAAGGTCAGCAGGGTCCCTAGATTTTCTCCACTTCCTTTCTGCTGCACAGAGACGGATTCTGCAGGAGCGAGGCATTTCGGACATCCAGGGACTAGGAGGGGAAGATCTTGCTGACCTGGAGACGAGGAGATAATGTGTCCAGTGATGATGGGAGGATGCAGCAGATTCAGTGGACAAACTGGCAAAGGATTCAAGTGGGGGGGAGGGAGGCAGTGACAGGAGGGAGAGGGGGAGCAGAGGTTACAATGGACTGTTAACAGTGGGGGGGGATGATGGGTGGAGAGGGAGGGAGAATGAAATGAAGTGGTGGTCAGACAGATGGAGAGGGGTAACTGTGGGATATGAGGCAGAGCAGTTTCGGAGAAAGACCAGGTCAAGAAGGTTGCCAGGTTTATGGGGTGGAGAGTTCAGCAGGGAGAGATCAAAGGAGTGGAGTAGGGGAAGGAAGGCAGCAGAGTGGGAGGCTTCTAGGTGGAGGTTGAAGTCTCCCAGGAACACCAGTAGGGTGCCATCTTCTGTGAAAGAGCCGAGTAGGATGTCCAGTTCATCAAAGAAACATCCCACAAGGCCAGGAGGGCAATAAACAAGACAAAAAGGCTGACAGGACAAGAGATTGAAACAGAATAAAGTTCAAAGGAGGAGATGGAGAGGTGAGAACTTCCACCACTGAGAATTCAACAAATCGGTGCTACCACCATGACGACCAGATGGGCGAGGAGTGTGAAAGAAGGTGGTGGTGGAGAGGGCTGCAGGTTTTGTGGAGTTGTCAGGTGAAACCTAGGTCTGTCAATGCTAGGATGTGGAGGGTCAGAAGGGAGGCATGGGCAGAGATGAAGTCAGCCTTCTGCGTGGCAGACTGGCAGTTCCATAGTCCAGCAGTGATCCAGAAGGTGTCAGTGGAGGTAGCTGAAGGGTAGATGAGGTTGGAGAGGCAACATCCTCACAGGGCACCCTCACGACGGAAGTGCCTCTTGTGGTTGAAAGAACAAATAGGAATGGAGTCGAGACACATAAACAGGTTCTGGGAGATGTAAGAGAGGGGGAGAGATTTCGGGAGGGAGCGTTGTTTGAAACCATGCTAAAAGCCCAGCTAATTAGCAAATGAAAAAAAGCTGGTTGCTTGTGCAAATCGAAATTGATGCACAAATCCCATCTAGTAGCAAACCAGATGTAAACACAAGGTAAACAAGGAGTAGCACGCGCCTAACAAGCAGCAGATGAGCAGACTATTCGACAGGTACGAGCAGCAAAAAAAAACAGTATTTCAATCCCAAAAAAAACAATTGGAAAAACACAGAAAACTTGGTCTGCTCTAGAAGTTATTCAAAGCTACAGGAGCCAACAAAGAATGCACTTAATATCTTTAAAAAAAAAAAAGGGCCATTCTGTGGTAGAGAAGTTATTTAATTTGAGGGGATTCTCTAGCAAATAATGTGCATGAAATCGCTTGCTCGTGTCACACAGTCAAGCGAACAGAGGAAGTCCATGTGTGCATGCGCAGGTTTACCTTCTTTTGGGTTTTACAGCAGCTGGCATTCACAGTGTTGCATTACTGCCATCTACAGGTTTACCTTGACCATACACTGACAGTTATGTCATTCTGTTGCTAAACGAACAGCTGATCACACCGAGGTGCTTGCTGGCACTGATATTTATTAGTTTGGTCCTACGTTTCCTTTCCTTTGCAGCATTACGTCTTTTCTTCTTGTGTTCTGTTACTGTAGTCGGTCTTTCACGTTTCATTCGCTCACTCACATGCTCCATTTTTCTCTCCTGTTTCAAATTTGTATCACACAATGCCTTGCACAAATGGGGAAAGCCCACCATGTGATACATATAGTATCCTTGAATTCGGCCATTGTGAAGCAGGAAAAAATAGCGGCGAATTTAGGGCCATGTGGCCCTAAGTTCATTAATTGTTCTATTAAAAAAAAAACTAATAAAATTGGAAGTCTGTGATTGAGTTCAGTAGCTTTTGGTCCAATGAACAAAATAATTGGGTGTCAGAGAAAAAATTTTTTTTTTTTTGACCTAGACTTGAAAAATCTGAAAGGCAGTCTACCTTTAATTTATGTAGTAGCTGTTTAACATTTTCCAACACAGTGGACATACTATTACTAATTAGATACAAATACCTAGATTAACAAATCAAATCATTGTTATAGACGATATGAGAAGTCTTAGAAGCATATTAAGAACTTAAAAGTAAGAACTTAACATCTTTGTAATCCAAAATATATTTCAGTTCAGCTAACATTTTCACACTTACTGAAAGTTTTTCACATTGCAATTTGTCCATTTTATTTTTTATTTATTTTCCCCCAAACTGAAAATAGCATTTCTGAGTTAATGAAATGGGGAAGGAAAACAATGTTTTGGCTGAAATTGTATTTATCAATTTTATTTTAAATTTATTTTAAATTAAAATTTATTTTATTTATTCTTTTTTCAGATGATTTTATCTTCTATTTTTAGACATGTTTACTACAGGGTGGCCGCGGGTCCTTAAAAAGTCTTAAATTTAATTTTCCTAAAATAAGGCCATTAAAAAGTCTTAAATTGTCTTAAATTTCAAACCCTGTGGTCTTAAATTTTCAATCTTAAATTTATCGAGATTTTACTCAGTCATATCGTTAAAATGTGGTACACTTTGGATGGGGAAAAAGTTTAATCGTTTTTGATGCTCATAATTATACCGTGCAGGCTCCGAATCCACCGGTTGCTAGACACGCACGTGCTTGACAACCACTCAGTGCCTGATCTGTTGTGTAAGTCCTATCGTTTGAGAGAGAGAGCAGCCCCTCCCCTCTCTGCTCCCTGAGTGGAGCTCGTCGCCTTGGTAACGTTGCTCAGGTGCAGGGAAAAGACACAATATGACAAGCAAAGAGTGCTTTTTCTCAGAGTTCCCTCTCCTCGAATAACCCTGATTTACACGGAAATGAAAGGAGCTATTCACAAAATTCTTGCACATTGAGTGCTACAAGGCTCCCATGAACACATTGATGTAAGTTTTTTGTCCCTAGTGCAGTGGTTCTCAAACTGTGGTATGCGTACCACCGGTGGTACGCGAGCGCTCTCTGGTGGTACGTGGGGGAAAGTCATATTTTCGCATTAACATTTTCAGCTAAAAAAAAAAAAAACCTGAAACATACAGTGCATAATAAATACAATGTTTCAAAAGAAATGTGTAGCTACGTGTGAGAATGTGAAAAATTATGTCTGGCTTTTACATTTTTGTGGCAATGCAAGTCTTCAGGATTCTTTTTTTTTCCTTTTTTTGTGCTGAGATGTTTGATGTTTTACATATCTTCTGCTGAGAAAAAAAAGACGTGTTATTTGTGGGCCAGATTAGGAGCATAATTTTGTAGAGGTCGAATATGTACTGTATGGCTCTGTGCCATTTTCATTCAGTTGCAATTTGAGTGTGTATTGCGCTGTGTATGTAGGAGTATGTGAGAATTGTTGGACAGAGTTGTAAATGTCTGATTCGGTGTTAACAGCTATCAATAAATAACCATAATAAGGAATAAACATCTCTCCTGTGTGGCTGAAGCTAATAGGGAAGGCCTATGCTGCTATATTATAATGTTGGTCATCATGGTGGTACTCAGAGAGCTCAATATTTTCTCAGGTGGTACAGAGTATAAAAAGTTTGAGAACCACTGCCCTAGTGTAATGTGGACAATAGAGCGAGTTAAAAACAAGTGACATTTCTGATTTTGCAGTAAAAGCGCTGCCACGTTTATAATGGGAGTCAATGAGGCAGAGTGCCTGTCCTCTCGTTACTTTCAGGCTTCTCATTCAAAAACTGTAAATCCTATCGCTCAGGTAGACACATTATGTGAATCAAGACAAGTGTGGCTACTACTTTTGAGAAAATTGTGTGTAGAGTGAAAATTGTGGCTGAAAACACAGTTTAAATGAGAAAGTTAGAGCTTTTTTTTTTCAAGCTCTCTACACTCTAAACTCCTGAGCTCCACTGGTGTGTAACGCAGTAGACACCCATTATAAAGTCTGAATTTCTCCAGATTTGCTCATGGTGTTTGATCTGTGACTGATCAAAAAGTATAGAACCTAGGAAAAAAGTTGAATGCCAGATCCACACAGGAGAAGTTTGTTTCCGTTTTAAAGTTTGAATCATGTCTCTAGGTGAAAGCATGCCAGAGCAGCGGATGTTTGAAAAACATTGAAAATGTGCAATTTTTTCAATTAATTCCATAGAAAATGAATGGGAAATTGTGTGTGAATTTTTTCGCGACTATGTCACGAAAAAAATCGTAGAATGCTGAACAAAGTAATAGCATAGCGAGTCCGATCGAGCCGCACATTTTGATGTATTGTTTGTCTGTGCGAGATGTACGGTTATTGGGTTATTTGAAATCGAAATTTGTACAGAAGATGAAAAATGGAAGAACAAGAGTTTGCTGTGCTTTGCTCCCTATATGGGAGTCAGTAGTTTGCAATGCATAGCACTGCATCACTAATAATAAACTCCTGTGCACGCAGTTCCCAGGATTAAATGTATTTTCCACAGACCATTTATTTATTCACTTTACTCAAATACAAAGTAAAATGGCAGTAAATCATCTTTCTTTTCTTGCGTATTGCATCATGAGGCGTTCCTGGCTTGTAAATCTATTTTCGGTGCATGACACATTCACACAACTGAGCATGCTATGAATTAACAATGACAACCGTCTGCAGTGGTGGCTACACAATTAAATACTCAGTGAACATTTCTCCATTTGTGTATGCAAATACACTCCAACAACTCAGTTTGGTTTCATTTACAACCAACGGTGTCTTTTGATGCCAGCACGTAATTGAACGAGAGAAGACTGGTTTACCGGAGACAAAATAAGCGTCATCTCTGCTTCTGTTCCCTCTGATGTCGCCTCCAACGGCCCCGACACACTACTGCCTCCGCTGAGTGCGCGCGCACACCGCATGTCGGGGCCGCGGATGAGTTACTCTCCCTTGATCAACGAAGTCGGCGGGGAATTTGTGGTTATTATCGGTACAAACAGCGCGAATCGCAACTTAAATGAGTGCGGTTCAGTTTGACATTATTGTCAGTCCGTTAGATAAACATTTAATTTTATTAAAATCGAAAATTAATATTTAGAGCCTGTGGGCTACAAAAATAATAGTCATTAAAGTAGCTGGCTGGACTTAATTATGTAATTGGCTGTATGGCCGGCAGCCAGCGCTTGTGGAAAGCCCTGTTGAATCAGCTCTGCGCATGCGCCGTGCGGCACAAAAAAATGGCAGCCACCATGAAGGAAGGAGATCCGGAGTTTTCAAACATTTGCTTAAGTTTGAAATCGCAAAATGGTATTCTAGCGAACAACAAAATAGCAAAGATTCAGAAAAACAAATCATTCAGTGATCATTTTAATAGTGTAATTTCATCCGAAGTAGGCCTAACGGTCGATTTAGAACTACAAAAAGTCCGTGTGTCGGACATTTTAAGTACTTTTGTCAAAGTTTTGCAAATGTTGCAGTCAGCATTTAAAATGCTAACTTAGTTTTTGTACAAGTTTCAGTTGATTAAACTGTCATTTTATTAAATGTCTGCTTTTGTAATAAAAAAGTACTTGAAAGAAAAAGCAAACACAGCATTGCGATTTTCTTATCCATCCATTAAAAAAAAAAAATCCCTCCCTCCCTACTGAATTTTTTTTGCTCACCCGGTGGACAGGAAACTGATTTTTTTTTTTTTTTAAGGATGGCCTTGGATTCAAACATTGTGACTGCATTCTGATTGTCACATAGTTACAAGTTTATCCTATCCTTATATTGTGTTCTGAGTGTGTGAATGCCTGTCAAGGAAAAGAAATGAAGTACTTCTACTAGAATAGTGTTTTCTGGTGAATGTTTACAAGAACAATAAGTTACATTAAATTATATAGTTTTTTTTTTTTTCTTCAAAAGAGTACGTTTTTGCGTGACTTTAGATTTGGTCTTAATTTTTTTTGGAACATGGTCTTAAAAAGTCTTAAGTCTTAAATTTAACTTGGACAAACCTGTAGACACCCTGTACTACTTCTCTGATTCAGGAGCTTGGTAGCAAATTTGAATTTCCCTCTGGGGATTAATAAAGTGATTCTGATCATCTCTATAATGCACCAACATTTTGGCAAAATCACATAACAGATGTGGATAATGAAAATCCAGGCTTTTCAAATTTCAGTACATCAAAATACTGTAAAGTAAATTAGGAGCCATTTCTGAATGATATGTTGGCATGATTTTATGTTGAATGGCAAAGTCTTAATTTCCCTGAGGGAACCCGCCCAAAGGGATCAATAAAGTTTTATCTAATCTAATTTAAAAGCAAAATGTGTCTGTTGGCAAGTCCAGTAATATAATCAGAGTGGACATCAGTTGATATTGTGGTCGTGTAATATGTATGGTAGATATGAAAAAATTGCTACATCACACAAAGCTAATCCAGAATTACTTGAAAATCCACAGTTTACTCAAAATTTAATTTCTACCAATGTCTTCTTTTTCAGAGTCTCCTGCTTTGGAGGACTTCAGAAAAAAGAAAATTACTGACAGGCTTGGAAAAAGATTTGATGAAGGTATATTGACTGGATGTATTTCGCTACCTCTTGTACACTGTACGCATGTAAAATAAATGAGGATAATACTTTAGAGGAGTTTATCATGCTTTATAAGCATCATGTGCTTTGTTTAGATATACTTGTGGAAGGTGGTCTACGGCTGAAAGGGTCCCTTGCTAAGCGCCTTGGTGGATTTGTTGACTCCACTGAGAATAAAATTGATATGCTTCCCCAGAAAGTTAAAAGTAAGTGTCCTTGCAGTACCCATGATGCATATCACCTGTATATCTGAATTGTGCTCTTAAGAACTTCATATCCACTGTTTTAGTTCTGAGACCAGTGCGTGAAAGACTTGGAACAGCCCCTGTTATCACTGCACCCAAGTCACCAAACAGTGAGTCAAAGCCTTCAAATGAGATCCGAATCAAAACTCTTGAGGAGATTCGTCAGGAAAAGGCGGCTAAATCTCAGATGCAGTGCAAAGTAGTCAAAGTTGTCACTGGGGCACCTACAAATGCATCACCTTCCACTAAAAGAGATAAGCCTGTCAGTGGTCCTACTATAAAGACTTTCTCAGAGATCCTACATGACAAGAAAAAACTCCAGGAAACGAAATTGGTGCCTCATCAAGGTAGTACTAGTACTGAGAAAACCGAGGGCCCTATAAATACTGGAGTGATCAAATTGACCGCCCAGTCAGCAAAGATCAAAGTTAAGACACTTGAAGAGATTCGTAAAGAAAAAGCTGACAGAATGCAAGCAAAGACTCAGGACACCACAAATAATGCCTGTACTTCAAGTGATGCAGTCCCAAAAAGACGACTCATTCGTGTTGGCAAGACTGGAGGTAAGTTGGTGTGTCCGTGTGCCCCCCCCCCCGTCATTTGTGGAGCTGATATTTATTATATTTCATTTACAGGAGCTGTCAACATCAGATCTCAAAAAGTGCAAGATTCTGAGAAGGTGGATTGCATTGAAGAGGCAAGGCCCAATTGTCCTTGTCTAGTCATCATCAGACATGTAATTTCCATGCATTACATCCATTTCTAAAATTTCTCCTGTGTGTGTGTGAATGTAGTACACTAGCGCCTCCATTCAGGATGTAACAGTAAAGAGCTTTGCGGAGATCATGCGAGAGAAAAGGCTTCGCAAGCAGCAGGAGCAGGCCGCATCTGCTGTTGAGCCTGAGCAAGCTGCCCAGAAACCAATCGCAGTACTTTGTGAAAAGTCTCCTACTGTCATCAGACCAGGATTAAGCCTCCAGGCAAATTCATCCATACAACAAGGAATAAGTCATCAGGCCTCCTCTCCTGTCCCTTTTGTAGTACCCCAGAGGAAGTCTCCAGAGATGCAGAATAAGGAGAACTCTCTTACCATAAGTCCTAAGAAATCCAAGTCATCCACTTCAGTGGCACTTCCTGTGCAAGTGTCAGAGATGGCAGATTCTTTAGGCCAACATTCACAGGAGGCACACTGGGAGAATGCTCAAGCAGTCACCAAGATGCCCCCAAGCAAAGCAGCAGAATTAAAAGGTACAATCTAGCTT
Organism: Neoarius graeffei; assembly: GCF_027579695.1. Taxonomy (NCBI): domain Eukaryota; kingdom Metazoa; phylum Chordata; class Actinopteri; order Siluriformes; family Ariidae; genus Neoarius; species Neoarius graeffei. The sequence goes on from NC_083594.1 coordinate 36,132,256, forward strand.
ATTATTGATTTTACCTTGTGCTTTAATATTAAATTAGAATGGAATTTATTGATCAATTTCAAGTAGCTTTCCAGTTTTGGAAAATGGACAGTGTGTGATTTTTGTCTGCTTTTCAGTGAGGCCCAAACTGAATGTAAAGCCATCAGTGATGAAGCCAGCTGCTCAGGTGAAACCTGGCCAGAAAAGGAAAGCTGCAGGCATCCATTGCTCTGCTGTTGCTGCAGTGAAACCTCTTAATGCAGTCCCTGCTTCTGATGTTGAACCACCATGCAAGCAGACTCAGGTGAAGCATTGGACCATACTATAGTAATTGTGCAGAATTTGTACCTAATTAAGCTCATTAATATTTTTCTCTTCCCTTAGTTGTCTGTATCATCCTGCTGCTTAGAAGTTGAAGCCAGGGTGCAACAGGTATCATCTGTTGCTGAGCAGTGCTCGCCTGAGCCCCTTTCTGTTCCACATAGGTATGAGCCTCTCTGTTTTTTCTGAATCAATGTTTGGAAGTGTAGGAAGGAGGACAGTAATAAAATGTTGCACTTGGGGCTGGAAGGAGGACAGTAATAAAATGCACTTATGGCTGAAACTGTTACAATTTCTGCACGCATGTCTGAGGCCTCTAACTGATTTATAAGAAAACTAAATTACAATAATAAAAATATTTTGTCTATATACATTCATGTTCTTTTGTGACAAAAGTAGCAATAGTAAAACAGACTACACGCTCACTGACCACTTTATTAGGAATACTTGTACATGTACACCAGGGCTGCAACAACGAATCGATAAAAATCGATTATTAAAAGTGTTGGCAACGAATTTCATTATCGATTCGTCATGTCGCGCGATTACAAAGTCACAGACCGTTTGAACAAAGTCGTTCTATTATTAAAAAAGTCTGGTTTGAGTTGAGCGCGGAGTTCACACTCCGGAGCAGAAGGTGGTGGTAATGCACCATTAAGCTGGATGCCAGCCAAACAAGCAGAGTTGAACTCGGAGCAGAGTTGTTTAGAAACATGGCGGAAGCAGAGAAACCGGTGCGACCAAAATAATCTAAAGTGTGGGAGCATTTTACGCTAAACAAAATGAATGTGTGTTACTTGTAAAATGTGCAAAAGTGACATGACATGGCACGGGAGCACCACAGTAATGATCCAGCACCTGAAACGAAAACACGTTGGAGTCATTGATGAGGAGGACGGGAGTTCAACAGCAGGGTGAGTCACTATCGCTACGTTCACACTGCAAGGCTTAATGCTCAATTCCGATTTTTTTGTGAAATCCGATTTTTTTGTGAGGTCGTTCACATTAACAAATATATGTGACTTGTATGTGATCCTCAGTATGAACGAAATGCGACCTAAAAGTGTTCCGCATGCGCATTGCAGGATACGACGACGTCACACGCAGTGAGCATGGCCAGTGTTTACGGAAGTAAAACCGCCCGGTTGCGGTATGACCCATCCAATCTAGCTTGAATAGCTGTATCCCCCCAAATGGAAATCAGCTCCCTAACCTCTGCGTCCTTCCATTGAGAAGATTCAGAACCTTCACAGCCCGAAGCGTCCCTCGCATTGATGTCATGCGCCATGTTGTTGTAACTTTTTTTTGAGAGACCCGCCGCCTACTTCAGCGCAGAATAGTGATGTTTGTGGCTTGTTGATGACGTGTAAGTCGGATGAATGCGACCTGGCGGTTCAGACTGAAGTCGCATATGAAAAGAGCGGATAGGGATCGGAATTAGGACCACATATGCAAACGGCCTGGGTCGGATTTGAAAAAATCGGATCTGTGTCGTTCATATTGTCAATAAAAGATCGGATACAGGTCACATATGGGCGAAAAGATCGGATTTGAGTCACTTCAGCCTGCAGTGTGAACGTAGCCTAAGACACCTATGTTTGTTCCGCTTTGAAGTGATGAAACGTAACGTTAACATCCCTCCAAAGCTCGTCTGGTGCTGGTGTTTACTCGATGTCCAGCCTGACAAGCATGAAAAGTTAATAAAACTAACGTTATCATTAGCTCGTTAATGACAGTGGTAGAGCAGGGGTGGTATAGTTTGTAAGGCTAAACACACGTTTTTATTCACTCACCTTTTTTGCCTCATTAATTTTTCAATCTGTTATATATATTCTGTTTTGTCCCATATTGGTTATTGTTGACACATATCTGTGTGTTGTACTTTTTAATTTCATTTTAAAGTTCTTTTATAGCACTTAGATAGCTTAAGCTGTGTTTGCACTTACTACAGTGATGGTAATAATAAATTAATAATTTAATTAATAAGCTGCAAGTGTTAATTTTCTGACATAAGGTGCAAAGAAATATTGCACCAGCTTCCTGGAATAATCTCCATGGACAACTTAAAAAACATTACAAACCTTCCTGCCCCAGTTCATAACAGTTTTTAACTTTAACTTGTGTTTTTGCACTTGTTTTTTCTTATGCAACTATTATATGTTTTGTACTATTGATTTTTGCATTGCAATGCAAAGTGTCTGAGCAAAGGGAGTGTGTGTGTGTGTGTGTGTGTGTGTGTGTGTGTGTGTGTGTGTGTGTGTGTGTGTGAGAGTTTGTGCGTCTGTGAGTGTTTTCTGATTTGTATTTTTCTTTATTTTTTTTATAATTTATTTATTGTTCTGACCACTCAGATCCCTTTAAAAAAATATATATATACCTCTTTTTGTGCACTTTATTTTAAAAAAGCCTATATATATATATATATATATATATATATATATATATTTTTTTTTTTTTTTTTTTTTTTTTTTAAATTATAATTTTTTTTTTACTGCTCAGGGATGATCAAGGATGAACATGTTTTTGCACTTTTGCACTAAAGATTTTTTGCACTGTGATTTTTTTTTGAATAAAGGGTTGGAAATTAATGCTTTTTTGTTTGTTTTTTATCCGATTCATCGATTAATTGAAAAAATAATCGACAGATTAATCGATTATTAAAATAATTGTTAGTTGCAGCCCTAATGTACACAGACTCATTCATGCTGTTGCCCAGTCAGGTGGCAACAGAACAGTGCATAAAATTGTGCAGGTACAGGTGAAGAGCACGTCACATCGCCTTCAGTTGTTGTAACAAACATCAGGATGAGGGGCTCCCAAGTGGACAAAAAAGTATTCACCCTATCATCTGGAGATTGCAAGTTCAAATCCCGATGATGCCACAGCCATCCATGGCTGGGAGTCTGTATACCCCTTTCACACTTGCACTGAAAACCGTATATTTTCCGCTATTATGCTGTAATGGTGTCGTGCTTGAATGCAAGAAAAATTGTAAAGTTGAAGCATTAATTGGTCCCCTGGGGACCTAGTAACATAGTAATTTTTTTTGCCATGGCTCCAGTGGGAATGAGAACCATTGGAATAATGTGATCAGTCATAATGTTGCTGGAGGTGACTTAAATGTAGTGATATTGTGACAGTACTACAACAGTTCTCATACAGTTAAGACATGACCAGAAGGGCCATGCTTCACTAGAGCCAGAGGGCAGGGTTTCCTTAGGGCTGATGGACACCCTCTGCAATGCTTAGGCAAGATGCTTGGTCCACAGGGACAGTTGTTGGTTGTGAGGTCTGTTGTTCAGTGGCTCAACAGAATATATGAAGCTATGCCTTGATTTCAGCTTCTTTTCCATTGGCATATGGTTGAAAAGGGGGTGGCAAGGGTCACTTTCCTGTTTCAGTTTCTCTTTCTGGGATGCAACAGTCCTTCTAATGCTAGGGAGTGCGATGCTACACAGCATGTAAAGGTCATCTACCTTCGTGGGTTTCATGCAACCAGTGACCTTATGGCAGGCAGCATTCAAAGCTGGGTCAATTTTGGTGGCATGAGCTGATCTACTCCAGACCGGTGAAGCATACTCTGCTGTAGAGAAGCATAAAGCCAGGGCTGTAGTACGGATTGTCTTGGCATCGGCACCCCACTTGGTATTGGTCAACTTCCTGAGGATACTATTCCTTGATCCTACCTTTGCCCTGGTCTTGGTGATATGGTCCTTGTATGTGAGGGACCGGTCAAGTGTAACCTCCAAGTAGACAGGCTTGGTGACGTGCTGAAGCCGTTTACCATACCGACTAATCTGTAGTTGGCGGTTGGCTTCCCTGTTCTTCAGATGAAAAGCACATATTTGTGTTATGTCTGGATTAGTTTTGAGATGGTTTGTGGCGTAGTAAGGGATGAGACCGTCCAGAGCATTGCTGAGGAAATCTTTTACTACTTTAAAGGTATGCTTCTGAGTTGCAATGCACAAGTCATCAGTATAGAGGAAGCTTCTGGTACCTGGGTGGATGGGTTGGTCATTAGTATAGATATTAAACAACAGAGGAGCAAGGAACACTCCCTTGTGGAAGCCCATTCTTCTGTGTCTGCCATCAACTCTGTCTGACACCGAGGTCCACGAAGAATTTCCTATTCGACAACGTTTGCAAATCAGTTTGGTCAGCCTCACATCTGAGGTCATCTCATACAATTTCTTGGTAAGAATTCTGTGGTTGACTGTCATACGCTGCAGAAAGATCAACAAATGCAGCACCTGTGATTTTTCCGTTCTCAAAATCTTCAATGAACTGTGTGAGGTTCAAGAGTTGACCAGTGCATGACTTTCCAGGTCTGAAACCTACCTGTTCTGGAATAAGACGGTCGTCGACAAACGAGGCTATGCGGTTCAGAAGAAGGCATTCGAAGAGCTTGTACATGTGGCAAAGTAAGGAAATTGGCCTGCCTGTAGCTCTTCGGGATTGCTGGGTCTTTGCCAGGTTTCACTAGGGCGATGACTCTTGCTGTCCTCCATATCTTGGGGATCTTGTTAGAGCTCACACATTCATTGAATGTCAAGCAGTCATCTGAGTGTGCCAGGACCAAAGTGTTTAATCTGCTCCACAAGAATATTATCAAGACCAGCAGCCTTGTTTTTCAAGTTTCCAATTCATGGTAAATGGTCTCGTGAACCCTGTGGATTCTTGTGAAGATGCTTCTGCAGCTCTTGGGAGCTTAGCTCTCTGGGGATGGTAGTTTGGATTTCCTGGACTGTTCAGGAGGAGTTGGTGGGCAACCTGATCAGCAGTGACTTGTGGCCTTGGTTGAAACTTTGTGTAGTTGTTTCCCAGAATGTGTATGGTCTTCTAAGCTTTCCTACTGCTATGAGTCATATCTTTGTTTTCAATGAGCTCTAGCCATTTCTTCTGCCTGTTTTCCATAATGAAATTGGTCAGGGTTTCACCACATTCAGTGGTGTCAGCGCTGAAAGGATCATCCTTGAAACGAACATAGTCCTCATATAATGCCTTTGAGTTATTAGTTAAGCCCTGGATGTAGCTTGTGCAGCAGCCATGAGGGATGTTGTGTCTTGATGATTTGATCGATTCCACAAAAGCATCATCATTACTTGGAGTAGCTGGAAGATTTGTTATGGCAGAGTCCAGTCCATCAGCAAACCCCTTCCAGTCAGCTTTCTTAAGGTTGAAACACTGTCTGAAGGGGATGGTACAGGGTGAAACAACTGCGTTGATCTTAAGATCTATTGGCCGGTCTTGTGTGGGTGGGGGTCAAGCACAAGCTTCTCACATTGATTGGCGATGGTAGTCGATGCAAAAACCAGACCTGGGTTGTATCCCTGTCTCCACCTTGAGCTGTTGCAGGAAGGGGGGAGCTTTGCATCATGGATAAGAGAAAGATGGTTCGAGTCTGCCCATCTCTCTACAAGCTCACCATCTTCGTTAGTTTTGGCATAGCCCCAGGTGACACTATGGCTGTTGAAGTCACCTATGGTCACATTGATACGGTCACTGGTGACACCGGGTGGGATGTCAAAGGTGACAGAAGGAGGGTTTGTATGTGAAAGGGGCTCAAGAGAGCAAAATTTGCTATGTAGCTAATCATGGGTGGGTGTGGGTGTGCGCTCATGCATGCAGAAGGAGCCAGATAGCACTCCCCCCCCACCACCACCTTTCAGACATTTTATTATTTTTATATATTTAAAAAGCTAGATTGATCCGCAAATAGTATAGGCTGATCAATCATGTTACATGCCTTGGAGGAAGCACATGATGGACTTTGCCATCCCTGGTTTGTAGCTGTTTGGGAGGAGAGAGGTGTCTAAAGGGTGGGAATTGGACATGACTAAATTAGTGAGAAAATTGGGGAGGGGGCAATGGGATCTCAGTGACTTTGACCATGGCCTGTTTGTTGGTGCCAGATGGGCTGATTTTGAGTATTTCAGGAGCTGCTGCGCAAGAGCCTCTAGAGTTTATTGATAATGGTGCAAGAAACAAAAAATGAAGTACCAAAAAATAATAATAAAACACAACAGCAGGTGCTGTGGCCGACAATTATTTTTGCAGTATGAAGGGCTGCGAAGGCTATGGAGCAAAGAGCTGTCTCTTCAATAAAGTTTTCTAATCAATTTAGGTATTTGTTTATCCAATAAATATTAAGCCCGATAAATGTCAAGTTGGTCTCCCACATGTGGCACCAAGTCAGAATTAATTGCATATTGGGAAAGCAGTAAGGAAATGCAAGCAAAAACACTCACATTACAGAATCCTGCTTCACGTCACTTTATCTTATGACAGAATGATAAATATAGCTGTGTTATCATGAGCAACAGCAAAAAGCTGAATAAGCTCAGCAGTACTGTGAGCATTGCAAACAAACTCCAATGCAGAAGGATAAATCATTTATCACCGATTCTGAACAACCCATTATGCTTGAACAAAACAGGAAGAATGTAAAGTTTCTAAACATTTCTAAGATTGCTTATGAATGCTTTGTGTTAATATTTATATTCTTGTTTCTGCTGTTCAAGGAAATCAATTTCCAAAATTTTTCATAAGCCATAATTTTCAGCCACCAAACAAGTTGATGAATTGCTTGAATAATTTTCTTGCAGCTGTAGTTATAGGACAAGGTTTTTTGCATTATCTATTGCTTTTGTTTTCTATTGCTTTTATTTTTTTTACATTTTAATTATTTGGATGCATTTTTTTTTGTAGCCCCGTCATTAAGACTCCCACCCAAACTCGGCCACGTCGGGCAAGTGTGGCTTCTGCACGTGCCACTGTTTCTGCTGGAAACTCCTCCACACTGGATGACTTTGAGGATCTGTTGGATGAATTTACTGATGACAGGCTGGAAGACGAGATTGAGTTGGACCCAGGCAAAGGCGAGGATGACCTTTTGTTGGAGCTTTCTGAGATGATTGACAGCTAAGCTTGATCTCAGGGAATACTTGTTCTTCACTGAGTTATGCCAAGCCCTTCGAAACACTCGACTTTTTGAGCTGAAGCTTTTTTTTTTAAATAAAACCTGGATCAATGTTTGTTTTCTTTAATGTTGAGTAAAGGTTAGCTTGCCATTTATTTTTCTGTTCTATTTTTGATTATTTAAATATTTTAAATATTACATTTCTGCATATATTCAGTAAAATTTACTTCAATATTAATGGCTGTTATAAAGATCTTGAAATTCATTGAGCCATTCATACTATACATTTGTGGTTTATAGTATCTGATTAGTTTCAAGTTCTTTGTACTATTCAACAAATCATGTAATATTAATGCAGAAAGTGTTCATTTGTATACTGTGTATGCTTTGGAAAGCTAAAAGATGATCGAGGGCCAGGAAAACAAGTGATTTCTTAAATCAGTGCTCTCATTCATGTGAATTAATTTTCTATTTGAAATTGGATTTGTGAAATCTTTGACTGTGGATGGTTTGTTCTTTTAATGAATTGTTTGTGATGGTATAGATTTGTTTTCAGGATTTATACTTCCAGGCCTACTATATCTTGTTGCATATATTTTGCTCTACATAAGCCTAATGTTTGATCCATATTTCCTGTTAAAGTAATTCATGAGAGATTGTGTTCCCCTTTCACACTCTTTTTACTCTTTGTAAAGGTTCTCAGGGACTGTTTTAGCTTTCCAAATGTTTTTACCTGTGGTTCATTTAAGTACTTATTCAACTAGAGGTCCCTCTCTCTGTACTGCTGGTAGTTACTCCTTGACCTCAAGATGACTGTTTTAACCTAGGTTTTCAAATAGGATTATACATTTGGCATCATGGTTGGTTTCATTAAAATGTTTCTGTAATTAATTTTATTTGACATTTGTGTAGCGTTTGCATTTTCCAGTTTTTTTTTTTTTTTTTGAAGGTAATCGTTGCCTTTCACGGGAGCATGTTGGTGCAACAGCTAGCATTGATGCCTACAAACTGTGTGGAATTTAACATTCTCCCTATGCCAGAGTAGGTTTCAGATGGATAAGTGATTCTAAATTGCCCTAAAATGGAAAGTCTGTTTTTGTTGTACTGGCATCTCATCCAGAGTTTTTAGGATTGCCACTGTATCCACAACACTGTCAATGTAAGGTTATACTTGCTCAGTATTTTGCAGTTATTTTCAAAATATTATTTATGAAATATGTTGACAATAAAACTGACTCCAAATTATGTATATTACTATTTTATACATAAAATACATTCACTGGACAGTTTATTAGGAAAATGTGTACACCTTACTGATGCATTATTTAATGAGTCATATTTGCAGTGTGCAAAATCATGCAGGTATGGGCCAGCAGTTTCAGGTAATGTTCGGAGCAGCTGTCATGGGGAGAGATGTGATTTTAACCATGACATGAGTGGAAGGTTTGAGTTTTTTTTACAACCCCAATTCCAAAAAAAGTCGGGACAAAGTACAAATTGTAAATAAAAACGGAATGCAATAATTTACAAATCTCAAAAACTGATATGTTTATGTTCTATTGTGAATACAATATCAAATGTCGACAGTGAGACGTTCTGAAATTTCATGCCAAATATTGGCTCATTTGAAATTTCATGACAGCAACACATCTCAAAAAAGTTGGGACAGGGGCAATAAGAGGCTGGAAAAGTTAAAGGTACAAAAAAGGAACAGCTGGAGGACCAAATTGCAACTCATTAGGTCAGTTGGCAATAGGTCATTAACATGACTGGGTATAAAAAGAGCATCTTGGAGTGGCAGCGGCTCTCAGAAGTAAAGATGGGAAGAGGATTACCAATCCCCCTAATTCTGCACCGACAAATAGTGGAGCAATATCAGAAAGGAGTTTGACAGTGTAAAATTGCAAAGAGTTTGAACATATCTACAGTGCATATCATCAAAAGATTCAGAGAATCTGGAAGAATCTCTGCGCGTAAGGGTCAAGGCTGGAAAACCATACTGGGTGCCCGTGATCTTCGGGCCCTTAGACGGGACTGCATCACATACAGGCATGCTTCTGTATTGGAAATCACAAAATGGGCTCAGGAATATTTCCAGAGAACATTATCTGTGAACACAATTCACCATGCCATCCACCGTTGCCAGCTAAAACTCTATAGTTCAAAGAAGAAGCCGTATCTAAACATGATCCAGAAGCGCAGACATCATCTCTTGGCCAAGGCTCATTTAAAATGGACTGTGGTCAGACGAATCACAATTTGAAGTTCTTTATGGAAATCAGGGATGCTGTGTCATTCGGACTAAAGAGGAGAAGGACGACCCAAGTTGTTATCAGCGCTCGGTTCAGAAGCCTGCATCTCTGATGGTATGGGGTTGTATTAGTGCGTGTGGCATGGGCAGCTTACACATCTGGAAAGACACCATTAATGCTGAAAGGTATATCCAGGTTCTAGAGCAACATATGCTCCCATCCAGACGATGTCTCTTTCAGGGAAGACCTTGCATTTTCCAACATGACAATGCCAAACCACATACTGCATCAATTACAGCATCATGGCTGCGTAGAAGAAGGGTCCGGGTACTGAACTGGCCAGCCTGCAGTCCGGATCTTTCACCCATAGAAAACATTTGGCACATCATCAAACGGAAGATACGACAAAAAAGACCTGACAGTTGAGCAACTAGAATCCTACATTAGACAAGAATGGGTTAACATTCCTAACCCTAAACTTGAGCAACTTGTCTCCTCAGTCCCCAGACGTTTACAGACTTGTAAAGAGAAAAGGGGATGTCTCACAGTGGTAAACATGGCCTTGTCCCAAATTTTTTGAGATGTGTTGTCATGAAATTAAAAATCACCTTTTTCTCTTTAAATTATATATTTTCAGTTTAGGGCGGCACGGTGGTGTAGTGGTTAGTGCTGTCGCCTCACAGCAAGAAGATCCGGGTTCGAGCCCTGTGGCCGGTGAGGGCCTTTCTGTGTGGAGTTTGCATGTTCTCCCCGTGCAGGTGCTCCGGTTTCCCCCACAGTCCAAAGACATGCAGGTTAGGTTAACTGGTGACTCTAAATTGACCGTAGGTGTGAATGGTTGTCTGTGTCTATGTGTCAGTCCTGTGATGACCTGGTGACTTGTCCAGGGTGTACCCCGCCTTTCGCCCGTAGTCAGCTGGGATAGGCTCCAGCTTGCCTGCAACCGTGTAGAACAGGATAAAGCGGCTAGAGATAATGAGATGAGATTTTCAGTTTAAACATTTGATATGTCATCTATGTTCTATTCTGAATAAAATATGGAATTTTGAAACTTCCACATCATTGCATTCCGTTTTTATTTACAATTTGTACTTTGTCCCAACTTTTTTGGAATCAGGGTTGTATAACTATTGATCTGGGATATTCACTCACACGCATACACACACACCAATCTCTATAGAGTTTATTCTTAATGCTGCAATAAACATCCAGTGAGGGGAAGTTCTATGGATGGAAAAGTTTTCTTGTTGAGAGAGGTCAACAGTGACTAGTCAGACTGGTCTGAGCTGACAAAGGCTACAGTAACTCACACTGCACAACACTGGCCACAACAGCAGATGACCATGTTGGGTTCCACCTCTGTCAGCCACAACAGAAAACTGAGGCTACAGTGAGCACAGTCTCATCAAAACTGGACAGTTGAAGACTAGAAAAACATGCACTGAAAAAATGAACTTAAGATTTACTTTTAAAATATCTAGTGTCTTGCAAAAGTATTCATCTCCTTTTGTGTTTGTTCTGGTTTGTTGCATTACAAACTGGAATTAAAATGGATTTTGGGGGGGTTAGCAGCACTTGGTTTACACAACATGCCTACTGCTTTAAAAGGGAAAATTCTTTTACTATGTCACAAATAAGATGGAAAAAAAACAGAAATCTGGAGTGTGTATATAGGTATTCACCCCCTTTTGTATGAAACCCCTAACTAAGAGCTGGTCTAACCAGTTCACATAATTAGTTAATTAAGATCCACCTACATGCAATCAGAGTTTCATGTGATCAGTCACAATGTCTGTATAAATCAACCTGTTCTGGAAGGACCCTGACTCTGCAATACTAAGCAAACAACATGAAAACCAAGGAGCACTCCAAACAGGTCAGAGACGAAGTTGTGGAGAAGTATAGATCAGGGTTGGGTTCTAAAAAAAATTATCCCAAACTTTGAATATCCTAGGGAGTACCATTAACTCCATTATAGGAAAATGGAAAGAATATGGCACCACTACAAACCTGACAAGAAAAGGCTGCCCACCAAAACTCACACACTGGGCAAGGAGGGCATTAATCAGAGATGCAACAAAGACACCACAGATAACACTAAAGGAGCTGCAAAGATCCACAGTGGAGATGGGAGTATCTGTCCATAGGACCACTTTAAGCCACACACTCCACAGAGTGGGGCTTTATGGAAGAGTAACCAGAAAAAAGTCATCGCTTAAGAAAACATGTTTGGAGTTTGTCCAACAGCATGTGGCAGACTCCCCAAACACATGGAAGAAGATTCTCTGGTCAAATGAGACTAAAATTGATCTTTTTGGCCATCTTGGGAAATGCCATATTTGGCGCAAACCCATCACCCTGAGAACACCATTCCTACAGTGAAGCATGGGGTTGGCAGCATCATGCTGTGGGGATATTTTTCTTCTGCAGGGACAGGAAAGCTGGTCAGGACTGAAGGAAAGATGGATGGCACTAAATACATGGCAATTCTGGAGGAAAACCTGTTTGAATCAGCCAGAGGTTTGAGACTGGGATGAAGGTTCATGTTCCAGCAGGACAATGACTTCAAAGGAGATACACAGAACCTTTATTTTTAAATACATTTCTGAGTGGATAGTATCTCCATCCTTGATTCTTGTATGCTGCATAAATGGGACTAAAAAAAATATTTTTGAGAGTTAAAACGGACTCCAAAGTTGGCATTCGAGCTGCCCCGCTGAGCCAGCCAGCCCTGAGTGCGTGACGTCACAGCGTTAACCAGTTTTAAGGCCGAGGCCTTTGACAGCTATAGATCAAAGCCAGACTCAACAGGCGAGAGTGGTTGCAATGGCCTCTTCATTCGGATTTACTGGAGATTCTTCGGATTCAGAATCAGATCAGAATCACTTTTATTGCCAGGTATGTGGACACACACGAGGAATTTGACTCCGGTTTCACTTAGCTCTCATAGTACAAAACAGATAAAAAGCATATACACAAAACAAACAAAAAAAAATGGTGCAATAGGTGCATAGTGTAAGTAATCCAAGTAAGTCAAGTATGAAATATACATATAAAGTATACAGTGTGCACAGAATGACAGTATGAGTGTGCAGATATTTTACAAGTAATATTACTGATATATGAATCTGGATTTTAGCTGTTCATCACAGAAAGGATTTTCCCTTTTGGTGCAATATGGTGCATAGTGCAAAGATGAAATAGTAAATATAAATAAGTATAAATATAAGTAACAGTGAGCACAGAATGACAGTATGAGTGTGCAGATATTTTGCAAGTGATATTACTGATATATGAATCTGGATTTTAGCTGTTCATCACAGAGACAGCCTGAGGGAAAAAACTATTCTTGTGTCTGGTTGTTTTTGCATACAGTGATCTATATCGCCTCCCTGAGGGGAGAAGATTAAACAAATTGTGACCAGGGTGTGATGGGTCCGCAGAGATGTTACCTGCCCGTTTCCTGACTCTGGACAAGTATAGGTCTTGGATGGAGGGCAGGTTGACACCAATAATTTTCTCTGCAGACCTTATTGTCTGTTGCAGTCTGTTCTTCTCCTGTTTGGTGACCGATCCAAACCAAACAGTGATGGAAGAGCAAAGAACAGACTGAATGATGGCAGAGTAGAATTGTGTCAGTAGCTCCTTAGGCAGGTTGAGCTTCCTGAGCTGGCGCAGAAAGTACAACCTCTGCTGAGCCTTTTTGATGATGGTGACTGTGTTGGTCTCCCACTTCAAGTCCCGAGAGATTGTGGAACCCAGAAACCTGAAGCTTTCAACAGCAGTCACAGTGACTACGTTTACATGCACATCCAAATCGAGCTGCTGTCGGTAATCGAGCTGAAGGTCCCAGCAGGGTGCCAGAGAAATCCAATCCTACATGCACACAATCGGGCTATTGTGTGAGGTGCATTGTGCACCCGAGCCACAGGTGGCGCTACACGCCCCATCGTGTTGGTACACTTCCGGTTGTCGTCATGAAGAGCTATTCAAGAGTGTAAACAAAGTTATCAGTTCTGTATTCTCCATTGCGCGTTTTTCTCCCGTCCATGAATTTTAATATATTCAACTCCTTAAGCTGAATGAGCATGAACTCTGTCTCCTCATTGCTCCAGAAGTGTACGTTTCTGCTTGCCTGTGGCAGTGGGGGCGTGGTCAAGCGCCGGTCTGTGACAGGAGGGCGGAGCCAGGGATGGTGAGTGGCAGAACGACGGTACACCTGACGGTAATTAACCTGTGTTTGTGTGTCTTCCCAGTAACCGCGCCCTATTTAAGGAGGCAGAGGGAGCGCAGAGGGGACAGCTCATCCCGGGACTAGAACACACACGCACGCACGCTGTGTGTGTGTGTGTGCGCGCGCGCCTCTCAAGAATAAAAGTAGGCTGTTAAACTGAAAAGTCTGACAATAAAGCCTATTAGTACCAGAAGCTTTGTCCTGCCGTCCTCTGTGCTCCACCCACACTTCAGAGAGCTCTACATCGCCATTTTCTCTTCTTCGTTTGTTCCTCCTGACCTCTTCTGCTGCTCACTACTACTGTTGTCATGCCGACCGAGGCTGTTGTGTTTCCCGCTTGTGGTCTCGTCACTCGTCACTTCCAGAAGTAGCTCGACAGCTAGCTCGATAGGGTATACATGCACAAAGTAGCTCGGCAGAAATCGCATAAACTAGGTCGTGTAGCTCGATTCCGAGAAATCAAGTTTGGTTCAATTTCAGCCAAATTAAGGTGTATACATGGCATTTTGAACTTCGATTTCAGTCGAGCAACGGCAGAAATTCGATTCTCTCTATGTGCATGTAAACGTAGTGAGTGTTGTTGGTGATGGTGATGGGCAGCAGAGTGGGGGGGCTCCTCCTAAAGTCCACTGTCATCTCCACAGTTTTGAGCGTGTTCAGTTCCAGATTGTTCTGACCGCACCACCAGACCAGCCATTCAACCTCCTGTCTGTATGCAGACTCGTCACCATCTCGGATGAGGCCGATGACCGTTGTATCATCCGCAAATTTCAGGAGTTTAACAGACGGGTCTCTTGAGGTGCAGTCATTGGTATAAAGGGAGAAGAGCAGTGGGGAGAGCACACACCCTTGGGGGGCACCAGTGCTGATAGTCCAAGTGCTGGATATGATGCTCCCCATCCTCACCTGCTGCTTCCAGTCAGTCAGGAAGTTTATAATCCACTGACAGGTGGAGGAGGGCACAGTGAGCTGGGTGAGCTTGGTGTGGGGGATGTCTGGAACGATGGTGTTGAATGCCGAACTGAAGTCCACAAACAGGATCCTGGCGTACGTCCCTGCAGTGTCAAGGTGTTGCAGGATGTAGTGTAGACCCATATTTATTGCATCATCTACTGACCTATTTGCCCAGTAGGCAAACTGCAGGGGGTCCAGCAGGGGGTCTGTGATGTCCTTCAGGTATGACAACACCAATCTCTCGAAGGACTTCATGACTACAGATGTGAGGGCAACAGGCCTGTAGTCATTCAGTCCTGTGATATTGGTTTTCTTAGGAACCAGGATTATTGTGGAGTGTTTGAAGCATAAGGGGACTTCACACAGCTCCAGGGATCTATTAAAGATGTGGGTGAAGATGGGAGCCAGCTGGTCAGCACAGCCCTTCAGACAAGAGGGTGACACACCATCTGGGCCAGGTGCCTTCCTGATCTTCTGTCTGTGGAAAAGCTGACAGACATCCTCTTCACAGATCTCGAGTGCTGGTGGGGGGTCAGAGGTGGGGGTGGCAGAATGGCAGGGGGCATAAATGGGTCTTTAATGACTGAAGGGGGGAGAGGTGTGAATGTGTCGAATCTGCAGTAAAACGCATTCAGCTCGTCAGCCAGTTGATGGTTCACTGCAGTTTTGGTGGATGGTCTCCTATAGTTAGTAATGTTCTGCAGGTTTCTCCACACTGATGTCAGATCGTTTGCTGAAAGGCTGTTTTTAATCTTATCAGCATAGCTCCTCTTAGCTGCTTTCACCTCCAGTGACTACGTTTACATGCACGTCCAAATCGAGCTGCTGTTGGTAATCGAGCAAAGGGTCCCAGCAGGGGTGCCAGAGAAATCCAATCCTACATGCACAAGTGAAATCAGGCTATTGTGCAAGGTGCATTGTGCACCCGAGCCACACGTGGCGCTGCACGCCCCATCGTGTTGGTACACTTCCGGTTGTCGTCATGAAGAAGAGCTATAGTGTTGCCAGATACTGCTGACGTTTTCCAGCCCAAAACAAGTTCAAATCCGCTAAAATGCACTTAAAACCCCCAATCTGGCAACACTAGAGTTCCGTGTTCAAGCTGTTAGGCTTGCTCTAACAGACTATGGCTACAAACTGTCTGGCGCAGACCACTGTTTTGTAAGACAACTTATTTTGCACAATAATATTTTTCTAAAGTCCATTTTTTGCTTACAAAAAAATATTTTTTTTGCTTACAATTTAACTTATGTCTTAATAAACACACAAAAAGTTCAATTGTTTTGTTTTTATTGACATTCTTCAGATGTTGGACATATATATACACACAAATACAATGACTTGTTTATATACACAATTCACAGCTATGCAACAGCTGTACAGATGTATTTGGTGATACAGTAAGTGAGCTAAATTTTAACAGTGCAAACAATGCCACAAAAAGAAAAGATTCATGCCGTTGTCATGATTCGTTGTCATGCCGACCGAGGCTGTTGTGTTTCCCGCTTGTGGTCTCGTCACTCGTCACTTCCGGAAGTAGCTCGACAACTAGCTCGATAGGGTATACATGCTCAAAGTAGCTCGGCAGAAATCGCATAAACTAGGTCGTGTAGCTCGATTCCGAGAAATCAAGTTCGGTTCAATTTCAGCCGAATGAAGGTGTATACATGGCATTTTGAACTTCGATTTCAGTCGAGCAACGGCAGAAATTCGATTCTCTCTATGTGCATGTAAACGTAGTGAGTGTCAGTGTGTTTCTGGTCTGATTATACAGAACTCCGTCTCCACTTTTGTAGGCCTCTTCTTTGTTCTGATGAAGTTGCCTGAGTTTTGCAGTGAACCAGGGTTTATTGTTGTATATGCGGAAGGTTTTGGTAGGCACACACATATCCTCACAAAAACTGATGTAAGATGTCACAGTATCAGTCAGTTCATGCAGGTCTAAGGCTGCAGCCTCAAAAACACTCCAATCAGTGCAGTCAAAGCAGGCTTGTAGTTCCACTTTGGCTTCATCAGACCATCTCCTCACTGTCTTAACTACAGGCTTAGCAGATTTCAGCTTCTGCCTGTAGGTCGGGATAAGATGAACCATACAGTGATCAGATAGTCCCAAGGCTGCATGGGGGACAGAGTGGTATGAGTCCTTTAAAACAGTGTAACAATGGTCCAGAGTGTTAGTGTCCCTGGTGGGACATTTAATGTGCTGTTTATATTTTGGCAGTTCATAGCTGAGGTTTGCTCTGTTAAAGTCCCCCAAAACAATGAGCAAAGAGTCCGGGTGTTTTTTCTCCACATTGTTTATCTGGTCAGCCAGGTGTTATAATGCCTCATTAATACACGCCTGAGGGGGGATGTAGACTCCAACCAGAATAAACGAGGAAAACTGTCGCAGAGCATAAAACGGTTTGCAGTTTATGAATAGTGACTCCAGATAAGGACTGCATGATTTGTTCAGAACTGTGACATCAGTACACCAACCTTCGTTAATGTAAAAGCAGATTCTGCCTCCCCTCGTTTTCCCCGTGAGCTCCGTTTCGTGGTCCGCTGAGTGCAGGTGAAATCCAGGCAGGTGGAGAGAAGTGTCCGGGATGTGCTCACCGAGCCAGGTTTCGGTGAAGCACAAGGCAGCAGATCTGTTAAAATCCATGTTAATTGAGTTGAGGAGCAGCAGTTTGTCCATCTTGTTGGCCAGAGAGCAGACGTTAGCCAGGTGAATAGACGGGAGCGCAGTGCAAAACCCCCGCTGCCTCAGCCTGATGAGCGCGCCGACTCGCTTCCCTTGGTGTCTCCGGCTTTCTCGGCGTAATCCATAGAGAGCTGCTGCTCCTCCAACAAGTAGCTCTGGAAAACTTTCCGGATCAATGAAGACCAATGAAAAAACTTTACTGGTGTTTATTCCAGTGTTTATAAGTTCTTCTCTGGAGTATGTGACAAGCGAAGGAGCGCAAAAAACACAACAAATACACAAAAACATAGAAAGTACGAGAGAGTGAAGTACCGAGGCAACCATCCGCGGCGCCATCTTGGATGACGAAGATGGATTCCTCAGATACTAATTAGTGCTGTCAAGCGATTAAAATATTTAATCGCGATTAATGTCGCGACTGTCATAGTTAACTCGCGATTAATCGCAATTTAATCGCACATTTTTGTCACATGAAAAACCATTGTAATTCTCTTATCAGCATAAAAAAAGTGAATGGGCTTGCTTTGTATCAATTTTTTTTTTTTTTATTGCAGAGCATAACACGTCACAGCCACTGACATCCATAACTTCCATATTATATGAGAAAACCAAGGGTTGAAAATAAAGTGCATATCACTGAAAATAAAAAAATGTTTCACTTTACTCAGTTTCTTTTGAAGAGAAGTATTTGCCATAAAAGAAGAAAAAAATACAGATAACAAAAAAAAAAATATGTAGGCACAAAAGCAGCCCCTTAAAAAGGCTGATACAAAATGAAAAGTGTCCTTTGAGTGGAGCAGTACAGCCCTACTGCTGCAATTTTTCACAAAGGCTTACCAACTCAGCCTCTTGAATCTTGAACATGAACATCATGTAACAGGTATATAACAGGTGAGCCAACTAATGGCCTACTTTTTGTCTTTCAGCCAGTTACTCAAACAGACAAGCCTGTTGACATTTTCTGACAACAGGGAAGCTCGTTTTTTCTGAACAACATGTCCAGACAGTGAAAACAATCGTTCACATGGTACTGAAGTGGCAGGCGTTACTAAGTACTTGCGTGCAAGGGAGGCCATCTCACTGTGTGAAGCTTCATGTGTGGACCACCATTCCTGGGGAGAGTCCTCAATGCCAATCATAGGTTCTGACTTGTAGCGCTCAATAGACCAGTCCACATGGTCCTCCTCTTCATCCGAGGAAGATTCTTGTGTTAACATGAGAGCTGGCTTCTTCTTCTCTGGCTCGGGTGTGCTTTTGTTATCCCGTTCTGCTTGACGCTCCTTCCCCAGCTCCTGGAGCAAGGCGTGGATGGAATCCCACACGAGAACCCGGTCAGGTTTGCTCAGACACTTGGTATTTAAGACAAACAAAATACTGAGAAGAATGTAGCATGGATATCTTACCTTGGGTCGAGTGCTGTTGCAACCCTGAGCCATGTGATGTTTAACTTCTCCTTGCGATCTCCCATATCTGCTGAAAAGGTTTCCTTGAACTTGATCATGTACGCTGGGTCGTCCTCGGTGATGTCCATCACTCGGGACAGGTGACATAATGCTGGCAGCACCACTGAGCAAGAAACAAACTTCTCTCCTCCCAGAAGATCAGACACATATCTGCAACAATGTACAAAAGCTCTTTAATGTCGTAATTCTCTGTCACACACATACAGGCACCAGAATCAGTTACAGTGATAGAGGGGGACAGAAGAGGGATCACACACATACACCCTACATTTACAATAGTGTGTGGGACACACACACACACACACACACACACGCACACACACACCAGACAGCCTACATTTGCAGCAGTAGAAGGGAGAGAGGTCATACTGAGACATA
This sequence comes from Neoarius graeffei, assembly GCF_027579695.1. NCBI lineage: Eukaryota > Metazoa > Chordata > Actinopteri > Siluriformes > Ariidae > Neoarius > Neoarius graeffei. The sequence goes on from NC_083594.1 coordinate 36,151,442, forward strand.
TAAAATTAATTACCTGCAATGCTCCAATGCAGCTTCGAGCTTCTTTGTTTTCTCCAGCTCAATTGCTGTTGGGATGGTGACTTTGGTTGAGTTTAAGGCCAGTGCCCCTCTCAGAGGTTCAACATTCCGGTTGACACGCTTAATCATTTCAAGGTTACTATTCCATCTTGTTGCCACCTCCTGCGTGAGCGCTTCTTTTTTCTGCTTGTGTGCAATTTGTTGCTGCTCGAGCTCCAGGGCAGTCGCTGGGCTGTGCTTGAAGTGTCCCACAAGTTTTCGGCATTTTGCCAATGCACTATCGAATGGGCTGTTATGCAGAGAAACCGTGATTGCACGGTGCATACTGTGTACGACGCACGGCATGTGTTCAAAGGGGAGCTCTCTGGCCGCTGCCATCATATTGCGTGCACTATCTGTGGTCAGTGAGACAACTTTTTTTTCGATGTTCCACTCTCTGGCTACTTTCATAAAGTGCTCAGCAACGGTATCAGCGAAGTGCCTCTCTTCTGTCTTCATAACAGTCAAAGCATGGGACTGAAGTTCCCACTGTGGAGTGAAATAATGTGCTGTGACCCCGAGGTAGTTCTCATTACTGAGTGACGTCCAATAATCTCCTGTTAGCGCGACTATGTCTGTCTGCCCCAATGCCTGTTGTAGCTGGGACTTCTCTATTTCATACAAAGTTTCTATGCGGCTCGTGATAGTAGCTCTGGAAGGAGTTTCGTAGGTCCAGTCGTTGGATGCGATGCGAATTATCTCGGTCAGACCCTCATCATCCACAATGCTAACGGGCCTGCATGCAGTAGCCACCCATTTAGCTATGGCTGCAGTTAGCTTGTTTTTAGTTGCAGCATCCATGTGCCTGTGTCGAAACCCATCCATTGTTGCCTGGTTTTGGCGCGGAGGAGGCGTCGAATTTGAATCACCGGTGTGTTTGGCCATCAAATGATATTTCAAACTGGATGTGCTCCGATGGTAACTAAGTTCACATCGACAGTAAGTGCAAATTACTTTAGTTTTATCTACCGAGCCATCTTTTAATATTTTAAATTGAAACTTTCCGTCTAGAAGTGTTCGTCCTGCTTCCATTTCAACTTGTCTGCTCAGTTGGGTTCTTGTTGGCTGTTTGCAACTGTATTGCTCAGTACTGCCACCCTGTGAGGGGCGTGGCATTACAGTCTAGCTGCTATCGTTTTTCTAAGCAAAGGCTCCTGGCAGTTTCAAAAGCTTATGAAAAACCTACATCATGTCACAGAGCGTTAATCTCGCGATAAAAAAATTATCGCTGTTAAAATTGAGTCAAGTTAACGCGTTAATAACACGACATTTTTGACAGCACTAATACTAATACATCTGATTGTGATAGTCTTGAAATTGGAGTGTGTGTACATGCTACTGCTATACACGTAGAACTGTATTTGTTCGAACCATCAGAAAGTGAATCCGATAGTAACATGTCAGCCACAGAGGCCCCCACCTTACAAAATAAAGCCAGAAAACAAAGCCGTCTAGAGAATTGGATGGAATTGAACTGACAGTCTCGTGTGACTCTCATTAAAACAGGATAGGCGTTATAACTTATGCAACATACATGTATGTGTATCCATTTTCACTGATAAAATGTAAAAGGCTAATTAAATAATCAGATGAACTGAGAATCACATTCTGAAGCAAATTAAATAAATCTTATACCGGCAACTTAAATACACAAGTTACATGTATTAACCTAAATGCAGGTAAACTAGGGTTGATATTATGTAACCAAATGAGAGTCACTTCTTGAAGGCCGATCTTGTGGCTGATTGTTTTGAAACAATCTGACTTTCAGTTCTTTGTTCATTCGCTTCTTCCACGTAAGGGCAAGATATTGCTGCTGAGGCAAGCATAGCCAATGGAGAAATCTGATGACTGGTCCACTCATTCTCCATTTTCTCCATACTGAGTACTCTGCCACTACTGCTCGGCTCACACTCCGGGAGAACTGGTGCAACTGAACTTACTTTACTTTTCTTGTAGTTTTCTTTTCCTTTAATTGTTGGTACTGCACCCTCTTTCAATACGGGCTTATAGCCAACACTCCTCACCAGATGAGCGGTTTCGTATGAGTTATCAGTAAAACGTGCCTGTGAATTTCTCGCAAAACACGTCCAAATCTTTGCAGTTTGAACATTCTTGGGCCATGAATGCAACATAAATCCACCTTCTGTCATGTTGTTGCACCTACCAGCCACACATGTACATGGCATGGCGATAAATTAGCTCAAAATGGAGGATCGAAGTTGCAGTTAGCTCTGTGTTTTATTATAACAAAAATGGCGATGAGACCGATAGCCTTCCTGCTGTGATGTCACAGATGTCAAGGGCTAATGATTAATAGATTCTGCTGATTTCACCAAAAGTTTTTACATTGACTATATGCTGCCGGAGATCACCCGACCAATGGGGTGTTCGTGGATCACCATACTGGGCAGAAGACGCAAGAGGCAGCGCAGGGAACAATATCAGAAGTGCGGCTGCAGAGCCGGCATTCAGGCCTGACTGAGGAAAGCCACACACAGGCAAGCGCTACCCAGCATCTTCCTGACCAATGCCAGACCTCTTAGTAACAAGATGGATGAACTGACATTGATCATCGATGCACAAAAATCAGTGCAGAACTGCTCACTGATGGTGATAACAGAGACATAGCTGCACTCGGGAATCCTGGACAAGGCTATCATGCTAACGGAATGCACAGTGCACCAGGCTGACAGAAACGGTGAGTCCAGTAAGAACAGAGGTGGAGGGCTGTGCATCTACTCTAACAACAGGTGGTGTACAAATGCTACGGTGATTGAGAGACACTGCTCACCTGATCTGGAGTTTGTCACACTGAGATACTGGCCTTTCTATCTGCCTCGTGAGTTTACTGTTATTGTCATGGCTGTTTACATGCCACCCAGCACTAATGCTAATGTAGCATTAAACATCTTGCTAACAGCCATTAGTATACTGCAGTCTGTGCATCCTGATGGGATTTTTATTGTGGCTGGGGACTTTAATCATGTAGACCTATGGACTGTCTTCCCTAAATTCTACCAGCATGTTACATGTCCAACAAGAGGTCAGAATACACTGGACCATGTATACAGTAACATTAGGGAAGGAAAAAGTCTCTTCCCATCCTCACTTAGGCCAGTCTGACCATTTATCCCTCTTTCTCACCCCGGCGTATAGACCTCTCATTAAGAAAACTATGCCTAGAGTGAGACACACGAGGATTTGGCCTGAGAACGCAATTCCACAACTGCAGGACTGCTTTGAGTGCACCAATTGGGACCTATTTGCACAACAGGATTTAGACGACTATACATCCATGGTTTTGTTTTACATTCATACCTGTATTGAAAATGTTACTGTTGAGAAGCAGATACGATGTTATCAAAACAACAAATTGTGTTTGACCAGAGATGTCAAGCAGCTGCTGAGGGACCGTGACAGCCTTTAGGTCTGGCAACATGGAAGTGTTCAATGTTGCCAGATCCAACCTAAAAAAAGGCATCAAAGAGGCAAAAGCAGCCTACAGGAGGAAAATCAAGGGATACTTCAGTGAGGGGGACCCCTGATGTGTCTGGCAGGGAGTCCAGCACCTCACAAACTTTAAGGGCTCCACAGATTCAAAACACCAGTACCAGCAGGAACCTCACTGAGGAGCTCAACCATTTCTTCGCAAGTTTTGAGGTGACTGAGGCAGAAACTGGGTCCACACTGTTATCACCTACGAGTAACCTGGCACTCACAGTGAGGAGGTCAGGAGAGTGCTCCATGGTATGAACCCCAGGAAAGCTGCCAGTCCCGACGGTATCCCAGGAAGAGTACTGAAGGGCTGCATGGACCAGCTGACTGAGGTATTCATTTCTATCTTCAACCTCTCTCTGTCCTCCTGTACTGTCCCCCAAATGCTTCAAATCTGCCACCATTGTGTCCATCCCTAAGAAACCATCTGTAAGCAGCCTCTCTGACTACAGACCTGTGGCTCTTACCTTGACGGTTATGAAGTGCTTTGAAAGGCTGGTGCTAAAACACATCAAAGCCTTTCTCCCCCCCAGTTTGGATCAGCATCAATTTCCCTACAGAGTCAACAGGAGATGCCATCAACATAGCCCTCCACAGCATGTTGACGCATGTGGAACGATCTGGCTCATATGTAAGAATGTTGTTTGTGGACTTCAGTTCTGCTTTTAATACCATCATGTCCAGCAGAATGATGTCCAAACTTTACAGTCTGGGTGTCAGCCATCACATCTGCAGATGGATCAAGGACTTTCTAACAGACTGTCCACAGTCAGTTAGGCTAGGATTCCACCACTCCTCAGTCCTGGCCCTCAGCACTGGTGCCCCCCAGGGCTGTGTACTGAGTCCTTTGCTATACACCCTATACACCCATGACTGTCCACCTGTCCATGACAGCAACATCATTATTAAGTTCGTGGATGACTGATGCATAACAACGAGATTGCCTACAGGGATGAAGTCCACAAACTCACTGCTTGGTGTTCTGACAACAACTTGGTACTCAACTCCTCTAAAACAAAGGAGTTGGTGATAGATTTTCAGAGTAAGAGAGAGGGACCTGCCCTTCTCTACATCAAAGGGGACATTGTGGAGAGGGTCAGCCACTTCAGATTCTTGGGAACACATATCTCTTAGGACCTCACATGGACTATTAACACCACTGCTCTTGTGAAAAAAGCACCGCAGAGACTATACTTTTTGAGGTCACTGAGAAAAGTCAACCTGTCCCAGAAACTGCTGTTGTCCTCTTATAAATGTTCTGTGGAAAGCATCATCACCCATGACATCTTGGTGTGGTTTAAGAGCTACACCATGGCTGACAAAAAGGCTCTGGAGACAGTCAGGAAGTTGGCACAGGCAGAGCTGCCCTCATTGATGGACATAACACCAGATGCTTGCACCATGCAGAAGACATCATTAAGGACTATTCTTTCCCAGGAAACAGCCTGTTTATGCTGCTGCCTTCTGGAAGGTGCTATAGGTTCATACAGGCCCACACCTCCAGACTCATGAACAGTTTTTATCCTAGTGCCATAAAACAACTCTTAGTTGAAGTATGTGCAATATTCTGTGCAATATATTCTGGACTGTGCAATACACTTGCTCACCTATTTATTAACTTCTTGTCTTATGTCGATGTCTGCTGTATGTGATGTGTGCTGTATTATATTTTATATTACATTTATTTATATTAGCCTTTTTTTTTTAAATGTGTGCTGTTTTTATATTACACATATTTTTATATTGGATGTACCATTTGAGAAGTTGCACTGAAATTTCATTGTTCAGCTGTGTAATGACAATAAAGGCATTCAATTCAAGGGTCATTCACTCAGACCACTACCTATATGAATCACTTTAATTGTAAAAATTACTATATTAGATTTATTGTTAATGCTTAAAACTATTCCTATGCCATTCTTGAGGTCTCAAGGCATTTATAAACAAAAAGTGAGGCCATGGTTCTGCATATCTCCTTTAAACATACTGCTAAATCTACACTAATTGAGGAGCACCACTTGATTACCTCATCGGCGTGGAGAAATGAGGCCCAAGCAGTAGTTGGAGGAGTTGGCCTCCTTCTATGCAGTAAGGCTAAGAATGCTCTATGGGATGTGAGATCTTACTCAAGCTGGATTTTAAGCGCTGTGTTCTCAGGTAACCCTGCAACAACCATTATGGTTGCCTATTCTCCAATGAATGCGTCAAATGAAAGTGAAGTCGAGGAGTTCTATGGCACCCTTCGTACAGCAATTTGTGACACCCCTGCTCACAACTTTCGATGTATACTGGGTGACTTCAATGCAAGACTAGGACCAGAAGACACTAGATTCCCATTCCATGAGCCCACAAACAGAAATGGCGAGTACCTAGCGGACCTCCTAGGAGAGAGTAATCTCTTGGCAGCAAACATCTGCTTTCAAAAGTGTTTGGGGAAAGTGATGGACCTTTCAAGACCGTGGAACCATGGCAAAAATGCTGGTTGGACTACATGTTAGTTCAAAAGAAGTGGCGGAACAGTGTATTGAATGATGAGGCTTACAACACATTTTCGAGCCTAGGATCAGACCACTGGGTTATGAGCATGAAGGTTCACCTAAGTCTGCGAGTCATTAAACATCAAGAAAAATGACATCTCTTTGACTGGAAGCTGTTTGCAGTGAACCCAGACCTGCAAGGACAGTACAGTGTTGAAGTTAGAAACCATTTCCAACTGCTGGGAGATGATGAAAGTAGAGACCCCTCTGAGCGATACTGGGATTTCATGGTCGCCAACAAGCTTGCTACAGAGATATGCATATCCAGGAAGGTAAAGGTGCAGATACCATTAAGATCCAGACACCGTGCAGTTGTGAGAGCTAGAGAGAAGCTTAGGGAGGCCAAGGCTCTAGCTGTAACAGCATCTATAGAACAACAATTTGACACCCAGGTTATGGAGGAGGCCAGAAAAACCCTCTATGGCATGTACGACCAAATTCTGGCAGACAATCTACAGGAGAAAACCGAGAGAATCGAGCAGGCCCACTTAAGCGGACAGTACAGCGAGGCCTGGAAAGTAGTCAATGAAATTAGTGGCCGGAAAAGACTTCCCAGATGCCAAATTGCTTGAGCCGGCCTTGAGGAGCATGTTACCAACTGGCTCAATCACTTCATCAAACTCCTAGGAGGTTCCCAAGACACAGTAGACATCGCCTATGACATCCCCGACGTCTTATGCGACCTGGACATTGATGATGGTCCTTTCTCTATGGAAGATTACATTGAGGTTAAAGAAGATCTGAAACTGAGCAAAAGTGCTGGCCCTGATGGCATTCCACCAGAGGTCTACAAAACTTGTGACCTGGACTACATAATCTTGTTCTGTAACCGGTTGCTGATGTATGGTGAAAAGCCAAATCAATGGTCACTCTCCAACGTCATCCCACCTCTCTGACACTGACAATTACAGAGGAATAAGTCTCACTTGTGTCATTGCCAAGATCTTTAACTGAATGATACTCAAATCACATCCGTGGTCCCATTGAACCTCACCTTGATTCAATCAGAATGGATTTTGGGAAGGCAGTGAGCCACATTCTGACACTATGCTGTATCCTTGAAGAAGTACGGAAGAACAAATCACTCAGTCATCAAATTCCTAGACTTCAAGAAGGCTTTTGATTCCATCCGGTGTGACAAAATGTTCAAGATCCTAAAAGTGTACGGTATCCCACTGAGGTTGCTTAGTGCCATCAGAGCAATGTACACCCACACTAGAGCCAGTGTTGTCACACTGCTGATGACATTTCTGATGAATTCAAGATCACCGCAGGCGTGCTCCAAGGGGACACACTCGCTCCATTCTTGTTTGTGATGGTTCTTGACTACACTCTTAGGAAAGCCAGTGATGGGAAAGAAACTGAGCTTGGTCTTATGCTCACTTCTTGAAGATCATGAAGGTACCCTCTGAAGGTGCTTACTGATCTGGACTTCACCAATGACATTGCCTTGCTCTCTGATAACATTCTGCAGGCCCAGGAACTGCTGCTACGTGTAGAAGAGTGTAATGAAGTCTGACTTTGTCAAAGACCAGAAAACCAAAGTTATGACCTGTAATGTTCCCCTCACAGCTTCACCTAGGACAAAAACTGGAAAGCCCCTTGAGGTCATGAGTGATTTTAAATATCTCGGATCATGGATTGGCTCCACCAAACATGACAAAGATCCGAAAGGTTCTTGCGTGGAAGGCTCTTTACGACATGAGAGCTGTCTGGAAATCCACCATATCACAAGAAATCAAGATCAAGCTGTTCTGTGTAACAGTGTGTTGTGTATGTCACTATTACACACACACATTCAACCTTAGGTGCACAATGATGCACAGACACAGTTGGATCCGTTTCATGAGCTCGTAGCCCTCTTTATGTAGAACTCATTCTTCTTCTGAACAGTTACACTTCAGTGCGCATGCGCTCATTACCAATTACACAATCACTATCAATGCGCAATAATATGAAATAATATAGGTCCCATTAAACCCATACATAACACTCCTCCCTTCCAGCATTGACATCCCCATTAAACTAAAGAGGTTTAGCCAATAATTAACTCCTTATAACTAAACTCAAACCCATCTTAATCTAAGTTCTAATCTTCTTATCTTAATCTATTTTCTCAGTCTTTGAATCTTTCTGGAGGTCTATGAATCCTTTCTGGATAACACTTCACAGGTAAAGAGGTGATAATAGGACTTTGAGCAGCAGGTGGGGCTGGTACAGAGCCACCTGCACCATCTTCAGGGCTGACAGTGTCTTGTGCTTCATCCCAGAACTCAAAGCCACCAGGGGAAGGTGTAGCATTGGCATCCACGTTTGCTTACCCAGATGCATCCAGCAGTTGATCCACGTGTCTACGCCACACTAGGTCCTGTCCTATGGCAACTTTGTATGTTAAAGGCCCAGTCTGTGAAACGATGGTGCCAGTCTGCCATTTTTGTCCTTGGCTGCGGTAATCTCTGGCTATCACCTGTTGTCCAACATGAAAGGTGCGCAGAGAACGCCTTTTTGAATGGAGAACAGCGTCAGACTGTTTCCTCTGCACATGGTGCTGTAGATTGGGTTTCAGTAAGTCCAATCGTGACCTCAGTGGACGTCCAAGGAAGAGCATGGCGGGAGTCTGTCCTGTTATAGCATGCGTACTGTTGCGATAGGCCAGCAGAAAGTTTGCGATCTTTTGCTGTAGTGATCCACAGTCTTTGTCCGTTGCTTTCATAGACTGTTTGAAGGTTTGGATGAACCGTTCAGCTTGGCCGTTTGAAGCTGGGTGGTAAGGCACAATGGTGGTGTGTTGTATGCCGTTCTTCCTAACAAAACACTGGAATTCTTCAGAAGTGAAAGGTGTTCCGTTATCACTCACAATCTGAAGTGGAAGACCTGTACGTGCAAACAAACCCCATAAGAGTTCAACTGTCTTTGCAGAGGTTGCAGTCTTTGTGCAGAAAACCTCAGGCCACTTTGAGTGCGCATCAACCATGATCAGATACATGCAGTCAAGGAAGGGTCCTGCATAGTCTATGTGCACACGTTGCCACGGCTTTGTAGGCCATTCCCACACATGCAACGGGGCTGTTGGTGGAGACTTCTGGGTCTGTTGACACCCTTTACATGTCTTGGCCACATCCTCCAACTGTTCATCGATCCCAGGCCACCACACAAAGCTTCGTGCAAGGCATTTCATTTTCACCACGCCTAAGTGTCCCTCATGTAGCACACTCAGGACTCTGGGATGCAGCTTCTGCGGTATGACTACCCTCGCCCCCCACAAGATGCATCCTTGATGCACTGTGAGCTGTTCACGGTGACTGGAATAGCCTGGAAAGGATGAGTCACCCTGGTTTGGCCAGCCTTTCAGCATCAAATTGTAAACTCTGGACAAGGTAGGGTCGTGGCCTGTCTCCCGTGCAATCTCCTCACTTGTGACTGGTAAGGGATCCACTTGTGCCATTTGGAACATATCCACAGCTTCCTTGGTGTTTACCGGCGGTGCAGCTTGTAGTGGCAAGCGGGATAGCCCGTCAGCATTACCATGATGGTGTGTGCCCTTGTACTCAATGCTGTAGGTGTGAGCACTCAGAAACAAGGCCCAGTGTTGCAGTCGCGCCACGGCCATGGCTGGAACTCCCTTAGCTGGATTAAAGATGGACACTAGAGACCTAGGGCAGCACGGTGGTGTAGTGGTTAGCGCTGTCGCCTCACAGCAAGAAGGTCCTGGGTTTGAGCCCCGGGGCCGGCGAGGGCCTTTCTGTGTGGAGTTTGCATGTTCTCCCCGTGCCCGCGTGGGTTTCCTCCGGGTGCTCCGGTTTCCCCCACAGTCCAAAGACATGCAGGTTAGGTTAACTGGTGACTCTAAATTGACCGTAGGTGTGAATGTGAGTGTGAATGGTTGTCTGTGTCTATGTGTCAGCCCTGTGATGACCTGGCGACTTGTCCAGGGTGTACCCCGCCTTTCGCCCGTAGTCAGCTGGGATAGGCTCCAGCTTGCCTGCGACCCTGTAGAAGGATAAAGCGGCTAGAGATAATGAGATGAGATGAGACTAGAGACCTATGATCTGTGAGGAGGGTAAAGTGTTTGCCATACAAATACTGATTGAACTTTTTCACTCCCCAGACCAGACTAAGCGCTTCTCTATCAATCTGCGCATAGTTGCGCTCAGCTGCATTTAGAGATCTTGAGGCAAATGCTATTGGTCGCTCTGTTCCATCATTAAACTGGTGTGACAGCACGGCTCCAATCCCATATGGGGAAGCATTACACGCAAGCTTGAGAGGCACTTGGGGGTCATAGTGTGTCAAGACACTTTCTGACATCACTAACTCCTTTGCCTGTTTGAAGGCCTTTTCACAATCCCGAGACCAGTGCCATTTATTGCCCTTTTGATGTAAGCAATTTAATGGGTGTAGCACTGAGGAGAGATTGGGCAAGAATTTCCGGTAATAATTTACCAAGCCCAAGAAAGATCTCAGTTGAGAGACATTTTGAGGTGGTGGGGCCTTTAAAACAGCATCAATTTTGTCTTTGCATTTATGTAGCCCACGTTTGTCAATTTTATGGCCACAGTATTCAATGGAGCACTTGCATGTGACGTCACAGCCGATCCAGATTGTGACAGATGCCATCTTGTCGGTCAAACGCCATATTTCCGCCTTCTACTTCTAGTTCTACTTCTGCTTCTACCTTTTCTTCTGGAAAACCCTACTATATACAATTCTACTACAACGGCTGCGGCTACAAGCTCTCCCTACCTGTGCACGTTTTTTATGTTTTTTTGTGTGTATTTTTGCGTGTTGTTCGTCTGTACCAGACTTCAATATCCACTACAACCGTATGGACTTACTGGACATTGGTTTCCAGCAGAAAATGACGGTTTGTAGCGATTTCCATCGCATGCACAACATTCCAGACGAGACAGTGAGACCAGCGGGGTCTCCGTGGATTGTTATCAGAAGCAAAGTGAAGGAGGCAGCGTCGGGAGCGGAAGCAAAAGTGAGGCTGCAGGCAGAGCCGGCCTGTTGACTAAGCTCAGAAAACAGCCACTCAAATCTCCACTGCTAAGCCTCTATCTCTCCAACGCCAGATCCATGGTAAACAAGATGGACGATTTGGAATTACAGCTGGAATTACCTTATTCTATTCTATAATCAGCTGGTCAGTGCTATACTCAATACTTAAGTGACCCATCCAATGAGGATTATTTTCTTGTTTACAAGATGCCACATCTGAGTCGCTGACAAATCCTGAATTTCTGTAAAGATAACTGTCCAGAGATTTATAAGCACGCAGTGCTTCACCACTGAACAGCGAGGGAAAGTTGATGAGGTAATTATACACATCTGGGTATTCCGCTGGCAGTTCAATATCCACCGACACAGTCGTGAAAACTACGTCCAGTAAGCCATAAGGGTCACTAATCTGTAGATCGTTTATTTTAGACATATATCTAGTTATCTGTTCATTAGAAAAATGAGCCGTGTAGTCCGTTGGTTGAAATTGATCCATTCTGTACACGAGTGCAGCAGTATTCAGCTGTGTTTTTTACCGACAAGATGGCGGCTGTGTACTTTCTGGTCACGTGACTGCAAGATCTCTATTGCATCTTGGAACTCACATTTTGCTCTGTTAGCCTGTAATCCAAATTCATTCAATCTCTTGAGCACTTTTTCCAGATTTTCCAGATGTGCATCATCATTAGCTCCTGTAATTACAATGCCATCCAAATAGCACTCTGTATTTGGTATGCCTTGCAGGACTTGTTCCATTGCCTTCTGCCAGATTGCTGATGCTGAAGCGATGCCGAAGACCAGGCGGTTGTACTGATAGAGACCCTTTGAGGTATTGATAGTCAGGTACTTTTTAGAAGACTCATCCATCTCCATCTGCAAGTACGCCTGTGCCAGATCAATCTTGGAAAACCGCTTACCTTGGCCCAATGCTGCGAAGATGTCATCAATACGCGGTAAGGATTACTGTTCCGCTTTCAGGATCGGATTGATAGTTACCTTAAAATCTCCACAGATACGTACTGAGCCATTTCCCTTCACAACTGGAACTATCGGCATCGCCCATTCAGCCCAGTCCACTTTGGATAAAATGCCTCCATTTTCCAATCTTTTAAGTTCGTTTTCCACTTTAGGGCAGAGGGCATATGGAACGGGCCGAGCCTTGTGAAACTTGGGTAGAGCATTATCATCCAACACAATCTGTGCTTTCAGGTGTTTTAATGTGCCAGTGCCATCTTGAAACACTTCTCCTGCATTTGTCAGTATTTTGTTCAGCTTTTCAGTCATAGAACTGTTGTTCTGATTTTTAGACACTTTTGCTTGCATTTCTTTAATTGACTGCCAATCCAATTGTATTTCACGAAGCCATTCACGTCCAAACAGTGGCGCACCTCCTCTTTCCACAACATACAGGGACAGTAGATGCCATTGTTGATCATAGTGGACATTCACTGAGATCAGACCCATCGGAGCTATATGCTCCCCTGTGTATGTTTTGAGCATTACATCAGTAGACTGCAGTTGCAGATGCAAGAAGTGTGCCTGGTAATCTTTCTTGGAGATGACGGACAAGGCAGATCCAGTATCTAATTCCATAGTCAGTGTGTCTCCCTCCACTTTGGGTGAAACCCATATGATTCCCCTGTTTGGTGTTTTCATTGAACATATATCAAAGCAAGCTAAATCTTGGGTACCGTCTGTGTCAGAAGAGCAAGTCTCAATGTCATGCATATCTTTTTGTTTATCCTTATATTTGTGGAACTTTTTGTCTTTCACTTTTGTTTTGCACATTTTCTGTATGTGACCTATTTTCTGGCATTGTCTACATTCTTTTTCTTTAAACCAACACTCAGCTGGAGTGTGGGACTTCTTCCCACATCGAAAGCATGGAACATTTCTCTGTTGTCTTTTGTCTGTTTTGTGCATATTGCATTTGTTTACATAGCATTCTTGCGCCATCTGCTGTTGAAGCTCGGCAGCACCTTTGGCAGCGGCTTCCATTGACGTGGCGAGCTCAATTGCACGTTTGAACGTCAGCTCTCGTTCTGTTAACAGTCGTTTTTGAATGTTTTCATTATGCAACCCACATACAAATCTGTCCCTTAGTAAGTCTAACAGATTTCTCCCAAAATCACAATGCTCGGACAATCTTCTCAGCTCAGCCACAAATTCAGCAACTGACTCGGTTTTTAACTGGTTTCGTTTATAGAATCTGAAACGTTCAGCAATGACGAGGGGTTTCGGATTCAAATGAAGTTCCAACACTTTAACAATGTCTCTGTATGGCTTTTCAGCTGGTTTATCTGGTGCCATTAGGCTGCATAGCAAGTTATATGCCTTAGCTCCCATTACACTAAGCAATACAGCTACCTTTTTGCCATCTGGTATGTCGTTTGCAACAAAATATTGATCCAACCTTTCGACGCATGTTGTCCAATCTTCCGATGCACTATCAAAGCTGTCCATTTTTCCAATTATCCCTGCCATGGTTCGTCTATTTTCCGTGTCGTTGTCTCATGTTTCTGTCATGTATTCAGTGTTTCAATGAGCTAGCTTCCCTTGCAGTAAACAGTAAGCTTAGCTGGACAGAGAACAACACTCACGACTTCCGCCTTTTTCGGATTCTCGTTCCTCTCTCCCCGTCAAAGTTTTTCACTTCCCTCGCAGTTAAAGGCAAGCTCCGCTTGGTATCCAGCAATTCACATGTCCTTGTCGCCAATTGTTGTGTATGTCACTATTACACACACACATTCAACCTTAGGCGCACAATGATGCACAGACACAGTTGGATCCATTTCATGAGCTCGTAGCCCTCTTTATGTAGAACTCATTCTTCTTCTGAACAGTTATACTTCAGTGCACATGCGCTCATTACCAATTACACAATCACTATCAATGCGCAATAATATGAAATAATATAGGCCCCATTAAACCCATACATAACACAGTGGAATCCATACTCCTGTATGGTTGTGAGTGCTGGGCCATGAACATCTCCCTCTAGAAGTTGCTGGATGGCTCATACACCCACGTGCTGCCTTAAACATCAGTTGGCAAGACCACATTCCCAGCAGAGCTCTATGGTGACCTCCCAAGGATCCCAAGGCCTCCCAAGGTGGCCTGGAGGAGGCTTGGCCTGGCGCATCACTGCCTCAGGCACAATGAGCTCCCTGCAAGTCAACTCATTCTGTGGGAGCCCACGCATGGATCGCGGCATCCTGGTTGTCCAGTGACTACACTAGTCGAAACACTCATGAGGGATGTTGGGGCGGCCAACAATGCAGAGCTCGCTGCCTGCATGTCCGACCACAGAGACTAATCTTCGATGTGTGCAGCTCGGCTGAGGCCGCCTTAAGTAAGTAAGTAAGTAAGTAAGTAAGTAAGTAAAGCTACACTGGAATGGTTTAAAGGGAAACATTTAAATGTCTTGGAATGGCCTAATCAAAGCCTCGACCTCAATCCAATTGAGAATCTGTGGCATAACTTGAAGATTGCTGGACACCAATGCAATCCATCTAACTTGAAGTAGTTGGAGCAGTTTTGCCTTGAGGAATGGGCTTTACAAAGTATTGATTTGGGGGGGGGGGATACCAATGCACACTTCAGATTTCTGTTTTTTTAAAAACCTTAATTATTGTTTGTGTCACAATAATTTTTTTCACCTTTAAAGTGATAGGCATGTTGTGTAAATCAAATAGTGCTAACCCCCTCCCCCCCCCCAAAAAAAAAAAAAAAAATTCCATTTTAATTCCAGCTTGTAATGCAACAAAACAGGACAAACGTGAAGGGGAATGAATAGTTTTGCAAGACACTGTATGTGGGGCAGTGTGCATGTGTGTATATGAGCAAGACAGTAGTTTTGTCTCACACATTAACAAACACAGCTGTAGGGTTGCCCCCCCAAAAGTCAAAGATTATGCTCCATGGTGTGCAGGGACTTTATTCCTGAACTATGAGCAGGTCTTCCTGGTAAAACGTACTCATGTAGGCTGATATCTGTGTTGAGTTAAATGAAAATCCTACATACCTGACTTAGTTTGTCCAGAAACAACCTCAGTTTGGTCCCCATGACACCTTCCTTTGGCCTTCATTAGGGCAATAAGCTTTGGTGTGTCATGGTCAAGTTTGTACATGGTCTGCTCCAGAGAAATTGAAGATTCATAAGGACATTAAACAAGCATATCAGGAACTAGGCTAAATAGTCTGATGCAGGGTGAAAGGAGAGTGCATTCTCATATTATATTCATAAATTAATGGGAGAATGAATGTAGAGGAAAATTAAATTTTTAGATAATTCTTATGACTTTTGTGATCTTTAGAAAGGTAAGCTTCAGAGACTCATATCATCTCATTATCTCTAGCCACTTTATCCTGTTCTACAGGGTCGCAGGCAAGCTGGAGCCTATCCCAGCTGACTACGGGCGAAAGGCGGGGTACACCCTGGACAAGTCGCCAGGTCATCACAGGGCTGACACAGACACAGACAACCATTCACACCTATGGTCAATTTAGAGTCACCAGTTAACCTAACCTGCATGTCTTTGGACTGTGGGGGAAACCGGAGCACCCAGAGGAAACCCACGCAGACACGGGGAGAACATGCAAACTCCGCACAAAAAGGCCCTCGCCGGCCACGGGGCTCGAACCCGGACCTTCTTGCTGTGAGGTGACAGTGCTAACCATTACGCCACCGTGCTGCCCGCTTCAGAGACTGTCAGGGGAAAAATATAATTTTTAGAGAATCTGTGCCTCTCAGATTCTTAGGTCAGATACTGTATCTCATGTTTATATAAGATGAAGAGTGTCGTTTTGTGTCACACTGTTTTATTTTGCAAGGTTATTGTAAACATGTGTATGTATGTGTGAAGGTAGCCAGGGTAGCAAGTTAGTGATAGAGAGGATGCCAAGGCTGAACACGCTGAGATTAAGATGATATCTGATATGCACATTATGATGTTATTTTGGCAAGTATAAAACAGGGTCTATGGAAATGGAGAATACTTCTCTAGGTTTGGAGAAGTTCTCTTGCAAGAAGTATAATAAACTCATTTCTGTCTGCTTTCTTCCTGACAGCCTCAGGTTTTATTACATTTTTCCACCACAGTTTTGGTGATGAGGATGGGATGTCACTAGTAGCATGGACTTTTCCAGGTCCAAGTTTGGGGAAATTATTGCCCAGCAAGTCTGACGAGCTCTCCGGAGACAGACTGATTCTTTAGAGGACAGGGATCCCCCGCTGCTGCTGACATCCAACAAACTCGTGGTGAAGAAATGTTTTCTTTTATTTTTGTAAATTGATGATAAATGATTGTGTGTTGCAGAGAACTGTAGTTTAAGCAAGTGCTGTAGTAAGACGTGTGTTGATGGCAAATTGGCCCATCAGGGTGAGTAGTTGTGAAGGGGTGAATACATACCAGGTTGAGCAAAGAGAAAAAAAAGGAAAAAGCCCTTTCTGCTTTTTTTAAAGTAAGGTTTTGGGTGGACTAGAAACCTACCTGTCTATTGATGAATAGCAGTAAGTAATCATGATCACAACACGTTTCTGGGTAAAACGTGAGAATACACGGTCTTTGCAGTTTCTCTGCGACAACATTTAACATGGGGCTTGTGATGTATTGGGAATAATACTGTTTTTCACACCACACCAGTAGGGGATGCTCTGCTACATCCAATTGTATGTGTGCACATCAGTAAATAAACCAGTGTAGAATTGCACCCTAAATGTGGTCAGTCTTCACTTGAATTGTCCTGCATATTGATGCTATATTATGTGATAATCTGACTGCAGTCTAACTAGAGAAGTCATAACAAATTGGCGACAAGATAAGTAACCTACTGATGCAGTTGGATGATGAAGAGATTGCGGTGATTAAAGCCCTAGACCACACTATCGAGGAGGGAGCGAATACAAGAATGGCAGCGCTCATCGGACATATTGATGCCTTTGACGAATCCACGGAACAATGGTCAATGTATGTCAAGAGGTTTGGACATTGTCAGTGCCAATGATGTTCCTGCGACAAAGAAAGTGGCTGTATTTTTGAGTGTAATGGGGGCTACAACGTACGGACTGCTGCGTAGTTTGCTAGCTACAGATAAACCAGGAAGTAAAACATACGATCAACTTGTGACAGTTCTAAGTGGTCACTACTCTCTGAAGCCCATTGTAATCATGGAGAGATTCCATTTTCACAGACGTAATCAGGAAGAGGGAGAGTGTGTTGCACAGTATGTAGCTATTCTAAAGAAGCTGTTTGAACACTGATTTTGGCACTCACTTGCAAGATGCTTTGCACAGTAGACTAGTGTGTGCACTGAGCAATGAAAATATCCAAAGAAAAACTATTAACTGAGGAAGCTCTAACTTTTCACAGTGTGCTGTAGACAGTGCATCATCAATGGAAGCTATAACCAGAGAATGTCAGTACTTAAAGTTCTCTGAAAGTGCATACTGTGTCTTTCATCACCACAAGGAGGAGACAAACGCTTTCGATGTGGTAAGACAAACCACAGTGAATGAGACTGTTACTATAAGGAGAAGCAGTGCCACAATCGTAAAAAGAAAGACCACATTGCCTGCTTGTGTAAAAATAAAAAGAGTGACCAAAAGTACACAAAGGAAGAACATGAAACAAAAATGAAACCAAAATAAACACTGAAAAGGCAAGAAGAGGGAAAATTCATAAAGTGGAGGCCAACGCATCTGACTGTGAAAGGGAGTCTGTATCTGATTCAGACTCCGAATCAACTCTGCATATGGTGTCAGCAGTAGTTTGTGACATGGAGCCAGTCATGGCAGTTAAAGAGGACAATGCAGTGTCTTTGATGATGATTAGACCCAAGATTGAAGGTCATGTGATTGATATGGAACTTGACACTGTAGAAGCTGTGTTCTTGATTTCAGTGGAATTGTACAAAGCCAAATTTGCCCATTTACAGAAGACTGATGTTTTGAAAACACACAGAAGAATTGCTGTTACCAGAGGGAATGTTGAAAGTATGGGTGAAAATGAACAAACAGTCAGATATGAAACTTGACACTGGAGAAGCTGTGTTCTTGATTTCAGTGGAATTGTACAAAGCCAAATTTGCCCATTTACAGAAGACTGATGTTTTGAAAACACACAGAAGAATTGCTGTTACCAGAGGGAACGTTGAAAGTATGGGTGAAAATGAACAAACAGTCAGATTGCCCTTATATGTCATGAAAGGGCAGTCACCACCACTGTTCGGTCGTGAATGGTTAAGGAAAATAAAGCTTGACTAGCGTGAAATAAAGACAGTGAGAACCATGCACAAGGCAAGTGTGACTCTTGAAAATGTGCTGAAACATCACAGCAAGGTTTTCAGTGAAACTTTAAGAACACTGAAGGGGTTTGAAGCTTCCCTGACATTAAAACCAGGTCAACAGCCAAAATTCTATCAAGCCTGCGTAGTCCCATTGAAACCAAAGGTGGAAGCTGGAACTGATAGATTGCTCCAACAAGGAGTGATCTCCCCAGTTCAATTCAGTGATTGGGCAACCCCCATAGTCCCAGTCATTAAGAAGAATGGTGGCGTGAGAATCTGTGGGGATTTCAAAGTCACAGTTAATCCAGCTTTATGTGTTGATCATTATCCAATACCTCATATTGAGGATTTGTTCGCATCTCTTTCCGGAGGACATTGTTTCAGCAAGTTGGATCTCTCACAGGCTTATCTTCAGGTGCCTGTCAGTGAAAATTCACAGAAATATCTCACCATGACCACACACAAAGGTATGTTTTGCTACAATCATTTGTCTTTTGGAATAACGTCTGCATCCTCAATTTTTCAGAAGATCATGGACCAGGTGCTACAAGGACTTCCCAATGTCCACTGCTTTCTGGATGATATCCTTGTCACAGGCCGAGATGACGTCCATCATCTGGAAAACTTGGAGGCCATACTTAGTCGGCTGGAACAATTTGGACCGAGTCCAAAAGGAGAAGTGCAAGTTTTTCAGGAGCTTTCTGGAGTATTTGGGGCACATAATTGATTCAAAAGGACTTCACTAGTCACCTGATAAAATTTGTGCCATAGTGGATGCTCCTGAGCCCACCAACATGAGTCAATTGCGCTCTTTCCTGGGACTCATTAACTACTATGCACATTTTGTTCCAAACCCATCAACCTTACTCCATTCATTGAATGCTTTGCTTCACAAAAATATGAAGTGGGAATGGTCAAATGAATGTGACAATGCATTCCGCAAAGCAAAAGAACAGCTCTCGAGCAAGTGTTTTGATTCACTATGATCCAAAACTTCCTGTTATACTTGCCTGCGATGCTTTGCCCTATGGTGTTAGAGCTGTCATTTCCCATCAATTGGCAAGTGGTGAAGAAAAACCCATAGCCTTTGCATCAAGAATATTGAGCAAAGCAGAGCAAAACTATGCTCAAATTGAGCGAGAAGTGCTGGGAATCATTTTTGGAGTTAGGCATTTTCAATTCTATCTGTATGGTTGTCATTTCATTTTGCTCACTGATCACTGCCCACTAACAACCATACTGAGCCCTAGCAAAGCGATTCCTTCAAGGGCTGCAGCGATACTGCAGTGATGGGCACTCTTACAAGCAGCACACAATTACACTATCAAGTACCGGCCTGCCGCTGGCCATGGCAACACTGACGTTTTGTCCTGTCTGCCGCTTCCTGTGCAGCGTAAGGAAAAACAGGGGACAATTGACATGTTCCTTATTAATCACCTGGAATGTCTACCAATGCGCTGTACTGACATGAGAAGAGAAACCATACTGGATATCACACTTTCACAAGTCATGGAGATGGTGTCAACTAGCCATTTTCCCACTCATAGAGCAGCAGCCTTTCACTGTTTCTAGTACAGAAGAATTAATTGACACTACTGCAAGGCTGTTTAATGTGGGGAAACAGGGTGATGGTTCCACCAAGGTTATGTCAACAGGTGCTAGAGGAACTACATACAGGGCACCTCAGAGTGGTCAAGATGAAAGCCATAGCATGGAGCTACGTGTGGTGGCTGGGTCTTGATGCTCAGATGGAAGAGAAATGCAAAACTTGTGTGTCGTATCAACACACTCAGAAAACACCTAGTCTTAGGGTCATTCCATGCCAAATCAACAAATATCTGACAAATTTATGCTCGACCATCTCAGATTTCAATGAAATTTGGAGGGCTCAGAGATACTATTAAAAGAAGTTAATCCCCAAAATTTGAGCTTCCTATCTCCAATGTTTTCAGAGATACAGGCATTTGAATTTTTCGATTTTTTTGCATTTTGCTCAAAACATACATTTCAAAGTGTAATATAATCTTTATTATGCAAGATAGAAACCTAAAATTTTGCACAGAGAGACTCAATGTCTTGTACTACAAGCTTCAACTTAGAATTTCAATGGTCATTGTATATTAGATGGTGATTTTAACAAGGAAATTAAAGACAAATTTGCATTTTTAATTCATTCTGGAAGCTTGCCTGTGGCAGTAATGCTTAAACTAAGAATGTTATTCAAATCTACACAGAAATATCTACCAATTTCAGTTTTACCAAGTCTCCACTATTCCTAGTTTGTCTGTAATAGGGTTTTGAAATTCGCCGATTTCTAAAACATGCCATTTTCAGTAGCAAGAAATCCAATGTGGGATAGCAGTTAGGAACTTGTACATTTTTTTCAGTAATCCCCAAGACCCATATTTTATATTTCCAAATTTTTGTTCTGTGTCTCTCAAGTATTTTTAAACTACAGGGGTTTAAAAAAATCCATTTTCACCAAATTTGAATTTTTGATATATTTTCATATAACTGATATTTGAGGGGGGCGGCGTGGTGGTGTAGTGGTTAGTGCTGTCGCCTCACAGCAAGAAGGTCCGGGTTCGAGCCCCATGGCCAGCGAGGGCCTTTCTGTGCGGAGTTTACATGTTGTCCGCGTGGGTTTCCTCCGGGTGCTCCGTTTTCCCCCACAGTCCAAAGACATGCAGGTTAGGTTAACTGGTGACTCTAAATTGACCGTAGGTGTGAATGTGAGTGTGAATGGTTGTCTGTGTCTATGTATCCGCCCTGTGATCAGCTGGCGACTTGTCCAGGGTGTACCCTGCCTTTTGCCCGTAGTCAGCTGGGATAGGCTCCAGCTTGCCTGCGACCCTGTAGAACAGGATAAAGCGGCTAGAGATGATGAGATGAGATGAGATGAGATATTTGAGGGTTAATAAATGCTTCAATAAGGCTCAAGTAGGTTAGGAGACATGTTTCTTCCTCAATTTTAAATAAAATTTCAATTAATGCTCAGTATTAATTATTTGTAAATTGATTTTAATCTAAGACTGTGTAACATTAGCAATCAATGACCAGCTATTGTGTACCAGTCAACAGCCAGCCTTATCAATATCAACACAGCACAATAGGTGACCTTTGATACCAGAACAGGTGGCTCATATCTTATAGTTTTAGAGTCTGTAAACTGCATACTTGTTCAGATAACATTATATTGCTTGGATCATATTAAATACATTGTAATACAGAGCACTGAGAAAATTTACCAATGTTATTAACTGAATGTGTTTCTTTGCAAGGATTGGATATTTTGAATAGTTGACTAGGGAATTTAATTGTAGTTCCTTTCAGTTTGAGATCAGTATAAATGAGTTTGTTCTTAAACATCTAGAAATGGCCAAACTGTTCCTGTTGTATAGGAATTGAACTAAAGAAAGATTCTGACTGCCATAAACTAACATACAACAGAAATTGTAAGTTAAATACACTCTCTCAGTATAGTTTGGAGCAAATTTCATTAATTAAACAGAGAACTGAACTTGAGAAAATTTCAAGCACAGACATGACTGCATCATGAGAAACTGTTTCTGATGAAATATGAAGAGCTACAGAAAAGTTGTTGTGATCCATATGAAAGGCACAAGAAAAAAGTTAAAACAGAATTACTTTCAATTCTTCCTGAAATAGCAGATTCACTTTCAAAAACTGATAAATAAAAATATTAAACCTGGACAAAAATTGTGTTCTAAATGTTCACAGAGAGTGAAAGAACATATAAGCCAAGCAGATTCAGCAGGTTCTACAGAATCAGAACAAGAGAGCATGTGTGTAGATGTGGATCTAACATACACTGGTGAGGTAGCTGAATCACTTGACAAAAGCCTTGTGTCAATTGGTTGCTCATCTCATCTCATCATCTCTAGCCGCTTTATCCTTCTACAGGGTCGCAGGCAAGCTGGAGCCTATCCCAGCTGACTACGGGCGAAAGGCGGGGTACACCCTGGACAAATCGCCAGGTCATCACAGGGCTGACACATAGACACAGACAACCATTCACACTCACATTCACACCTACGGTCAATTTAGAGTCCCCAGTTAACCTAACCTGCATGTCTTTGGACTGTGGGGGAAACCGGAGCACCCGGAGGAAACCCACATGGACACGGGGAGAACATGCAAACTCCACACAGAAAGGCCCTCGCCGGCCACGGGGCTCGAACCCGGACCTTCTTGCTGTGAGGCGACAGCACTAACCACTACACCGCCGTGCCGCCCCAATTAGTTGCTCTCCACTGAAAATTGCCAAGTATAGCCACAAACAGAAAGCTGCATATGGCAAAGCAAAGCTGCAACGAGTAGAAGAAACTTTATGTTCTAAAATGAAATTTTATTAATTAATGAAATTTGCTCCAAACTATACTGAGAGAGTGTATTTAATTTACAATTTCTTTTGTATGTTAATTTATGGCAGTCAGAATCTTTCTTCAGTCCAATTCCTACAGAACAGGGAGGAAGTTCAGCCATTTCTAGATGTCTAAGAACAAACTCATTTATACTGATCTCAAATTGAAAGCAACTACAATTAAATTCCCTAGTCAACTATTCAAAATATCCAATCCTTGCAAAGAAACACATTCAGTTAATAACATTGGCAAATTTTCTCAGTACTCTGTATTACAATGTATTTAATATAATCCAAGCAATATAATGTTATCTGAACAAGTATGCAGTTTACAGACTCTAAAACTATAAGATATGAGCCACCTGTTCTGGTATCAAAGGTCACCTATTGTGCTGTGTTGATATTGATAAGGCTGGCTGTTGACTGGTACACAATAGCTGGTCATTGATTGCTAATGTTACACAGTCTTAGATTAAAATCAATTTACAAATAATTAATACTGAGCATTAATTGAAATTTTATTTAAAATTGAGGAAGAAACATGTCTCCTAACCTACTTGAGCCTTACTGAAGCATTTATTAACCCTCAAATATCAGTTATATGAAAATATATCAAAAATTCAAATTTGGTGAAAATGGATTTTTTTAAACCCCTGTAGTTTAAAAATACTTGAGAGACACAGAACAAAAATTTGGAAATATAAAATATGGGTCTTGGGAATTACTGAAAAAAATGTACAAGTTCCTAACTGCTATCCCACATTGGATTTCTTGCTACTGAAAATGGCATGTTTTAGAAATCGGCGAATTTCAAAACCCTATTACAGACAAACTAGGAATAGTGGAGACTTGGTAAAACTGAAATTGGTAGATATTTCTGTGTAGATTTGAATAACATTCTTAGTTTAAGCATTACTGCCACAGGCAAGCTTCCAGAATGAATTAAAAATGCAAAAAATGCAAATTTGTCTTTTTAATTTCCTTGTTAAAATCACCATCTAATATACAATGACCATTAAAATTCTAAGTTGAAGCTTGTAGTACAAGACATTGAGTCTCTCTGTGCAAAATTTTAGGTTTCTATCTTGCATAATAAAGATTATATTGCACTTTGAAATATGTATGTTTTGAGCAAAAAACAAAAAAATCGAAAAATTCAAATGCCTGTATCTCTGAAACTATTGGTGATAGGAAGCTCAAGTTTTGGGGGTTAACTTCTTTTAGTAGCATCTCTGAGCCCTCCAAATTTCATTGAAATCTGAGATGGTTGAGCATAACCTCTGCACCCATGGCCCTGGCCCACAGCCCCATGGCATTGAATTCACATTAATTTTGCTGGCCCATTTGAGGGATGCATGCTCTTTGTAGTGGTCGATGCCCACTCCAAGTGGCCAGAAGTCATTCTAATGAACTCAACCATGTCAGAAAAGACTATTCAGGTACTTAGAGGTCTGTTCAGCCATTATGGAGTACCGGAAGTGCTTGTTAGTGATAATGGGCCACAGTTCATGTCTGAGGAGTTTGCCAGCTTTCTGACATCTAATGGCATTAAGCAAGTGTGCTCAGCTCCTTTTCACCCTGCAACTAATGGCCTGGCTGAATGCTTTGTACAGACCTTTAAACATTCTCTGAAGTCATCAAAAGGAACTTCAACTGCTCAAAAGCATCTTGACACGTTCCTGCTTCAATATAGGAACACCCCCTATACAACTACTAAGGAGACACCAGCAGTGATGTTCCTATGTTGCAAGCTTCACATTCGTCTTGACCTGCTAAAACCTGAGTGTGGCAGCAGTGGTGGATCAGGCACAAGACACCCAATGCAGTTACAGGGCAGTGTGCTCTAAGGACAGAACATTTGGCTTCGGCAATCCAGTCCTTGTCCAGGATTACCAGAAGGGGGAGGAAAAGTGGACGGCTGGAACCGTTACATCTCAGGCTGGTCCAGTATCCTACCAGGTCAGTGTTGAATTGAAACACCTGTGGAATCAGCCTGCAGACCAGATGATGGCATGCCACCCCAACATCGTCCAGCCTGCAGCTGACGTACAACCAACACCCAGCTTGGACAGTCTGCCAGCTCCGCCAGACACAGGTGGAAAGCCGCAGACATCCAGCCCGGTCAGT
Source organism: Neoarius graeffei (assembly GCF_027579695.1). NCBI lineage: Eukaryota > Metazoa > Chordata > Actinopteri > Siluriformes > Ariidae > Neoarius > Neoarius graeffei. Next base: position 36,176,333 of record NC_083594.1, read on the forward strand.
GAGTGGGTCACTCCATTATCAGGTCAGTCAGACAACACCCCAACAGACACTAAGCAGGTACCCCAGTCAGGACCACAAACCACCAGATAGACTGATTTTTTAAACTGGTGAATGATTTATATAAATGTTCAGTTAGAGAGTGTGATCTCAAGCAAAGGGCAGAATAATCCCTTGACACACTCAAGGCAATGGGGCAGTTTATCCCCCAAGTCTTAGTTTAGTCTTTTTGTTTCTTGAAAACATGTTTGTTTGTACTTAAAAAAAAAGGTTTGTCTGGTCTAAATGTTTAGTCTAGTTCTACATTACCACCATCAGACTACTGTTAATGAATAGCTAGTAATTGAATAAGAGGGGAGGAGTTGTGATGTATTGGGAATAATACTGTTACTCACACCACACCAGTAGGGGATGCTCTGCTACATCCAATTGTATATGTGCACATCAGTAAATAAACCAGTGTAGAATTGCACCCTAAATGTGGTCAGTCTTCACTCGAGTTGTCCTGCACATTGATGCTATATTATGTGATATGACTGTAGTCCAAGGGGCGGCACTGTGGTGTAGTGGTTAGCACTGTCGCCTCACAGCAAGAAGGTGCGGGTTCAAGCCCCGTGGCCGGCGAGGGCCTTTCTGTGTGGAGTTTGCATGTTCTCCCCGTGTCCATGTGGGTTTCCTCCGGGTGCTCCGGTTTCCCCCACAGTCCAAAGACATGCAGGTTAGGTTAACTGGGGACTCTAAATTGACCATAGGTGTGAATGTGAGTGTGAATGGTTGTCTGTGTCTATGTGTCAGCCCTGTGATGACCTGGCGACTTGTCCAGGGTGTACCCTGCCTTTCGCCCGTAGTCAGCTGGGATAGGCTCCAGCTTGCCTGCGACCCTGTAGAACAGGAGAAAGTGGCTAGAGATAATGAGATGAGACTGTAGTCTAACTAGAGAAGTCATAACAGGGCTGACAGAAATGAAACCAGCAGAAATTGAAAAACTCCTGAAACCTATCCCTCTTATCCAAAAGTAACATATGTTTAAGTATGGACTGGACTCATGTCAGCAACTTAGAATGTGGATAGAACAATGCAGATTTCCAGACTGAGGTAGTTAAGTGTATGACAGATACAGAATCTTGAGGAGAGGTTGAAATGAGTAAAGGAAGATAATGGAAAAAAGAAGATAGAAAGAATACAAGTTGATTGGGGTGCATTTAAAATGTGCCAAATGGAAGCTGCGATGAGAGACAAACAGGAAAATTAATACACACATCAGGGCCAGGTAGAATGGCAGGGAACTAATCAGAATTTTAAAGCTTTTACAACTTCAACTCCACTCTCACAGAGGAATGCTGGCATTCATCCAAAACTCAACCTGATGCAGGGTTCCCTCCTCTTCTCCCTCTGTCGTCTTCTCTGCCTCCAGAAACAGTGCCTGTGTCACTTTCTGCTGGTCAGCAAATGCAGGACCATAATCAACTCCTAGAGGAAACTGAACAAGATGAAAGCTCCACACAGGTAGTGACATCTACTCCAGTGTCATCGCACACAAGGTCCCACACAGTAAAGAAGGGAACTGAAGGCTCCCCAGTGCATGCTAATAAAAATGGGGAGGTTTGCACAGTCATCCATATGCCAGTGGCCACTGTAGCTGGTCCAGAAGGCCCAGCTATGGTCTTCCATCCCTGGAGTCCAGAGAAGATTATGCTGATTGCTGCTGAAATAAAGGACCCCAGGCAGCATGGGGGTCCGAAGTGTGCTGAGGAGCTGCTTCATTTCTGCAAGATCTTGTGAGTAGGAAAGGTCTGTTCCAACTGTTGAAGATTAGCTGTTCTCCACAGTTGCGCAGCATAATTACCTCTTTCCATGAAGACATGCAGGACATGGTAAGCTATGATGAAGTTTCAGAACTCTTTGCAATTCAGAGTGGCATGAAACAAGGTTGTGTACTTGCACCAACTCTGTTCGGTATCTTCTTCTCACTGCTGCTTGACTTCTCTTTCAAAACACTCACAGGGTGTCCATCTACACACCAGAAGTAACGGAAGGTTATTCAACTTGGCATGTCTGAGGGCCAAGACAAAAGTGCACACAGTGCTCATTAGAGAAATGTTGTTTGCCGATGCTGCTGCCCTGACCTCACACACAGAAGAAGGCCTCCAAACCCTGAGGTTTTCTCATGCTTGTAATGGAGTTCAGGCTAACTATTAGCATTAAGAAGACAGATGTCATGGGCCAGGACATCCATACACCACCCTCGATTAGAATTGATAAAGTGCTTGAAGTCACTGATCACTTCACTTATCTGGGCTCCATCATCTCCAACAATCTGTCCCTTGACAGAGAAATTGACAAACACATTGCAAAAGCCACAGGGGTGTTGGCAAAACTGAGCAAGAGAGTATGGGAAAACAACTAATTAACATTAAACACCAAACTCCAAGTTTATCAGGCATGCACTCTGAGTATCATGCTTTATGGTTGAGAAACCTGGACTACTTATGCCAAACAGGAGAAATGTCTTGAATGCTTCCATCTTCACTGTCTATGACAGATTCTTGGCATCACATGGCGAGACAAAGTCACCAACACTACCATGTTGAAACAAGCTGGTTCCTGGAGTACGCATATCCTCCTTTGCCAGCGCCATTTACGCTGGCTGGGGCACATGTATCGTATGCAGGATGGCCGCATTCCAAAGGACATCATATACAGAGAGCTGGCCACAGGACACCACCCAGTAGGCCACCCAGCACTGTGCTACAAAGATGTCTGCAAGCGCGATATGAAACTCACAGGAATTGACCCGAATAACTGGGAGTTACTTGGTGAAGATTGCAGTTGCTGGCAGCATGCCGTATTTGAAGGTCTCAAAAGGGGTGAAGAAAAGCTTTACCAACAGTCAGAGGAAAGAAGACAATGGAAGAAACAGAGAGCAGAGAGTGCAATCCCAGGTCCCTAACCCGCACTCCAAGTTCACCTGTAACTTGTGTGGAAAGGACGGTCATGCAAGGATTGAACTACTCAGTCATTCCAAATGCTGCTCTCCACAGGACTGACTTTTTACCATAGCGCTACCATTATCTTATGAGATGGAAAGATCCAGGATATTTCCCCACTAGTCATGAACTGCACCGAGTCATTGAAGAAACTAAGTTTGGACTTCAGCAAGATCCAGGACAAGTCTTCTGAAGAAGAAAAGCATGCAAATCATCCAGACTGGATGCATGCCAGTAATGGGGCCTACTGAGAGTTTGTTACTAGATTGCAGGTGCTGTCAGAACGAGGTTCTGAGTCCAAATGGACACCACACAAATACCAACTTGTAAGCAGGATGATGACAGTAACACGATATCTGCAGAGACGTGCAGTATATGCAAAGCAGAGAGAGCAAAGACAGAGAAAAAAGGATGACACTTCTCTTCACAAGGCCATATGTACAGTGGTTTTGGAGGTGCAAGTTATGCAAGTAAAACAGCAGCACAGAGAACGTGGAAGGGCACGTGGAAGAGGTCGTGGGAGAGGAAGAGGTCAACAATGCCAAGATGGTTGCTTCATCTGTGGCTCACTTAATCACTGGCGTGACCAATGTCCGCATTATCCAAGCAGTCCCAAGATCACAGAGATAACAGACTGACTGCCAGTCCTAGTTGCTCAAGCTTCTTGCAATGAAGTATCTACTTTGCACTCATCGCTTGCTACAGCTTGCACTGAGAGTTGGAAGAGTAACAGATGAGGTACATATGCATTATACATTGATGAATTATGCTTGAAAATGCCAATATTTTCTCTACCCGTCTCTAATAAGCTTTTAGATTTTTTTTAGTAGATTCAGGAAAAGGACACTGTCATTAGACCTTCAGAGTGCTTTTTTATTTTTTTACACAGCAACAAAATCAGCAACTGATTCCAGAAACACTGTGGGCGCCTCTGGACAGCAGGTCCTTGAGAAATTTACTGAGCTACTCCTCTGTTGACTGGGTGAGTTTGAAACAATTGAGTTTTCATTTTTATTTTCTTATTATTGCCTAGCAAATATACTGAGGAGAGATCTGATGCATGGATTAGGCACAAGTCTCCTAAGTACCCCAGAGGGTTACAGGCAGTGTGAATCCCAGATAAGGAGAGCACAGTTATGAATAATACTTAAATTAGATCCACCTCCACCCCTTTGTATATGAGTGGAGGCTGGTGCCCTCAGATGTTCTGAATATGAATCATGAGCTGATTGAGATGGCAAGAACACACTAGCCCAAGTAATACTGATTATATGTGATCAGAAAGCTTACATTGAACCACTCACTTTAGCCACGGGCACCTAGATGTTAAATTTGAGCAGGACTGGTCAAAGAAAAACAAACAAACAAACAAACAAACAAACAAACAAACAAACAAACAAACAAACAAAGGGATAGGTGAAAGGATTTGGGCCCATGGGTGTTAGTGTGTAAATCCAAGTGCTTGGCAACATACCACAGATCAAAAGTTACTGTACAGTAAATAAATGCATTTCAAACAAATCTGGATTTTACTGTCTCTGTAGAGATATATGTGCTGTTAACCGGTAAGAAACCTGTGCCAGAGACTGGGAGGCAATTTACTAAATTTACAGTTGACTCCATGTTTAGCGGAGGTTCTTAAACAGTTTTGGGCACAAGGCAAACATGATGTAGGGCTGATAAAGAGTATTGGGCCAGTGGTGATCACCCCAAAATCTGAATTTAGACCCTGCAAATCCCAATATCCCCTGAAACCTGAAGCCATAGTGGGCATTAGGCCAGTGTTCAATTCTCTAAAGGCAGCAGGGGTAATTGTAGATTGCCCTAACTCCCCTGTGTGCACTCCTGTTTTCCCAGTTAAGAAACACACTGAATGAAGATTTGTATAAGACCTGCAGGTTGTAAGTGCTTGATTGCCCAATGTTCCTAACCCCCATACTATTCTTTCACAAATACCACCAAATAGTACACATGGTAAGTGTAATGGAAAGGTTTAAGATTTTAAACATCTAAGTTTAAATGTGCAATTTCTACCATCTAAGCAGAAAGGTTTTTGGTTTCAAAAGTGTGTGTGAGAGAGATTGTTTTGGATTCTTTCTGATATGGCATGCACCCAGTTTCAAGGTTTCAATGTTTAGGCTATAAAGAAGCATGGAAGAGATATGATGTGCTCTTTATTATTGAAGGAGAGAGGCCTATCATGCAAGATTGCATTTCATATCATACATTTATTCCTAATTATGGTATTCTTGAGTCTCCCCTCAGTTTACTGATTCACAGTAAGGGAGCACTCCTACACTATCCCAGACCCCACTTGTCTTTTCGTCCAGACAGTTGATGATGAGAATTCAGGGGATGTATGACATCAGGATTACTACAACAGAATGGAGGCAAGTTATGACCAGTTGCATATTATTGTCCTGTAGCAGCAAGATTACCGTGATGTCTCAGAGCTGTTGTCGCAGTTGAAAAGGCTGTAGTAGCCTCACGAGACATAGTGGGCTATTCAGAGTTAACATTATTGATTCCACATGCTATTTCTACTTTTCTCCTAGAACAAAAACCATCTCATTTGTCAGTAGCTCACTGGCTCAGATAAGTGTTACTTGAAATGTCTAATATCACAGAAAAACTCTGTTCTATCTTAAATCCCGTGATGCTGTTACCCACTGAGGATGACTGTGAACCTCACTATTGAGTATCTACCGTTTTCCAGGTTTGTTTGCCTCACTCTGATCTCAGCGAGGTTCCTTTGCAAAACCCAGATTTAGTGCTTTTTGTGGACGGCTCTGCTTAAAAAAAAAAAACCCAGACTCAGGTAAGAACCTTGTTGGGTTTGTAGTGGTCTCTGCCCATGAAACCCTTGTTTCAGGGCTGCTTCCAAGTCACCTTTCAGCACTTACAAGTCACTTAGTTCAGCTGCTGGACTAGTGCACTCACAGAGGCCTGCAAATTTGCAGAAGGTAAGACAGTGATTATATACACAGACAATAGGTATGCTTTTGGAGTAGTACATTATTTTGGTACTTTGTGGAACCATCATGGATTTCTAACATCTACAGGTTAACCTATAGTATATCACACACATTACAGAAATGTTAGATGCCATTTTACTCCCTAAGCAGGTTGCCATTTGTAAATGTGATGCCCTACTAACTAACTAACTTGACTGATCTTGTCTCCACAGGTAATGCAGCTGCTTCCAAGGGATCCCCATTTTGCACTTGTGTTAACCCTGTCTCAGAATCCTCTTTTCAGATTTGCTATGCTGGAGCAGATTCAGTCACATCACAGGAGATTGCACACTGGAAAAAGGCCAGTTGTGTCAAATGTAATGGGGTGTGGTATGGTCCTGATACTAGGTCATGAGGGAATGCCCTGCCTCTCTAGTTGTTATTTCTCCATGTTTGTGAAGTTGATGCATGGGTGGAACCATGTATCAAAAGGGGGAATGATGAGTTATTGGCTGACCAGATAAACAACGTGGAGAAAAAACACCCAGACTCTTTGCTCATTGTTTTGGGGGACTTTAACAGAGCAAACCTCAGCCACGAACTGCCAAAATATAAACAGAACATTAAGTGTCCCACCAGGGACACTAACACTCTGGACCATTGTTACACTTTTAAAGGACTCATACCACTCTGTCCAACGTGCAGCCTTGGGACTATCTGATCACTGCATTGTTCATCTTATCCCGACCTACAGGCAGAAGCTGAAATCTGCTAAGCCTGTAGTCAAGACGGTGAGGAGATGGTCCGATGAGGCCAAAGTGGAACTACAACCCTGCTTTGACTGCACTGATTGGAGTGTTTTTGAGGCTGCAGCTTCAGACCTGCATGAACTGACTGATACTGTGACATCTTACATCAGTTTTTGTAAGGATGCGTGCGCCCACCAAGACCTTCCGCACATACAACAACAAACCCTGCTTCACTGCAAAACTCAGGCAGCTTCACCAGGCCAAGGAGGAGGCCTACAGAAGTGGGGACAGAGTCCTGTACAAACAGGCCAGAAACACACTGACGAAAGAGGTGAAAGCAGCTAAGAGGAGCTATGCTGAAAGGATCAAAAACAGCCTTTCAGCCAACGATCCGGCATCAGTGTGGATAGGCCTGAATAATATCACCAGCTACAGGAGACCATCCCCCAACACTGCAATGAACCATCAACTGGCTGATGAGTTGAATGTATTCTACTGCAGATTTGACACATTCACACCTCTCCCCCCCTCAGACATTAAAGACCCATTTACACCCCCTGCTATTCTGCCTCCTCTCACCTCTGGCCCCACACCAGCACTCAAGATCTGTGAAGAGTATGTTTGTCAGCTTTTTCACAGACAGAAGATCAGGAAGGCACCCAGCCCAGATGGTGCGTCACCCTCCTGTCTGAAGGTCTGTGCTGATCAGCTGGACCCCATCTTCACCCAGATCTTCAATAGATCCCTGGAACTGTGTGAAGTCCCCTCATGCTTCAAATGCTCCATAATAATCCCAGTTCCCAAGAAAACCACCATCACAGAACGGAATGACTACAGGCCTGTAGCCCTCACATCTGTAGTCATGAAGTCCTTCAAGAGACTGGTGTTGTCACACCTGAAGGACATCATAGACCCCCTGCTGGACCCCCTGCAGTTTGCCTACTGGGCAAACAGGTCAGCAGATGATGCAATCAATATGGGACTGCACTACATCCTGCAACACCTCGACTCTGCAGGGACGTATGCCAGGATCCTGTTCGTGGACTTCAGTTCGGCGTTCAACACCATCGTTCCAGACATCCTCCACACCAAGCTCACCCAGCTCATTGTGCCCTCCTCCACCTGTCAGTGGATTATAAACTTCCTGACTGACAGGAAGCAGCAGGTGAGGCTGGGGAGCATCACATCCAGCACCCGGACTATCAGCACTGGCACCCCCCAGGGATGTGTGCTCTCCCCACTGCTATTCTCCCTTTACACCAACAACTGCACCTCAAGAGACCCATCTGTTAAACTCCTGAAATTTGTAGATGACACAACGGTCATCAGCCTCAACCGAGATGGTGACGAGTCTGCATACAGACGGGAGGTTGAACCACTGGTCTGTTGGTGCGGTCAGAACAATCTGGAGTTGAACACACTCAAAACTGTGGAGATGACCGTGGACTTTAGGAGGAGCCCCCCCACCCTGCTGCCCATCACCAACAACACTGTGAGTGCTGTTGAAACCTTCAGGTTTCTGGGCTCCATAATCTCCCGGGACCTGAAGTGGGAGACCAACACAGTCACCATCATCAAAAAGGCCCAGCAGACATTGTACTTTCTGCGCCAGCTCAAGAAGCTCAACCTGTCTAAGGAGCTGCTGACACAATTCTACTCTGCCATCATTCAGTCTGTCCTCTGCTCTTCCATCACTGTTTGGTTTGGATCGGTCACCAAGCAGGACAAGAACAGATTGCAACGGACAATAAGGTCTGCAGAGAAAATTATTGGTGTCAGTCTGCCCTCCATCCAAGACCTGTACCTGTCCAGAGTCAGGAAATGGGCAGGTAACATCTCTGCAGACCCATCACACCCTGGTCACAAATTGTTTAAACTTCTCCCCTCTGGGAGACGCTACAGATCACTGTATGCAAAAACAACCAGACACAAGAACTGTTTTTTCCCCTCAGGCTGTCTCTGTGATGAACAGCTAAAACCAGACTCAAATATCATTAATATCAACTGTGAAATATCTGTACACTCATACCGTCATTCTGTGCACACTGTACATTTATATTTACTAAGTCATCCTTGCACTATGCACCATTTTGCACCAAAAGATTTAATAACACAGGCGATTGCTCTAAGACAACGAGGGAGGCTCAGCTTCCTCTAAAAATGACGAACATTGTGTAGGATGAATTGCGCTAGGCTTATGTTATAGCTGACCTTTATTGCTATTTCAGATCCAGAATCATAGAAATATATGTGCTCAACCCAACTACAGTGCGAAATCATTCCGTTATAACTTTCCCCAGTTCGCCTAATGTGTGCGTGAGTTTTTCCCCCTCGTGACAGCGCGATGCAGCCCAGCCTCAGTGCACTTCAATGGCATTGGGAGCTATATGCACTTTTCAATCTCAAAATGCAAGACGGTTATTGGACAAATACTGCGAAAACACCTGCCCACGGAGTCTCACGGACTCCCAGCCTCAGTGGACTTCAACGGCATTTGGGAGCTATGCGCTTTTCAATCTCAAAATGCAAGACGGTTATTGGACAAATACTGCGAAAATGCCCGCCTACAGACTCCGAGCCTCACATGGGAGGGACATGGCAAAGCTTTCCGCGAGGAGACTGGTGATTGGTGAAAGCGGCCGGATATTTTCTTTGATTGACAGCTCGTTTCAACTATAGACAGGCAGCGGTGAATTTCAGTTCAGTCCCATGCGGAATCGGAAGTGCTGTGGTGTATTGTAAGAGATCAGCTTACATTTCGATTTCATTCATTACATACGGTTTCTACCAGCTTTTTTAGTTTGTATATATTTTCATTGTAAATAAAGTGTAAATATAGTGTTGTCAAGTTTGCTATCTTAGTTCCAGAAATTTCGTTTATTTGAGTGACTGAACTTGAACTTGAGGGGGCTAGTCAGCTAGCAAGAAAGCTGCGCACGGATGCCAAGCATTGCTGATTTAATTTTGGCGAAGCCATTTGCCAGTCTTCCTTTCGAGGAAAAAATTAAAATTAAAGAGCAGGGTAGACCAACGCCTCAAATTGACTTGGTGAAAAAGGTAGGGAATAATACTCGTTCCTTTCAGCTCTCCTGGTACGAGAAAGTAAATTGGCTAACAGCAAGTGACCCACATCAACAACAGTAGGCTACTTTAGTAATATGTCATGGATGGACCAAAAATATAGAATCTATTTAAAATGTTTATGCTGAGTATATTATATTGGAATATATATTTTTCTCTGGATATGAATTAAACACAGCTACAATTTGGAAAACATTTTTAAACAAAAACACAGCTGAGAACATTTCACACTACAGACCTGGATTAAAAGTGAAGGGTTATCAAAATTGTCAATAAAACATCTCAGTCAAAATAAGTAAAATATAGGGAAAGTGTCATTGAATGAAATGTGTGGCACCCAGCTCTATGTTTGGCTCCCCAAGGTCAGTGCTTGTGCCTATTCCAGAACACACTGCTGAGGTTCCTGACAAAGAGCTGCTTTCAATAATGATAAATTTTTAAACAACATGCCACAATTTTATGGCATTTATATATATATATATATATATATATATATATATATATATATATATATATATATATATATATATCCTTGTCTATACATATATTTACCCTTCTACATGTACATAGCTTTTTTTGTTTTGTTTTTTGTCTACGCTTTTTTAAAAATCTGTTTGTACTAAGAGAGCTAAGTGAAACCAGAGTAAAATTCCTCATGTGTGTTCACATACCTGGCAATAAAAGTGATTCTGATATGACCAAGTATTGATTCAAAAAGGGTTTTTTAATTTTCTCCCAAAACATTTTTTGTAAAGGGAAAAGAAAACACTATCTGGTACAGTACAGAGAGAGAGCGAGCGAGAGAGAGAGAGAGACAGACAGACAGACACACATTGAAGAATAAACTGGTCAAATACTGTGAAGATATGGGCCTGAATTGGGTGAAGGCCATCCCCATCATGTTGCTTCATATAAGAACGTGTGTGTATGTGGGTGGGAGTGGGGGTACAGTGAGTAGGTGAAGCTAGTGCATTGTCACGGAGTTTGTGAGGTGGGAAGAGTGCGAAAGGGCATGCCTGCACTCGGAGCACCAAAATATGTCATGAATAGCAAAGTGTCACCTCCTAACAACACCGATCAGCATTTCCCTATCTGAAGCTGCGATATCGATCACCTGTCACCTGGCTGTAGAGACTGCAAAGAATTTATCAATTAGTGATTCATGCTGGATATGCTACTCATTGCATTCAAACTGGACCAAGGTGTAATAATGAGATGGCTGGGGTGCTCAACAAGGACAGAACTAAGTGCTGGGTGGGTGAAGATTGAAACTGGAATGGGTCTTACCCGTCCACGGTGTTCCCTGGCCTAATGATTGCTCAAAATAACCAATTTCAGAAGAAATATGATGAGATCAACACCCACTAGATATAATGGGTCCTTGCTGACCCCTGGACATCACCTGGAGCAAATGTTGGGTGGTCGCTGTTCCTGGGAGGAGGAACAGCAGCACTATTAAACAAGATCAATGGGCTGGCATAGCAGCTGAAGACAACCATTAGAACATCTCCATCATTGCTCATATGTGAGAAGTGGTGACAGCCCCACTACCTACTAACGATTCCTGGTACTCATGATTTCTCCAATAGGGTAATGGATGGAGACATATTGACCATACTCACACCAGTAGCGTGTGTACTGTTCCTGATATGTCTGATTGTACCATGTTCAACGATGCTTGAGAGATATGATGAAGAAAATGGTGCATGCGGTCATGAAAAAGTACCAGATGGTGAAGATGTATCCAGAGCAGGGCTTTGAACCGGTTCAAGGAACGAAAACGCAAACCGGGAACTTTTTCTATTTCACATGGAACAGAAATGAAACCAGAAACTTTATTATTTTTTATGTTCCGGAACAGAAACGCTTATTAAAAATAATGGTAACCGGTTAATACCAGTTTTTATTTCTTTCCTCAAAGTTTCCGTAGCCTACAAATAAAAAAGTCATTCTTCTCCTGCGCAAGTTTCTATAACCCGCTGGGGTTCACTTCCTGTGTGACGTTCGCTGACTGAATGGAGAGAGCGGGAGGGTGGACTACTATCACGTCTCCACATCTTAAATAAGAGGTAAATATTGCAGTCTATCATTATTCAAAAACGTCAATTTCAAACACGATATCAATATATTTGTCCACGTTAATAAGAGGCTCGCGAACATTAAATGACGTTAACCTCTGTTAGCCTATCAATGCATACAGGGCTTTCCACTAAAGCTAGCCGCACACTACGCCGATCCACGCGGTACCGAACCGACTCATTTCAGAGCCGACTCCCGACAGGACACGCACATATCCTCGACTAACTCACGACTGTTGACGAGTGCAGTCGCGATTGAAGCGACACCAAACGAGATTATGCGAACTAAGCATCATAACAAACATTCCGCTAAATATCACGTGACAATAGCTTTGTGATTGGCTATTGGATATAGTTACTGTTAAATCCAACACTTGAAGATGCTACAGGCTGAATTACAAATGACACAACATGGAATATGTAGCGCACTATCTAGGCTGCATGAGCTATTATTTCCAACCTTAAATAGTGCACTTATATAAGGGAGTTAAAGCAATTTGGAATTCAGCCACACAACTTGAGCAGAGTGGCTTTCCAGCCCACTGTGTCTATGGATAAAGCTTCAGTCTATGGAATTACAGTATATACCTGCATTAGGTGCTACCAACACGTATTTTTCGCGCTAGAAATTGTGTTTAATGATGTCACGTGTTATATGCGAAAGATATGATTGGCTATTGTTAGCGACTCTCGCCGATCAGTCTGGCTCCCGATTAGTTTTTCAAATCAGCTGTGAGATGAGTCGGTACCATCGAAAACTAGTCTTTACACCTGACTCGCGACTTCAGTTGGCTCGGTACACTGAAAATCGGCGTAGTGTGCGGCTAGCTTTAGGCTCATACTAGCCAGCCATGACAAATAAGTAGCCAGCCGGGGGGGTCTCATCTCTCATTATCTCTTGCCGCTTTATCCTTCTACAGGGTCGCAGGCAAGCTGGAACCTATCCCAGCTGACTACGGGCGAAAGGCGGGGTACACCCTGGACAAGTCGCCAGGTCATCACAGGGCTGACACAGACACAGACAACCATTCACACTCACATTCACACCTACGGTCAATTCAGAGTCACCAGTCAACCTAACCTGCATGTCTTTGGACTGTGGGGGAAACCGGAGCACCCGGAGGAAACCCACGCGGACACAGGGAGAACATGCAAACTCCGCACAGAAAGGTCCTCGCTGGCCACGGGGCTCGAACCCAGGACCTTCTTGCTAGCCGGGGGGGGGGGGGGGGGGGGGGGGATGTGTTAAACACAAAATAAACTCCGCCGAGTGCGCGCGCACACTACTGCCTCCGCCGAGTGCGCGCACGCGCACACCGCATGTCGAGGCCACGGATCAGCGAAGTCGGCGGGGAATTTGTGGTTATTATCAGTACAAACAGCGCGAATCACAACTTAAATGAGTGCGGTTCAGTTTGACATTGTCAGTCCATTAGATAAACATTTAATTTTATTAAAATCGAAAATTAATATTTAGAACCTGTGGGCTACAAAAATAATAGTCATTAAAGTAGCCGGCTGGACTTAATTGTGTGCTGGCTGTATGGCCGGCAGCCGGCGCTTGTGGAAAGCCCTGTATAGGGCCTGACTAGCCTTTGGTAACACACTAAACTAATTATCTTTCATTTTTGGCACTTTTTCTGTTTGCTTAGATGGGAAGACATACTGAGAATCCAAATCACCAACATTTGAAATAATAATTGTTTTGAATTATTTCTTGTCTTATTTAATGAAGGTTGTAATAGAATTAGCCTACATTTGGCTTAAGCTGGATGAGACAGAGACATAATTTTATAGCCATTTGTTAAACAGCTGACAGGGAACGTAATTAACCGTTCCGGGAACGAAATTTTTTTGTTCTAACCGGTTTGGGAACGTCTATTTAATGGTGGAACCCAAAACTGGAAACATTAAAATTCCGTTTCTGTTCGGAACGAACCAATAGGAAAAAAAATTCTGGTTCAAAGCCCTGATCCAGAGGCCGTTTGAGAGTTATAACCCCCCGTTCTTGAATGTGGACAATTATCAACTATAGATCTTTTTCTCATGCTTATTACTGGCTGAAGAAATAACCTGATAGTTATGTTTGATTTATATAATGTGAATCTGCATATTTTCTTATCTGTTAATTTGCCATTTGTGTAGAAATGCCCATGTCTCACAAAAACAGCAGTATAATTGTTTTCCCTGTAAATGATGTGCCTGTTGGAAAACCTGTATAGGAGGGACACAGGACAGAAAATTATATTAGGGAAAGTCTTTTGTTTTATTATAGTTAAAGAATTGATAAAAGAGGGAATGTGTAGAGGAAAATTAAATTTTTAGACAATTCTTATGACTTTAGTGATTTTTAGAAAGGTAAGCTTCAGAGACATTGTGTTGGGGAAAAATATAATTTTTAGAGAATCTGTGCCTCTCAGATTCTTAGAAGATCAGACAGTGTCTCATGTTTATATAAGATGAAGAATGTTGTTTTATGTCACACTGTTTTACTTTGCAAGGTTATTGTAAACAGGGGTGGCATGGTGGTGGCGTGGTTAGCACTGTCGCCTCGCAGCAAGAAGGTCCTGGGTTCGAGCCCAGTGGCCGGTGAGGGCCTTTCTGTGTGGAGTTTGCATGTTCTCCCTGTGTGGGTTTCCTCCAGGTGCTCCGGTTTCCCCCACAGTCCAAAGACATGCAGGTTAGGCTAATTGGTGGCTCTAAGTCGACTGTAGGTGTGAATGGTTGTGTCTATGTGTGTGACAACCTGGCAACTTGTCCAGGGTGTACCCCGCCTTTCGCCCATAGTCAGCTGGGATAGGCTCCAGTTTGCCTGCAACCCTGTACAGGATATGCGGCTGGATGGATGGGTGAACATTATAAGTGGGTCCTCTAACATTCTGATTAACCCTTACTGAATCTGCTGAATGTCAGAGAAGTCCTGACTCAAGGTTTGGACAAAAATATTGGAGATATGGCAAAAAGTTTTTAAATTGGTCATTAAAACAAAAACTACACTTAAATGAAGAACCATACTATACATGCTGAAAGGATCATGAGAGACAAACAAAACAAGACACAGAACTCTCTCCAAATGGCACAACTTCAGTTTTATCAAGAGGGACTATATTCTGGAAGGGGAAATGGTGGCTGTTATGAAGGATTTGAATGAGGTTTACCTCAAAAATCATTGTGGAGGATGTGGTCATGGTCAAGGGAGGGGACACAGTTTTCATTGTTTCTGAACAGATTCTTTATTAGGGCCCAAGCACCGGAGGTGCAAGGCCCCTGGTGTCCACCAGAGGCTGATGCACCAGAGGTGCAAGGCTTTCTTCATCATTATCAAGGCCCAAGCACTGGAAGTGTAAGGCCTCTGGTGGACAACAGAGGCCACTGCATTGGAAGTGCAAGACCCTATTTTCCTCAAGATTCTTTATTAAGGCCTAAGCACCAGAGTTGCAAGGCCTCTGGTGTATACCAGAGGACACTGTATCAGAAGTGCAAGGCCCTATTTTCTGAGAGAGTCATAATAATTAATAATAATAATAATAATAATAATAATAATAAAGGAGGTTGTTGGTTAACAATAGTAATGGAGGTGTTATTTCCTAAGTAAGCCAGTGGATGAAAACGAGAAACCTGTTAGAATATAGACACAATATTTAGGGAATGGAAAGAAAGGGGACCATTTGAATCAACAGAGCAAAGAATATGCGATCAAGCAAGAGTTATTAGGAAAAATATATAGTTAATAGATGTAGAATTGGAGTCAATGAAAAGGAGGGTTGTAGTAAATGAAGAGAACAAAGAGACAAATGAAAGGAGGGAAGATAGATGAGAAGGAGTTAGTGAAGATAAAAACCAGGTAAATAGAGATGATCAAGTAGTAAGTGCAAGTGAAATAAATGATTTGTTTTTACAGGGCCAGGAAAATGGTGAATTTAATGAAGCTAATTTGATTCTGACAGACATGGAAGGATTATCAGATAACTAGAAAGAGATGGCAAATAGGATAAAGGAAATGTACAATAAGGGTGAGCATAAAGAATCAGGATATAATTTTAAATGAATTGATCGAAGAAAGCTAACTGAAGTTACAGGAAAAGTTAATGAGATACTAAATTGTGTTCAAACAGATAACATCACAGAGATCAATAACTTGTTAAATGCAGTGAAAGTATATGTGGCAGAAAAACTTGGACTGAAGGAAAATAGGGTTAAAAGAGACAGGAATAGTGCTCCATGGTGGAAAAAGAGAATAGAGACAGACATCAAAAGAATCTGCAAAGAAATTAGCATTTTAGATAGGAAGAAGAAAGGACAATTGAGAAAGATGGGAAAATATCTAGATCTAGAATGGAAATACAAAACCAATAGAAAATGAATAACGACTGTGATCGAAGAATTAAAACTGATTATTAGCAAAGACAGCCAAAAGTTGAAAGGTATGAGAAAAGGATAATCCAATACAAGCAAAATCATGTGTTTAGCACAGACCAAAAGAGGTTTTTATCAGAGCCTGACTGGAGAAACAAATATTAACAGATACCAGACACAAGTGAAAGTACCAAGTTTTGGAGTGGGATATGGGATGACGATAAGGTACACAATCGAGAGGCTGAGTAGTTGAAACGCATCAGGCAGGTAAAAGGAAGTCAGCAACAAGATGATGTAGCCATAACAAAAGATCTGATTGAAAGTCAATGTAGAAAAATGCCTAATTCAAAGGCACCTGGACCAGATGGCATTCAGGGGTACTGGTTGAAAAGGATAACATCTTGTCATGAAAGGATAGCTGAATAAATGAATGAAATTCTTTGTGGTGGAGAACCATTACCAGAATGGCTGATGCATGGTAGAACTACACTCTGCCTTAAACACCCAGCCAAAGGAAACCATGTTGAGAACTACAGACCAATCTCTTGTCTTCCTCTAATGTGGAAATTAATGACAGGAGTTATTGCAAGAATTGCTTTTCTGCACCTGAGAATGCCTGTGCAGGGGTGGAGGTATCCTTTTCAATTTCAATGATTCAGTGATTTTAGGGGCACCTGTGGTGAGAGTAACCACAGGTGCCCCTAGAATCATTGAAATTGAAAAGGATACCTCCACCCCTGCACAGGCACTCTCAGGTGATCATGTCAGGGCAAAATTGGCCTTTGGTTATTTACTCTTTACATTAATGTTATAGAAAACATATTGCTCTCAGTGGTGCATTTTGTCCATGTTCAGGGTGGAAAATAAAAAAGAAAGATTCGAGTAAGACAAGCCAAATTGGTGTTTTTAAAAAGAAGGGATCATGGAGAATAAAGAAAAAAATATTTTAAAAAAATCTGTGCACATTCCCACAAGGCGTTACGGTGCTCTGAAAATGACATCCAAAATGATTTGTCAGACTTGTGAAGTCTTCTGTTCAAACACTGATAGTTTCCTTTCTGTTTATTGATTTTTTTGAGAGTGTTTCTACTTCTCAATAAGGGGAAAAAAAATCAAGAGTCTATGTTGGGTAAAAATGTCTTCTGAAGGCCAAACAGAGCACAGCCAAAAACTCCAATAAAATTTTGATCATCTTTGAGGGAGTACTATAACCATGCAGGATCATCCAGACCCAAAATGACAGTTTTGCTACATACTATTTCTATACCAGCATGCAAATTTTGAGCCTCCTACATGGTTTAGTTCTTGAGCTATGGGCTTGTGAACTTTGACAAAAAAAAAAAAAGAGTCTGAACAAAATTGACACCCCTCTCCCCCAGTAAAACTGGCTGTAACATGGAAAGTATACATCTTACATTCAAATAAATTTACAGTGTTTCTCCTAGGTAACATGGGTACATCTGGTGATTTTTTTCAGAATTTTTTGAGACCTAAGTGCGCGGGCCCCGGTTGAATTGACGTGGAATGACCCACCAGTGAATTCTAAAGGAAAATGTCAGGACATCCATCCATGAACTGATTCTCGAGATGGTGGGTCATGCAGCAAGACAAAGACCCTAAGCACACAAGTCATTCTACCAAAGAATGGCTAAAGAAGAATAAGAGTTCCTATTTTGGAATTGCCAAGTCCTGACCTTAATCAGATTGAAATGTTGTGGAAGTCCAACATTTCCAATTTGTGATTGGGCCGTTCCTCCCAATCACACCCCTCCAGGTCTCATCATCATTGACCATGTGAGTGTTGAAGTCCCCCAGTGAAATAATGGAGTCCCCTCGTGGTGCACTGTCTAGCACCCCACTCAAGGACTCCAAGAAGACCAGGTACTCTGAACTACCATTTGGCGCATAAGCTCAAATAACAGTTAGAGACTGTTCCCTTGGCAACTCCAGCAGAGAAGACAGTCCAACCCCTTTCCAGGAAATTGGTTCCAGAGCCCAAGCTATGTGTTGAGGTGAGCCCAACTATATCTAGTTGGCACCCCTCAACCTCATGCACAAGCTCAGGGTCCTTCCCCCCCAGAGAGGTGACATTCCATGTCCCAAAAGCCAGTTTTGTCAGCTGGGGACAAGTACGCCAGGGCCTCTGTCTTTGGCTGCCACCCAATTCACAGTGCACTGGACCTTTACAGCACCTCCCGTGGGTGGTGGGTCCACAGAAGAGTGGTTCCATGTTGCTCATTTGGGCTGGGCCCAGCCAGGCCCCACCATCAGGTGTTCGCCGATGAGCCCCTCCCCCAGGGTGGGGCCCCAGTATCCCTGATACCTGTTTTTCCTTTGATAAGGGTCAGTTTGAACAGCTCTTTGTCTGACCTCTCATCTAGGACCTGTTTGCCTTGGGAGGCCCTACCAGGGGCAGATGCCCAGACAACATAACTCCTAGAATCCCTGAGGCACTCAAACCCCTTCACTACGTTAAGGTGGTGATTCAAGGACAGACACACACACACACACACACACACACACACACACACACACTGAATTGAGAAACTTTTTTTTTCGCTAGTTGCGAAAAATGGTCTGCCACAGTTGGGGGGGGGGGGGGGGGATCTTGTGTTCCATGAGAAATTGGCAGAACATAACTTCTGCAGCCATCACAGAAGTCTGGGTAGTACGAGCCAATGTACTTAAATGACCAAGAAAACCATGTGCAACTATAAAACCACATAAATTGAAAATAGTTCAGTTTCATTGGGCATGCATGTTTGGAAAAAATAAATTGTGGATGCTAAGAAAATTCTCTGATTAATGGAAAAAAATCTGATACAAAACGTAATTTTCCTCTATGAAAAATCAGTGTACGCCGTATTAGCCAAAAAGCTGCGTTTTCCCATACAAAATACGGGGAAACTGTATAATTTTACATGTATGAACATAATTTAAGATTTGCCAAAGCATTTGGGAAAAATTCAAGTAGGAGTCCTGCATCATGGAATGCATTAAAATTCTGAACATGCATTTGTCATTTTTGTGCATTCTAGCATAATTTCTGTGTTTACACCATCCCTGGTAGGCCTAACCCTTAGCAAAAAGTAGTATACTTAAAGTTCATTTTGTAAAGTATTCTGAAGTGTAAGTATAAGTATATCAAGTGTACTACAGGCCATGTACTTCAAGTGTACTAGAAAGCATACTAATTTAATACTTCTTCGGACTAAATTGGAACATTTTAAGTTTATAAAAGTATACTTTCAAGTCCGTTTTAAGTTTACAAAAGTACACTTTCAAGTATACTCATTTATATACTATCAATGCACTTGGTATATCCCTATTGTGTACTTGAAGTATATCATAAGTACACTTATTTATGTACTGCCATTGTACTAGTTATATACTGTAAGTATATTCATTTATATACTATCAATGTACTTGGTATATCCTTATTGTGCTCTTGAAGCAAGATATATGCTAAGCATTCCTATTTTGTGGCAAAAAGATTTACAAAGTATACTTAGGTCCAAGTATAAGTTTTAGTATTAAAGTAATGTATAAGTGTAAGTCTTAGTATTGATATAGGTCTACTTATACTTTTTTATACTTGGTTCAGTATAAATCAAGTATACTTCCCTGTACTATGTTGTAAGTGTATCAAGAATTAGTTTATAAGAAGTAACCTTCAAGTACACTTCCTCGATTTTAGTATAAAATAAGTATACTTGTAGCACACTTGATTAAACTTCTTTTTGCTAAGGGAAATTATGAACACAGCAGCAGTTTAAATGGGTAGCGGCATGTCATGAAGCACAGTCAATAAAGTTGGTCTTAAAAGTACTACAAAATGAGTTGTCCTACTAGTAATCACCACATCAATTAATACAATTTTGATTTAACAAAATGGCTCCCACCCTTTTTATTGAAAGTTTAAAAAAAAATAGCATGTGATCAAGCACATCCATTTTGCAACTTAATTTTGAATGTACACTGACAATTGTGGTGGTGTAGTGGTTTGCACTGTTGCCTCATAGCAAGAAGGTTCTGGGTTCAAGTCCAGCAGCTGGCAGGGGCCTTTCTGTGTGGAGTTTGCATGTTCTCCCCATGTCTGCTCTGGTTTCCCCCACAGTTCAAAGACATGCAGTTAGGTTAACATGAGGCACCCATGGGCTGAAGTGCCCTTAAGTGAGGCACCTAACCTCTGGGCACTGTAGCATAGCTGCCCACAGCTCTGGGTGTGTATGTGTGCTCATGCATGTGTATGTTAACTGCTTCAGATGGGTTAAATACAGGGGAGGAATTTCACTGTGCTTGAGTGTACGTGTGACAAATAAAGGCTTCAATTGTATGCACAACTTAAAGAAGCCATGGCCTAATGGTTAATTAGGCTTAATGCTAAAGTGAAGCAGCTTTCGAATCAAAGGAGCGCTGGTTTGATTCCTTAGCCCAGCAGGAAGGGCTGAAGTGCCCTTGAGCAAATGCACCTAACCCCCAACTGCTCCAGGTATGTTGTATTTTGCTCTCAATTAGAGCATCTGCTAAATGCCTGTAATGTAATAAAGCCACAAGATACTATATGAGGTGATTAAAGCATAATGTGTGCACAAGGTGTAGGCCATATTATGTTGTTCATTTAAGTTCATAACTTTCTCCACACGAATTATGGTCAAGATAAGCCTTTAAGCTGTTCTCAAATATCCTCTGTATTTAAAAAAAAAAATTTAAAAAGGGACTTTTTTTTAAATTAATTGATTGCGAGAGTGGGCTGAGAGGCTGCGTGGGAGCGAGGCTGCGCGAGAGCGGGCTGAGAGGTTGCGTGAGAGCGAGGCTGCGCAAGAGCGGGCTGAGAGGTTGCACGGGAGCGGGCCGAGAGCTACCTGCGGGTTGCGTAACAACAAACGCAAATGCCCCCGAAGAGAGCTCCTATGGTCGAGGAGATTGACGACATCAAAAAATCCCTCGACTTTCTGGGTGAGGAAATCTCTGCTGTCAGGATGCAGCAGAAGACCATCCTGGACCTGGTGGAAGAGGTCAAAGTTATACAGCTGCAGAACACGGAGAAGGCAAAGAGGATCGCCTTTCTCGAGAACCAAGTGGAGGATCTGGAGCAATACACCCGGATAAATAACATCATTGTGACCGGACTACAGATTAAACCCCGGTCATATGCTGGAGCAGTGGCGAGAGGAGATGGAGAGGAGCAGAACGAGGAGGATGCTAACTCTGTGGAGCAACAGGTGACAGCATTCCTGCACTCCAAAGGGATAGAGGTAAAAAGTTCAAACATCGAAGCATGTCACCCTCTCCCACGGAGAAGCAACACAGACAAACCGGCTATAATAATAAGATTTGCCAACAGAAAGTATAAAATGCAACTGTTAAAGCAAGGGAGGAAACTGAAAGGCTCAGACGTTTTTCTAAATGAGCACTTAACCAAAAAAAAAAAAATGCAGACATTGCAAGAAAGGCGAGATTCCTGAGGAAACAGGGGAAAATCCAAAACACTTGGACACAAAAATGCAAAATATTCATAAAGCTGAAGGGATCTCCAGAAGAGGCCAAGATCCTGGTCATCCAAGATATTGGGGAACTGGACAAATTCTGGGGAACTGGACAAATTCTGAGGGAGCCAATCAAAGCAACTTACAATCATGACATAAGGACTGGACACTGGACACAAGAACTGGACACTTTCCTTTATACTGAGCATAAAACACAAGATATGGAAAATAATATTGATCCGGAAAATAATCTTTTCAGCAATATCAATATCAGCTGCCGGTATTACACTGAAAATCAATACAATGCAACAATCAGAGAAGGAAATAAGATATTCATTTCAATACCAGAAGTCTGTATGCCAATTTCCATAAAATGAAGGAATATCTTAGTCAGTTCAATACTCCATTCAATATAATAGCCATATCAGAAACGTGGATCAATGATGAGATCGGAGTAGATTTTGAGCTAAACAGGTATGAACTTAATTATATCAACAGAAAGAACAAAAGAGGAGGGGGAGTGGCAATATATGTTGATAATAGTTTGGAATATAAAATTAATAATAAAATGACGGTAGCTTTTGATGATTGGATGGAGTGTATTACAGTAGAAATATGTTGTGAAAAAATGAAAAATATAATGGTGAGCTGTATATACAGATCTCCTGGATCAAGCATAGACGTTTTTATAGATTGGATGGAAAGTATGTTTATAAAATCAACACAGAAGGTCATGTACATCTGTGGTGAATTTAACATCGACCTCTTAAATCATAAGAAACATAAAATGACAGAAGAGTACATTAACTCAGTGTTCAGTATGGGACTGTATCCAACTATTACCAGACCAAGCAGGATCACTTCTCACAGCACCACTTTAATAGATAATATATTTACTAATATCCTGGAAAATAATACAGAGTGGACTACTATTAACAGACATCAGTGACCACCTACCTATTTTTAATGTATATTACTGTAATTATAGCAAGAAAAAGGATACTAAAAATTATAAATATACAAGAGTGAAAACTGAAGAAACCATGATTGCACTAAAAAATGACTTAGTGATACAGGACTGGAATGTAGTTTATAAAGAAAAAGATGTTGATAAAGCATATGAGGAATTTTTAATAATATTCAATGAACTATATAATAAAAATTGTCCTATAAAGAAATACAGTAATATACATAAATATACAAATAGTCCGTGGGTCACCAAGGGGCTACAAAATGCCTGCAAAAAGAAAAATATATTATACAGACAATTCTTAAAGCATTGAACTATAGAGGCAGAGGAAAAATATAAAAAATATAAAAATAAATTAACTAATATTATGAGGATATGTAAGAAAGACTATTATAATAAATTAGTGGAGAAAAATAAAAACAATATTAAAAGGTATATGGACTGTACTAAATGGTATTGTGAGAAATGGATCCAAAACTACAAATTACCCGGAGTACTACACTGAAAATGACAAGACCATAAATAACATGGAGGATGTGGTGAATGGTTTTAACCAATTCTTTGTAAATGTGGGACCAGATTTAGCGGCAAAAATAAAGGAACCCGAGACAACACAATGTGGGGACATAGAAGATATGGGGGACAGAAATCCAAGTACAATTTTTCTAACTGCAACTGATGAAGAAATTATGCAAATTGTAAGAAAATGTAAAAACAAAACTTCTGCAGACTGGAATGATATAGACATGTTAACAGTAAAGACAGTTATTGAGGGAATTGTGAAACCACTCACCCACATCTGCAATTTATCTTTTCAATCAGGTACATTTCCAGACAAAATGAAAATTGCAAAAGTGATACCATTGTTTAAAACTGGAGATAGACACCATTTCACAAACTACAGGCCTGTTTCTTTACTCCCCCAATTCTCCAAAATACTCGAAAAACTTTTTTCAGATAGACTGGACAAATTCATTGAAAAACACAACCTCCTTACAGACAGTCAATATGGATTCAGAACGGACAGATCAACATCGATGGCACTAATGGAACTAATAGAGGAAATCACAAACTGTATAGACAATAAAAAAAATAGCAATTGGAGTATTTGTGGACCTAAAAAAAGCATTCAATACCATTGATCATAGTATATTATTAAGTAAACTAGAAAAGTGTGGTGATGGGGGAGTTGGGTGGAGCTGGCTGTCGAGCTATCTAAGAAACAGGCAACAGTTTGTGCAGATAGGTGACCATAAATCTGATTTCATGAACATTACATGCGGGGTACCACAGGGGTCAATATTAGGTCCGAAATTATTCATATTATATATCAATGACATATGTAGAATTTCGCAAGTACTGAAATTTGTTTTGTTTGCAGACGACACCAATATTTTTTGTTCCGGTGAGAATTTGCAGCAGACTTTGGAGACAATCACAACTGAAACTAGACAATTCCCCTGCGGGAAATCGCGAGAGTGATGCAGTGCGTAGAGCCACGCCTCTAGGTGAAAGCACCACCCAAAAGGCAGCTAGTTTTTCAGAAACTCCATAGAAATGAATGGGAAATGCAGCTGAGACTTTGAGCTGTTGGTGGCGTTAGAGAGTTTCACAGAATAATGAACAAAGCAATAGGACACCGAGTCCGATCGAGCCGCACGTTTTGATATATTGCTTGCCCGTGTGCGATGAACGGTTAATGAGTTATTCGCAATCAAAAATGTGTACGGAACCCATAGAAATGAATGGGATATTTCGGGTGATTTTTTCGCGCCCTAGGTATAGCGCCCCCTAGTGGCCAGTTTGTCCCAATTTTTTTTTGCTGGCCTTTGTGGAGGGGCGAGGCATAATGACCCGAAGATTCGTTAAGGTACGCCAAAGGGCGGCCGAGATATGACCAAACTTCCTGATTCGCGTATGCGCGGCCAATTTTGATTGGCTACCACAGCCAAAGGGTCCTGAAATCGCAAACACCGGGCAAGTCTATTATGCACATTAGCCCCAAGAAGCCAAAGACCAAGTTTGGGAGAAAGTGGTTAAAAATTGAGGGAGGAGAAGCAGTATGATTGATTTTCGCATAACTCAATATGGCGGAAAATGTTTCAGGGTTGAAAATGACATCAAAGGGTGCTCTGGACTCGGCATGGGCCAAGCAATCCACGCATACCAAGTTTTTGAAAATCGGACCAACGGTTCAAAAGTTACAAGCAGAAAAGTACCAGCGAACTCGAGCTGCAGGCGCAAATTTGATTGGCCGCCACGGCCCCACGTTAATGAAATTCTGAACACCAAATAATTGCATTGTGCAGCTGCATTCAATGGTGCACTGTACCAAGTTTGGGAGAGATGAGTCAAAAAATGAGCGATGAGAAGCATTTTAAGTGATTTTCAAAAAATGCAAAATTGTGGGAAAACTTTCCGGAGTTCAAAATTTTGTCAAAGGGTCCCCTGGATTCGTCCTGGCCCAATGAGTCCAGCGAAACCAAGTTTTCGAAAATCGTCCCAACGGTTCAAAAGTTACAAGCGGAAACGTACCGGCGACCTGGACCCTCGAGTTTGAGCAGTTGGTGGCGCTAGAGAGTTTAATGCAGTGACTTGAAACTTGCTGAGACGAACCTTGAGTGTGTGAAGAAACAGTTTGCAAAATTTCCCGACATTAAGTGGTTGCTAAGGAGACGCAGAGGGGGACGTTTGAAGTTTTCCAAAAACTCCATAGAAATGAATGGGAAATTTACACGAGACTTTGAGCCGTTGGTGGCGCTAGAGAGTTTCACACAAGGAATGTTCAAAGCAACAGCACACCAAGTCCGATCGAGCCGCTCGTTTTGATATATAGCTTGCCCGTGTGCAATGAACGGTCCCCGAGTTACACGCAATCAAAGTTTGCATGTAAAGATGAACAAGAATAAAATCAAAATGGCGGGAAAATTAGTCGGGCGGAAAGTGACGTCATAGGGTCCACTGGACTCGGCTGGGTCCAAGGATTCCAGGGAGACCAAGTTTTCGAAAATTGGACCAACGGTTGAAAAGTTATAAGCAGAAATGTGCCTGAGACTTGAGCCGTTGGTGGCGCTAGAGGGTTTGACAGAATATCGGTAAAAGTAATAGCACGCCGAGTCCGACCGAGCCGCACGTTTTCGTATGCAGCCTGCCTGCGTGCGATGCACGGTTATTGAGTTATTAGCAATCAAAATCGGTACGGAAGATGAATAATAATAATAATAATAACTAGACAATTCCCCTGCGGGAAATCGCGAGAGTGATGCAGTGCGTGTAGCCAGGCCTCTATGTGAAAGCACCACCCAAGAGGCAGCTAGTTTGCCAAGAAGTCCAAAGAAATGAATGGGAAATTTACCTGAGATGTTGAGATGTTGGTGGCGCTAGAGAGTTTAAGGTGGTGAGCTGAAACTTGCTGAGATGAACCTTGAGAGAGAGAAGAAAGGGTGTGCGAAATTTCACGACGTTAAGGGGTTGCTATGGAGGCGCAGAGGGCGGAGTGTGGAGTAATCTAAAAACTCCATAGAAATGAATGGGAAATTTACCTGAGACTTTGAGCCGTTGGTGGCGCTAGAGTGTTTGACTGAGTAACGTACAAAGCAGCAGGACACAGAGTCCGACCGAGCTGCACGTTTTGATATATTGCTTGCCTGTGTGCGATGTACGGTTAATAAGTTATTCGCAATCAATTGTTTGCCAAGAAGTCCATAGAAATGAATGGGAAATGTACTGTAGCTGAGACTTTGAGCCGTTTGTGGCACTAGAGAGTTAAAGAGAATACCGTACAAAGCAATAGGACACCGAGTCCGATCGAGCCGCACGTTTTGATATACAGCATGCCCGTGTGCGAGGAACGGTTAATGAGTTATTCGCAATCAAAAATTCGCACTGAAGATGAATAAGAATCAATTCAAAATGGCGGGAAAAGTAGGCGGGCGGAAAATGACGTCATAGGGTGCGTTGGATTCGTCTGGGCCCAAGGATTACAGGGACACCAAGTTTTCGAAAATCGGACCAACGGTTGAAAACTTACAACCTGAAATGTGCATGAGACTTGAGCCGTTGGTGGCGCTAGAGGGTTTGACTGAATATCGGACAAAGTAATAGCACGCCGAGTCCGACCGAGCCGCACGTTTTGATATATGGCGTGCCTGTGTCCCATGAACGGTTAGTGAGTTATTAGCAATCAAAATATGCGTAGGAATAAAAAGTAGTGTAACAAAATGAATACTAGACCGGACAATTCCCCGGGGGAAATTGTGAGAGGATGCAGTGCGCGAAGCAATTCGCTCACGCATGTTCGCTGGCCGTGAATGTGTGACCCGCAATGATGTTTCAATGCAATGATCGTGTGTGTGCTCGAGACAGCAGCCGTCATGAAGAAGACCTATTCAAGAGTATGACCAAAGTGACTACAGGCGGAAATTAGCATGTACTGCTATAACCTGGGACAGACATCTGTCCTTAACACAAGGATAATGTTTAATTTGTGCACTGTCCCTTTTAAAAATAAAATAAACTCTAAACTCTAAGAAGAGTGTTTGTAGTTTGTATGTACGAACAGAAGTGTTCCTAATAAAGTGGGCGGCTAAGGTGAGGCTGACACACAAGGGCTGGAGTTTTCTACTGTTTTTTTTTTATGAAGGACCAGGCCTCGAACAATGACAAATAACTCGACAACGGAAGCAGCTATTCACAAAATTCTTTCACAGTGAGCGCTAGAAGGGTCTCCTGAATAAAATGATGTATTTTTTTGTTTGTATTGTTAAAAATGAGGACGCTACAGGGAGTTAAAAACGAGTGACTTTTCAGCAACGTTTATACTGGGAGTCAATGAGGCCGCTCACCTGTGCTCTCCTCACTTTGAGGCTTGTCATTCAAAAACCGTAAATCCTATCGTTTAGGTAGACACATTGTGTGAATCAGGACAAGTTTTCCTACTACTTTTGAGAAAATCATGTCTGTAGAGTGAAATTTGTGGCTGAAAACACGGTTTAAGCGAGAAAGTTTGAGCTTTTATTTCAAACTGTCTGCACTCTAAGCTTAATGACCCTCACTGGTGTGTAACGCAATAGACACCCATTCAAAAGCCGGATTTTCTCCCAGAAACCACATGGCGTTTGAACCGGGCCTGATCCGAAAGTGTAAAACCTAGTAGAAAAGTTGAATGCCAGATCCACAGAGGAGAAGTTTTCCTACGTTTTAGAGTTTGAATCATGTCTCTAGGTGAAAGCATGCCAGAGCAGCGGATGTTTGAAAAACGTTGAAAAAGTGCTTTTTTTTTCAATTAATTCCATAGAAATGAATGGGGTTTTTTGGGGCGATTTTTTCGCGACTACGTCGCGAAAAAATCGTAAACTGTAGAGAAAAGTAATAGCATAGCGAGTCCGATCGAGCCGCACGTTTTGATGTATTGTTTGTCTGTGTGCGACGTACGGTTATTGAGGTATTCGAAATCAAAATTTGCGTAGGAATAAGAAGAAGAAGAAGAAGAAATACGTAGAAGAACAATAGTTGCAGTGCTTTGCACTGCAACCTATGGGCTCCCCTAGGGGAGCCCATAGGTTGCTGTGCTGCAGCACTGCATCCTAACTAGACAATTCCCCTGCGGGAAATCGCGAGAGTGATGCAGTGCGTGAAGCCAGGCCTCTAGGTGAAAGGACCACCCGAATGGCAGCTAGTTTTCCAAAAACTCCATAGAAATGAATGGGAAATGTAGCTGAGACTTTGAGCCGTTGGTGGCGCTAGAGAGTTTCACAGAATAATGAACAAAGCAATAGCACACCGAGTCCGATTGAGCCGCACGTTTTGATATATTGCTTGCCCGTGTGGGATGAGCGGTTAATGAGTTATTCACAATCAAAAATGTGTACGGAACCCATAGAAATGAATGGGATATTTAGGGTGATTTTTTCGCGCCCTACCTATAGCGACCCCTAGTGGCCAGTTTGTCCCAATTTTTTTCCTGGCCTTTGTGGAGGAGCGAGGCATAATGCCACGAAGTTCCGTTAAGATCCGCCAAACGGCGGCCAAGATATGAGCAAACTTCCTGATTCACGTCTGCGCGGCCAAATTTGATTGGCTACCACGGTCAAACGATCCTGAAACCGCAAACAGCGGGCAAGAGGATTTTGCAGATTAGCCCCAAGAAGCCAGTGAACAAGTTTGGGAGGAAGTGGTTAAAAACTGAGGGAGGAGTAGCAGTATGATTGATAGTCGCATAACTCAAAATGGCGTTAAATGTTTCATGGTTGAAAATGACTTCAAAGGGTGCTATGGACTCAGCATGGGCCAAGGATTCCAGAGCTACCAAGTGTTTGAAAATCGGACCAACGGTGCAAAAGTTACAAGCAGAAATGTACCAGCGACCTTGAGCTGCAAGCGCAATTTTGATTGGCCGCCACGGCCCCACGTTAATGAAATTCTGAACACCGGGTAATTGGATTGTGCAGCTGAGTGCAATGGTGCAATTTACCAAGTTTGGGAGAAATGGGTCAAAAATTGAGGGATGAGAAGCATTTTAAGTGATTTTCACAAAATGCAAAAATGCGCGAAAACTTTCCGGTGTTCAAAATTTTGCCAAAGAGTGCCCTGGATTCGTCCTGGCCCAATGAGTCCAGCGAAACCAAGTTTTCGAAAATCGGACCAACGGTTCAAAAGTTACAAGCGGAAACGTACCGGCGACCTGCACCCTCGAGTTTGAGCAGTTGGTGGCGCTAGAGAGTTTAAGGCAGTAACTTGAAACTTGCTGAGAAGAACCTTGAGAGTGTGAAGAAACAGTGTGCAAAATTTCATGAAGTTAAGGGGCTGCTAAGAAGACGCAGAGGGGGACGTTTGAAGTTTTCCAAAAACTCCATAGAAATGAATTGGAAATTTACACGAGACTTTGAGCCGTTGGTGGCGCTAGAGGGTTTGACTGAGTAACGTACAAAGCAGCAGGACACCGAGTCCGACCGAGCCGCACATTTTGATATATCGCTTGCCCGTGTGCGATGTACGGTTAATGAGTTATTCGCAATCTATAGTTTGCCAAAAAGTCCATAGAAATGAATGGGAAATGTACTGTAGTTGAGACTTTGAGCCGTTGGTGGTGCTAGAGAGTTAAAGAGAATACCGTACAAAGCAATACTACACCGAGTCCGATCGAGCCGCACGTTTTGATATACAGCTTGCCCGTGTGCGAGGTACAGTTAATGAGTTATTCGCAATCAAAAATTTGCACGGAAGATGAATAAGAATAAATTCAAAATGGCGGGAAAAGTAGGCGGGCGGAAAATGACGTCATAGGGTGCGTTGGATTCGTCTGGGCCCAAGGATTCCAAGGACACCAAGTTTTCGAAAATCGGACCAACGGTTGAAAAGTTACAAGCAGAAATGTGTGTGAGACTGGAGCCGTTGGTGGCGCTAGAGGGTTTGACTGAATATCGGGAAAAGTAATAGCACGCCGAGTCCGACCGAGCCGCACGTTTTGATATATGGCCTGCCTGTGTCCGATGAACGGTTAGTGAGTTATTAGCAATCAAAATATGCGTATGAGTAAAAAGTAGTGTAACAAAATGAATACTAGACAATTCCCCTGCGGGAAATCGCGAGAGTGATGCAGTGCGTGTAGCCAGGCCTCTATGTGAAAGCACCACCCAAGAGGCAGCTAGTTTGCCAAGAAGTCCATAGAAATGAATGGGAAATTTACCTGAGATTTTGAGACGTTGGTGGCGCTAGAGAGTTTCACAGAATATCGAACAAAGCAATAGGACACCGAGTCCGATCGAGCCGCACGCTTTGATATATTGCTTGCCCGTGTGCGATGTACGGTAAATGAGATATTCGCAGTCAAAGATTGCAGCAAGTTTTCCAAAAACTCCATAGAAATGAATGGGAAATGTAAATAATGAGACTTTGAGCCGTTGGTGGCGCTAGAGAGTTTCACAGAATAACATACAAAGTAGTCTGACACCGAGTCAGATCGAGCCGCACGTTTTGATATCTAGGTTGCCCCTGAGCGATGTACAGTTAATGAGTTATTCACAATCAAAGTTTGCATGGAAAGATGAACAAGAATAAAATCCAAATGGCGGGAAAAGTAGGCGGGCGGAAAATGACGTCATAGGGTGCGTTGGATTCGTCTGGGCCCAAGGATTACAGGGACACCAAGTTTTCGAAAATCGGACCAACGGTTGAAAAGTTACAAGCAGAAATGTGCCTGAGACTTGAGCCGTTGGTGGCGCTAGAGGGTTTGACTGAATATCGGACAAAGTAATAGCACGCCGAGTCCGACCGTGCCGCACGTTTTGATATATGGCCTGCCTGTGTCCGATGAACTGTTAGTGAGTTATTAGCAATCAAAATATGCGTTGGAGTAATAAGTAGGGTAACAAAATGAATACTAGACAATTCCCCTGCGGGAAATCGCGAGAGTGATGCAGTGCGTGAAGCCATGCCTCTAGGTGAAAGCACTAGCCAAAAGGCAGCGAGTTTTCCAAAAACTCCATAGAAATGAATGGGAAATGTAGCTGAGACTTTGAGCCGTTGGTGGCGCTAAAGAGTTTCAAAGAATAATGAACAAAGCAATAGGACACCGAGTCCGATCGAGCCGCACGTTTTGATATATGGCTTGCCCGTGTGCGATGAACGGTTAATGAGTTATTCGCAATCAAAAATGTGTACCGAACCCATAGAAATGAATGGGATATTTCGGGTGATTTTTTCACGCCCTAGGTATAGCGCCCCCTAGTGGCCAGTTTGTCCCAATTTTTTTGCTGGCCTTTGTGGCGGGGCGAGGCATAAGGCCACGAAGTTTCGTTAAGGTACGCCAAAGGACGGCCGAGATATGAGCAAACTTCCTGATTCGCCTATGAGAGGCCAATTTTGATTGGCAACCACGGCCAAACGGTCCTGAAATCGCAAACACCGGGCAAGTCTATTATGCAGATTAGCCCCAAGAAGCAAAAGACCAAGTTTGGGAGAAAGTCTTTAAAAATTGAGGGAGGAGAAGCAGTATGATTGATTTTCGCATAACTCAAAATGGCGGAAAATGTTTCAGGGCTGAAAATGAGATCAAAGCGTGCTATGGACTCGGCATGGGCCAAGGATTCCAGGCATACCAAGTTTTTGAAAATCGGCCCATCGGTTCAAAAGTTACAAGCAGAAATGTTCCAGCAACCTAGAGCTGCGGGCGCAAATTTGATTGGCCGCCACGGCCCCACGTTAATGAAATTCTGAACACCAAATAAGGGTATTGTGCAGCTGCGTTCAATGGTGCACTGTAACAAGTTTGGGAGAGATGAGTCAAAAAATGAGCGATGAGAAGCATTTTAAGTGATTTTCACAAAATGCAAAATTGCGGGAAAACTTTCCGGTGTTCAAAATTTTTTCAAAGGGTCCCCTGGATTCGTCCTGGCCCAATGAGTCCAGCGAAACCAAGTTTTCGGAAATCGGACCAACGGTTCAAAAGTTACAAGCGGAAACGTACCGGCGACCTGGACCCTCGAGTTTGAGCAGTTGGTGGCGCTAGAGAGTTTAATGCAGTGACTTGAAACTTGCTGAGACGAACCTTGAGTGTGTGAAGAAACAGTGTGCAAAATTTCCCGACATTAAGTGGTTGCTAAGGAGACGCAGAGGGGGACGTTTGAAGTTTTCCAAAAACTCCATAGAAATGAATGGGAAATTTACACGAGACTTTGAGCCGTTGGTGGCGCTAGAGAGTTTCACACAAGGAATGTTCAAAGCAACAGCACACCAAGTCCGATCGAGCCGCACGTTTTGATATATAGCTTGCCCGTGTGCGATGAACGGTCCCCGAGTTACACGCAATCAAATTTAGCATGTAAAGATGAACAAGAATAAAATCAAAATGGCGGGAAAATTAGTCGGGCGGAAAGTGACGTCATAGGGTCCACTGGACTCGGCTGGGTCCAAGGATTCCAGGGAAACCAAGTTTTCGAAAATCGGACCAACGGTTCAAAAGTTATAAGCAGAAATGTGCCTGAGACTTGAGCCGTTGGTGGCGCTAGAGGGTTTGACTGAATATCGGACAAAGTAATAGCACACCGAGTCCGACCGAGCCGCACGTTATGATATATCGCCTGCCTGCATGCGATGCACGGTTTTTGAGTTATTCGAAATCAAAACTGGTACGGAAGATGAATAAGAATAAGAATAATAATAATAATAACTAGACAATTCCCCTGCGGGAAATCGCGAGAGTGATGCAGTGCGTGTAGCCAGGCCTCTATGTGAAAGCACCACCCAAGAGGCAGCTAGTTTGCCAAGAAGTCCATAGAAATTAATGGGAAATTTACCTGAGACTTTGAGATGTTGGTAGCGCTAGAGAGTTTAAGGTGGTGAGCTGAAACTTGCTGAGATGAACCTTCAGAGTGAGAAGAAAGGGTGGGCAAAATTTCACGACGTTAGGGGGCTGCTATGGAGGCGCAGAGGGCGGAGTGTGGAGTAATCTAAAACCTCCATAGAAATGAATTGGAAATTTACCTGAGACTTTGAGCCGTTGGTGGCGCTAGAGAGTTTGACTGAGTAACGTACAAAGCAGCAGGACACCGAGTCCGACTGAGCCGCACGTTTTGATATATTGCTTGCCCGTGTGCGATGAACGGTTAATGAGTTATTCGCAATCAAAAATGTGTACGGAACCCATAGAAATGAATGGGATATTTCGGGTGATTTATTCGCGCCGTAGGTATAGCGCCCCCTAGTGGCCAGTTTGTCCCAATTTTTTTGCTGGCCTTTCTGGAGGGGTGAGGCATAATGCAACAAAGTTTCGTTAAGGTCTGCCAAAGGGCGGCCGAGATATGAGCAAACATCCTGATTCACGTCTGCGCGGCCAAATTTGATTGGCTACCACGGCCAAACGGTCCTGAAACCGCAAACACCGGGCAAGAGGATATTGCAGATTAGCGCCACGAAGCCAGTGAACAAGTTTGGGAGGAAGTGGTTTAAAATTGAGGGAGGAGAAGCAGTATGATTGATTTTCGCATAAGTCAAAATGACGGAAAATGTTTCAGGGTTGAAAATGACATCAAAGGGTGCTATGGACTCGGCATGGGCCAAGGATTCCAGGCATACCAAGTTTTTGAAAATCGGCCCATCGGTTCAAAAGTTACAAGCAGAAATGTTCCAGCAACCTAGAGCTGCGGGCGCAAATTTGATTGGCCGCCACGGCCCCACGTTAATGAAATTCTGAACACCAAATAAGGGTATTGTGCAGCTGCGTTGAGTGGTGCACTGTACCAAGTTTGGGAGAGATGAGTCAAAAAATGAGCGATGAGAAGCATTTTAAGTGATTTTCACAAAATGCAAAATAGCGCGAAAACTTTCCGGTGTTCAAAATTTTGTCAAAGGGTCCACTGGATTCGTCCTGGCCCAATGAGTCCAGCGAAACCAAGTTTTCGAAAATCGGACCAACGGTTCAAAAGTTACAAGCGGAAACGTACCGGCGACCTGGACCCTCGAGTTTGAGCAGTTGGTGGCGCTAGAGAGTTTAATGCAGTGACTTGAAACTTGCTGAGACGAACCTTGAGTGTGTGAAGAAACAGTGTGCAAAATTTCCCGACATTAAGTGGTTGCTAAGGAGACGCAGAGGGGGACGTTTGAAGTTTTCCAAAAACTCCATAGAAATGAATGGGAAATTTACACGAGACTTTGAGCCGTTGGTGGCGCTAGAGAGTTTCACCCAAGGAATGTTCAAAGCAACAGCACACCAAGTCCGATCGAGCCGCACGTTTTGATATATAGCTTGCCCGTGTGCGATGAACGGTCCCCGAGTTACACGCAATCAAATTTAGCATGTAAAGATGAACAAGAATAAAATCAAAATGGCGGGAAAATTAGTCGGGCGGAAAGTGACGTCATAGGGTCCACTGGACTCGGCTGGGTCCAAGGATTCCAGGGAGACCAAGTTTTCGAAAATCGGACCAACGGTTCAAAAGTTATTAGCAGAAATGTGCCTGAGACTTGAGCCGTTGGTGGCGCTAGAGGGTTTGACTGAATATCGGACAAAGTAATAGCACACCGAGTCCGACCGAGCCGCACGTTATGATATATCGCCTGCCTGCATGCGATGCACGGTTTTTGAGTTATTCGAAATCAAAACTGGTACGGAAGATGAATAAGAATAAGAATAATAATAATAATAATAATAAAAATAAGAAACGCATAGAATAACAATAGTGATGCCGTGCTTTGCACTGCATCACTAACTAGACAATTCCCCTGCGGGAAATCGCGAGAGTGATGCAGTGCGTGTAGCCAGGCCTCTATGTGAAAGCACCACCCAAGAGGCAGCTAGTTTGCCAAGAAGTCCATAGAAATGAATGGGAAATTTACCTGAGACTGTGAGATGTTGGTGGCGCTAGAGAGTTTAAGGTGGTGAGCTGAAACTTGCTGAGATGAACCTTGAGAGTGAGAAGGGTGTGCAAAATTTCACGACGTTAAGGGGTTGCTATGGAGGCGCAGAGGGCGGAGTGTGGAGTAATCTAAAAACTCCATAGAAATGAATGGGAAATTTACCTGAGACTTTGAGCCGTTGGTGGCACTACAGAGCTTCACAGAATA
This sequence comes from Neoarius graeffei, assembly GCF_027579695.1. NCBI lineage: Eukaryota > Metazoa > Chordata > Actinopteri > Siluriformes > Ariidae > Neoarius > Neoarius graeffei. Next base: position 36,211,555 of record NC_083594.1, read on the forward strand.
ATGAACAAAGCAAGAGGACACCAAGTCTGATCGAGCTGCACTTTTTGATATATTGCTTGCCCATGTGCGATGAACGGTTAATGAATTATTCGCAATCAAAAATGTGTACGGAACCCATAGAAATGAATGGGATATTTCGGGGGATTTTTTCGCGCCCTAGGTATAGCGCCCCCTAGTGGCCAGTTTGTCCCAATTTTTTTGCTGGCCTTTGTGGAGGGGGAAGGCATAATGCCACGAAGTTTCGTTAAGGTACGCCAAAGGGCGTCCGAGATATGAGCAAACTTCCTGATTCGCGTGTGCGCGGCCAATTTTGATTGGCTACCACGGCCAAATGATCCTGAAATCACAAACACCGGGCAAGTGTATTATGCAAATTAGCCCCAAGAAGCCAAAGTCCAAGTTTGGGAGAAAGTGGTTAAAAATTGAGGGAGGAGAAGCAGAATGATTGATTTCCGCATAACTCAAAATGGCGGAAAATGTTTCAGGGTTGAAAATGACATCAAAGGGTGCTATGGACTCGGCATGCGCCAATGATTCCAGCGAAACCAAGGTTTTGAAAGTCGGACGAACAGTTCAAAAGTTACAAGCAGAAATGTACCAGCGACCTCGAGCTGCGGGCGCAAATTTGATTGGCCGCCACAGCCCCACGTTAATGAAATTCTGAACACCGAGTAATATTCTTGTTCAGCTCTCTACACTGGTGCACTTTACCAAGTTTGGGAGAAATGGGTCAAAAATAGAGGGATGAGAAGCATTGTAAGTGATTTTAGCAAAATGCAAAATTGCGGGAAAACTTACCTGTTGAAAGTTTTTGCAAAGGGTGCCCTCGATTCGGCCTGGCCCAATGAGTCCAGCAAAGCCAAGTTTTCGAAAATCGGACCAACGGTTTAAAAGTTACAAGCGGAAACGTACCGGCGACCTGCACCCTTGAGTTTGAGCAGTTGGTGGCGCTAGAGAGTTTAAGGCAGTGACTTGAAACTTGCTGAGACAAACCTTGAAGGTGTGAAGAAACAGTGTGCAAAATTTCACGAAGTTTAGGGGCTGATAAGGAGACGCAGAGGGGGACGTTTGAAGTTTTCCAAAAACTCCATAGAAAATGAATGGGAAATTTACACGAGACTTTGAGCCGTTGGTGGCGCTAGAGGGTTTCACACAATAACGTACAAAGCAGCAGCACAACGAGTCGGATCGAGCCGCACGTTCTGATATGTTGCTTACCCATGTGCGATGAATGGTCACCGAGTTACACGCAATCCAACTATGAAAGGAAAGAAGAACAAGAATAAAATCAAAATGGCGGGAAAAGTAGGCGGGGCGAAATGACGTCATAGTGTGCGCTGGACTCGGCTGGGTCCACGGATTCCAGTGAGACCAAGTTTTCGAAAATGGGACCAACGGTTGAAAAGTTACAACCAGAAATGTGCCTGAGACTTGAGACGTTGGTGGCGCTAGAGGGTTTGACTGAATATCGGTAAAAGTAATAGCACGCCGAGTCCGACCGAGCCGCACGTTTTCGTATGCAGCCTGCCTGCGTGCGATGGACGTTTATTGAGTTATTAGCAATCAAAATCGGTACGGAAGATGAATAATAATAATAATAATAACTAGACAATTCCCCTGCGGGAAATCGCGAGAGTGATGCAGTGCGTGTAGCCAGGCCTCTATGTGAAACCACCACCCAAGAGGCAGCTAGGTTGCCAAGAAGTCCATAGAAATGAATGGGAAATTTACCGGAGAATTTGAGATGTTGATGGCGCTAGAGAGTTTAAGGTGGTGAGCTGGAACTTGCTGAGATGAACCTTGAGAGTGAGAAGAAAGGGTGTGCAAAATTTCACCACGTTAAGGGGTTGCTAAGGAGGCGCAGAGGGCGGAGTGTGGAGTAATCTAAAAACTCCATAGAAATGAATGGGAAATTTACCTGAGACTTTGAGCCGTTGGTGGCGCTAGAGAGTTTGACTGAGTAACGTACTAAGCAGCAGGACACTAAGTCCGACCGAGCCGCATGTTTTGATATATTGTTTGCCCGTGTGTGATGTACGGTTAATGAGTTATTCGCAATCAATAGTTTGCCAAGAAGTCCATAGAAATGAATGGGAAATATAATGTAGCTGAGACTTTGAGCCGTTGGTGGCGCTAGAGAGTTAAAGAGAACACCGTACAAAGCAATAGGACACCGAGTCCGATCGAGCCGCACGTTTTGATATACAGCTTGCCCGTGTGCGAGGTACGGTTAATGAGTTATTCGCAATCAAAAATTTGCACGGAAGATGAATAAGAATAAATTCAAAATGGCGGGAAAAGTAGGCGGGCGGAAAATGACGTCATAGGGTGCGTTGGATTCGGCTGGGCCCAAGGATTACAGGGACACCAAGTTTTCAAAAATCGGACCAATGGTTGAAAAGTTATAAGCAGAAATGTGCCTGAGACTTGAGCCGTTGATGGCGCTAGAGGGTTGGACTGAATATCGGGAAAAGTAATAGCACGCCGAGTCAGAGCGAGCCGCACGTTTTGATATACGGCGTGCCTGTGTCCGATGAAAGGTTAGTGAGTTATTAGCAATCAAAATATGAGTAGGAGTAAAAAGTAGTGTAACAAAATGAATACTAGACAATTCCCCTGCGGGAAATCGCGAGAGTGATGCAGTGCGTGAAGCCATGCCTCTAGGTGAAAGCACTAGCCAAAAGGCAGCGAGTTTTCCAAAAACTCCATAGAAATGAATGGGAAATGTAGCTGAGACTTTGAGCCGTTGGTGGCGCTAAAGAGTTTCAAAGAATAATGAACAAAGCAATAGGACACCGAGTCCGATCGAGACGCACGTTTTGATATATGGCTTGCCCGTGTGCGATGAACGGTTAATGAGTTATTCGCAATCAAAAATGTGTACCGAACCCATAGAAATGAATGGGATATTTCGGGTGATTTTTTCACGCCCTAGGTATAGCGCCCCCTAGTGGCCAGTTTGTCCCAATTTTTTTGCTGGCCTTTGTGGCGGGGCGAGGCATAAGGCCACGAAGTTTCGTTAAGGTACGCCAAAGGACGGCCGAGATATGAGCAAACTTCCTGATTCGCCTATGAGAGGCCAATTTTGATTGGCAACCACGGCCAAACGGTCCTGAAATCGCAAACACCGGGCAAGTCTATTATGCAGATTAGCCCCAAGAAGCAAAAGACCAAGTTTGGGAGAAAGTCTTTAAAAATTGAGGGAGGAGAAGCAGTATGATTGATTTTCGCATAACTCAAAATGGCGGAAAATGTTTCAGGGCTGAAAATGAGATCAAAGCGTGCTATGGACTCGGCATGGGCCAAGGATTCCAGGCATACCAAGTTTTTGAAAATCGGCCCATCAGTTCAAAAGTTACAAGCAGAAATGTTCCAGCAACCTAGAGCTGCGGGCGCAAATTTGATTGGCCGCCACGGCCCCACGTTAATGAAATTCTGAACACCAAATAAGGGTATTGTGCAGCTGCGTTCAATGGTGCACTGTAACAAGTTTGGGAGAGATGAGTCAAAAAGTGAGCGATGAGAAGCATTTTAAGTGATTTTCACAAAATGCAAAATTGCGGGAAAACTTTCCGGTGTTCAAAATTTTTTCAAAGGGTCCCCTGGATTCGTCCTGGCCCAATGAGTCCAGCGAAACCAAGTTTTCGGAAATCGGACCAACGGTTCAAAAGTTACAAGCGGAAACGTACCGGCGACCTGGACCCTCGAGTTTGAGCAGTTGGTGGCGCTAGAGAGTTTAATGCAGTGACTTGAAACTTGCTGAGACGAACCTTGAGTGTGTGAAGAAACAGTGTGCAAAATTTCCCGACATTAAGTGGTTGCTAAGGAGACGCAGAGGGGGACGTTTGAAGTTTTCCAAAAACTCCATAGAAATGAATGGGAAATTTACACGAGACTTTGAGCCGTTGGTGGCGCTAGAGAGTTTCACACAAGGAATGTTCAAAGCAACAGCACACCAAGTCCGATCGAGCCGCACGTTTTGATATATAGCTTGCCCGTGTGCGATGAACGGTCCCCGAGTTACACGCAATCAAATTTAGCATGTAAAGATGAACAAGAATAAAATCAAAATGGCGGGAAAATTAGTCGGGCGGAAAGTGACGTCATAGGGTCCACTGGACTCGGCTGGGTCCAAGGATTCCAGGGAAACCAAGTTTTCGAAAATCGGACCAACGGTTCAAAAGTTATAAGCAGAAATGTGCCTGAGACTTGAGCCGTTGGTGGCGCTAGAGGGTTTGACTGAATATCGGACAAAGTAATAGCACACCGAGTCCGACCGAGCCGCACGTTATGATATATCGCCTGCCTGCATGCGATGCACGGTTTTTGAGTTATTCGAAATCAAAACTGGTACGGAAGATGAATAAGAATAAGAATAATAATAATAATAATAATAAAAATAAGAAACGCATAGAATAACAATAGTGATGCCGTGCTATGCACTGCATCACTAATAATAATAAAAAGAATAATAAGAAACGCATAGAAGAACAATAGTGATGCGTGCTCTGCACTGCATCACTAACTAGACAATTCCCCTGCGGGAAATCGCGAGAGTGATGCAGTGCGTGAAGCCATGCCTCAAGGTGAAAGCACTAGCCAAAAGGCAGCGAGTTTTCCAAAAACTCCATAGAAATGAATGGGAAATGTAGCTGAGACTTTGAGCCGTTGGTGGCGCTAAAGAGTTTCAACGAATAATGAACAAAGCAATAGGACACCGAGTCCGATCGAGCCGCACGTTTTGATATATGGCTTGGCCTTGTGCGATGAACGGTTAATGAGTTATTCGCAATCAAAAATGTGTACCGAACCCATAGAAATGAATGGGATATTCCGGGTGATTTATTCACGCCCTAGGTATAGCGCCCCCTAGTGGCCAGTTTGTCCCAATTTTTTTGCTGGCCTTTGTGGCGGGGCGAGGCATAAGGCCACGAAGTTTCGTTAAGGTACGCCAAAGGACGGCCGAGATATGAGCAAACTTCCTGATTCGCGTATGAGCGGCCAATTTTGATTGGCAACCACGGCCAAACGGTCCTGAAATCGCAAACACCGGGCAAATCTATTATGCAGATTAGCCCCAAGAAGCAAAAGACCAAGTTTGGGAGAAAATCTTTAAAAATTGAGGGAGGAGAAGCAGTATGATTGATTTTCGCATAACTCAAAATGGCGGAAAATGTTTCAGGGCTGATAATGAGATCAAAGGGTGCTCTGGACTCGGCATGGGCCAAGGATTCCAGGCATACCAAGTTTTTGAACATCGGCCCATCGGTTCAAAAGTTACAAGCAGAAATGTTCCAGCAACCTAGAGCTGCAGGCGCAAATTTGATTGGCCGCCACGGCCCCACGTTAATGAAATTCTGAACACCAAATAAGGGTTTTGTGCAGCTGCGTTCAATGGTGCACTGTACCAAGTTTGGGAGAGATGAGTCAAAAAATGAGCGATGAGAAGCATTTTAAGTGATTTTCACAAAATGCAAAATTGCGGGAAAACTTTCCGGTGTTCAAAATTTTGTCAAAGGGGGCCCTGGATTCGGCCTGGCCCACTGAGTCCAGCGAAACCAAGTTTTTGAGAATCGGACCAACGGTTCAAAAGTTACAAGCGGAAACGTACCGGCGACCTGGACCCTCGAGTTTGAGCAGTTGGTGGCGCTAGAGATTTTAATGCAGTGAGTTGAAACTTGCTGAGCTGAACCGTGAGTGTGTGAAGAAACAGTGTGCAAAATTTCCCGACATTAAGTGGTTGCTAAGGAGACGCAGAGGGGGACGTTTGAAGTTTTCCAAAAACTCCATAGAAATGAATGGGAAATTTACACGAGACTTTGAGCCGTTGGTGGCGCTAGAGGGTTTCACAGAATAACGTACAAAGCAGCAGAACACCGAGTCCGATCGAGCCGCACGTTTTGATATATAGCTTACCAGTGTGCGATGAACGGTCCCCGAGTTACAGGCAATCAAAGTTTGCATGGAAAGATGAACAAGAAAAAAATCAAAATGGCGGGAAAAGTAGGCGGGCGGAAAATGACGTCATAGGGTCCACTGGACTCGGCTGGGTCCAAGGATTCCGGGGAGACCAAGTTTTCGAAAATGGGACCAACGGTTGAAAAGTTACAGGCAGAAATGTACCTGAGTCTTGAGCCGTTGGTGGCGCTAGAGGGTTTGAGTGAATGTCGGGCAAAGTAATAGCACGCCGAGTCCGACCGAGCCGCACGTTTTCGTATGCAGCCTGCCTGCTTGCGATGCACGGTTATTGAGTTATTAGCAATCAAAACGGGTACGGAAGATGAATAATAATAAGAATAATAACTAGACAATTCCCCTGCGGGAAATCGCGAGAGTGATGCAGTGCGTGTAGCCAGGCCTCTATGTGAAAGCACCACCCAAGAGGAAGCTAGTTTGCCAAGAAGAACAAAGAAATGAATGGGAAATTTACCTGAGACGTTGAGATGTTGGTGGCGCTAGAGAGTTTAAGGTGACGAGCTGAAACTTGCTGAGATGAACCTTGAGAGTGAGAAGAAAGGGTGTGCGAAATTTCACGACGTTAAGGGGTTGCTATGGAGGCGCAGAGGGCGGAGTGTGGAGTAATCTAAAAACTCCATAGAAATGAATGGGAAATTTACCAGAGACTTTGAGCCGTTGGTGGCACTACAGAGTTTGAGTGAGTAACGTACAAAGCAGCAGGACACCGAGTCTGACCGAGCCGCACGTTTTGATATATTGCTTGCCCGTGTGCGATGTACGGTTAATAAGTTATTTGCAATCCATTGTTTGCCAATAAGTCCATAGAAATGAATGGGAAATGTAATGTAGCTGAGACTTTGAGCCGTTGGTGGCGCTAGAGAGTTAAGAGAATACCGTACAAAGCAAAAGGACACCGAGTCCGATCGAGCCGCACGTTTTGATATACAGCTTGCCCGTGTGCGAGGCACGGTTAATGAGTTATTCGCAATCAAAAATTTGCATGGAAGATGAATAAGAATAAATTCAAAATGGCGGGAAAGTAGGCGGGCGGAAAATGACGTCATAGGGTGCGTTGGGTTCGGCTGGGCCCAAGGATTACAGGGAGACCAAGTTTTTGAAAATCGCACCAACGGTTCAAAAGTTACAAGCAGAAATGTGCCTAAGACTTGAGCCGTTGGTGGCGCTAGAGGGTTTGACTGAATATCGGGCAAAGTAATAGCACGCCGAGTCCGACCGAGCCGCACATTTTGATATACGGCCTGCCTGTGTCCGATGAACGGTTAGTGAGTTATTAGCAATCAAAATATGCGTAGGAGTAAAAAGTAGTGTAACAAAATGAATACTAGACAATTCCCCTGCGGGAAATCGCGAGAGTGATGCAGTGCGTGTAGCCAGGCCTCTATGTGAAAGCACCACCCAAGAGGCAGCTAGTTTGCCAAGAAGTCCATAGAAATGAATGGGAAATTTACCTGAGACTTTGAGACGTTTGTGGCGCTAGAGACTTTAAGGTGGTGAGCTGAAACTTGCTGAGATGAACCTTGAGAGTGAGAAGAAAGGGTGTGCAAAATTTCACGACGTTAAGGGGTTGCTATGGAGTCGCAGAGGGCGGAGTGTGGAGTAATCTAAAAACTCCATAGAAATAAATGGGAAATTTACCTGAGACTTTGAGCCGTTGGTGGCGCTAGAGAGTTTCACAGAATAATGAACAAAGCAAGAGGACACCAAGTCCGATCGAGCCGCACGTTTTGATATATTGCTTGCTCGTGTGCGATGAATGGTTAATGAGTTATTCGCAATCAAAAATGTGTACGGAACCCATAGAAATGAATGGGATATTTCGGGTGATTTTTTCGCGTCCTTGTTATAGCGCACCCTAGTGGCCAGTTTGTCCCAATTTTTTTGCTGGCCTTTGTGGAGGGGCGCCGCAAAATGCCACGAAGTTTCGTTAAGGTATGCCAAAGGGCGGCCGAGATATGACCAAACTTCCTGATTCGCGTCTGTGCGGCCAAATTTGATTGGCTACCACGGCCAAGCGGTCCTGAAATTGCAAACAGCGAACAAGTTTTTTATGCAGATTAGCCCCAAGAAGCCAACGACCAAGTTTGGGAGAAAGTGGTTAAAAATTGAGGGAGGAGAAGCAGTATGATTGATTTTCGCATTACTCAAAATAGCGGAAAATATTTCAGGGTTGAAAATGACATCAAAGGGTGCACTGGACTCGGCATGGGCCAAGCATTCCAGACATACCAAGGTTTTGAAAATCGGACCAACGGTTCAAAAGTTACAAGCAGAAATGTACCAGCGACCTCGAGCTGCGGGCGCAAATTTGATTGGCCGCCACGGCCCCACGTTAATGAAATTCTGAACAACAAATAAATGTATTGTGCAGCTGCGTTCACTGGTGCACTGTTCCAGGTTTGGGAGAGATGGGTCAAAAAATGAGCGATGACAAGCATTTTAAGTGATTTTCACAAAATGCAAAATTGCGGGAAAACTTTCCATGTTCAAAATTTTGTCAAAGGGTCCGCTGGATTCGGCCTGGCCCAATGAGTCCAGCAAAACCAAGTTTTCGAAAATCGGACCAACGGTTCAAAAATTACAAGCGGAAACGTACCTGCGACCTGGACCCTCGAGTTTGAGCAGTTGGTGGCGCTAGAGAGTTTAATGCAGTGACGTGAAACTTGCTGAGACGAACCTTGAGTGTCTGACGAAACAGTGTGCAAAATTGCCCGACATTAAGTGGTTGCTAAGGTGATGCAGAGGGGGACGTTTGAAGTTTTCCAAAAACTCCATAGAAATGAATGGCAAATTTACACGAGACTTTGAGCCGTTGGTGGCGCTAGAGAGTTTGACTGAGTAACGTACAAAGCAGCAGGACACAGAGTCTGACCGAGCCGCACGTTTTGATATATTGCTTGCCCATGTGCGATGGACGGTTAATGAGTTATTCGCAATCCATAGTTTGCCAAGAAGTCCATAGAAATGAATGGGAAATGTACTGTAGCTGAGACTTTGAACCGTTGGTGGCGCTAGAGAGTTAAAGAGAATACCGTACAAAGCAATAGGACACCGAGTCCGATCGAGCCGCACGTTTTGATATACAGCCTGCCCGTGTGCGAGGTACGGTTACTGAGTTATTCACAATCAAAAATTTGCATGGAAGATGAATAAGAATAAATTCAAAATGCCGGGAAAAGTAGGCGGGCGGAAAATGACGTCATAGGGTGCGTTGGATTCGTCTGGGCCCAAGGATTACAGGGACACCAAGTTTTCGAAAATCGGACCAACGGTTGAAAAGTTACAAGCAGAAATGTGCATGAGACTTGAGCCATTGGTGGCGCTAGAGGGTTTGACTGAATATCGGGAAAAGTAATAGCACGCCGAGTCCGACCGAGCCGCACATTTTACTATATGGCCTGCCTGTGTCCGATGAACGGTTAGTGAGTTATTAGCAATCAAAATATGCCTAGGAGTAAAAAGTAGTGTAACAATATGAATACTAGACAATTCCCCTGCGGGAAATCGCGAGAGTGATGCAGTGCGTGTAGCCAGGCCTCTATGTGAAGCACCACCCAAGAGGCAGCTAGTTTGCAAAGAAGTCCATAGAAATGAATGGGATATTTACCTGAGACTTTGAGATGTTGGTGGTGCTAGATAGTTTAAGGTGGTGAGCTGAAACTTGCTGAGATGAACCTTGAGAGTGAGAAGAAAGGGTGTGCGAAATTTCACGACGTTAAGGGGTTGCTATGGAGGCGCAGAGGGCAGAGTGTGGAGTAATCTAAAAACTCCATAGAAATGAATGGGAAATTTACCTGAGACTTTGAGCTGTTGGTGATGCTAGAGAGTTTGACTGAGTAACGTACAAAGCAGCTGGACACCGAGTCCGACCGAGCTGCACGTTTTGATATATTGCTTGCCCGTGTGCAATGTACGGTTAATGAGTTATTCGCAATCCATAGTTTGCCCAGAAGTCCATAGAAATGAATGGGAAATGTACTGTAGCTGAGAATTTGAGCCGTTGGTGGCGCTAGAGAGTTAAAGAGAATACCGTACAAAGCAATAGGACACCGAGTCCGATCGAGCCGCACGTTTTGGTATACAGCTTGCCCGTGTGCGAGGTACGGTTAATGAGTTATTCGCAATCAAAAATTTGCACTACAGATGAATAAGAATAAATTCAAAATGGCGGGAAAAGTAGGTGGGCGGAAAATGACGTCATAGGGTGCGTTGGACTCGTCTGGGCCCAAGGATTACAGGGACACCAAGGTTTCGAAAATCGGACCAACAGTTGAAAAGTTACAAGCAGAAATGTGCCTGAGACTTGAGCCGTTGGTGGCGCTAGAGGGTTTGACTGAATATCGGGCAAAGTAATAGCACGCCGAGTCCGACCAAGCCGCACGTTTTGATATACGGCCTGCCTGTGTCCGATGAACGGTTAGTGAGTTATTAGCAATCAAAATATGCGTAGGAGTAAAAAGTAGTGTAACAAAATGAATACTAGACAATTCCCCTGCGGGAAATCGCGAGAGTGATGCAGTGCGTGAAGCCATGCCTCTAGGTGAAAGCACTAGCCAAAAGGCAGCGAGTTTTCCAAAAACTCCATAGAAATGAATGGGAAATGTAGCTGAGACTTTGAGCCGTTGGTGGCGCTAAAGAGTTTCAAAGAATAATGAACAAAGCAATAGGACACCGAGTCCGATCGAGACGCACGTTTTGATATATGGCTTGCCCGTGTGCGATGAACGGTTAATGAGTTATTCGCAATCAAAAATGTGTACCGAACCCATAGAAATGAATGGGATATTTCGGGTGATTTTTTCACGCCCTAGGTATAGCGCCCCCTAGTGGCCAGTTTGTCCCAATTTTTTTGCTGGCCTTTGTGGCGGGGCGAGGCATAAGGCCACGAAGTTTCGTTAAGGTACGCCAAAGGACGGCCGAGATATGAGCAAACTTCCTGATTCGCCTATGAGAGGCCAATTTTGATTGGCAACCACGGCCAAACGGTCCTGAAATCGCAAACACCGGGCAAGTCTATTATGCAGATTAGCCCCAAGAAGCAAAAGACCAAGTTTGGGAGAAAGTCTTTAAAAATTGAGGGAGGAGAAGCAGTATGATTGATTTTCGCATAACTCAAAATGGCGGAAAATGTTTCAGGGCTGAAAATGAGATCAAAGCGTGCTATGGACTCGGCATGGGCCAAGGATTCCAGGCATACCAAGTTTTTGAAAATCGGCCCATCAGTTCAAAAGTTACAAGCAGAAATGTTCCAGCAACCTAGAGCTGCGGGCGCAAATTTGATTGGCCGCCACGGCCCCACGTTAATGAAATTCTGAACACCAAATAAGGGTATTGTGCAGCTGCGTTCAATGGTGCACTGTAACAAGTTTGGGAGAGATGAGTCAAAAAATGAGCGATGAGAAGCATTTTAAGTGATTTTCACAAAATGCAAAATTGCGGGAAAACTTTCCGGTGTTCAAAATTTTTTCAAAGGGTCCCCTGGATTCGTCCTGGCCCAATGAGTCCAGCGAAACCAAGTTTTCGGAAATCGGACCAACGGTTCAAAAGTTACAAGCGGAAACGTACCGGCGACCTGGACCCTCGAGTTTGAGCAGTTGGTGGCGCTAGAGAGTTTAATGCAGTGACTTGAAACTTGCTGAGACGAACCTTGAGTGTGTGAAGAAACAGTGTGCAAAATTTCCCGACATTAAGTGGTTGCTAAGGAGACGCAGAGGGGGACGTTTGAAGTTTTCCAAAAACTCCATAGAAATGAATGGGAAATTTACACGAGACTTTGAGCCGTTGGTGGCGCTAGAGAGTTTCACACAAGGAATGTTCAAAGCAACAGCACACCAAGTCCGATCGAGCCGCACGTTTTGATATATAGCTTGCCCGTGTGCGATGAACGGTCCCCGAGTTACACGCAATCAAATTTAGCATGTAAAGATGAACAAGAATAAAATCAAAATGGCGGGAAAATTAGTCGGGCGGAAAGTGACGTCATAGGGTCCACTGGACTCGGCTGGGTCCAAGGATTCCAGGGAAACCAAGTTTTCGAAAATCGGACCAACGGTTCAAAAGTTATAAGCAGAAATGTGCCTGAGACTTGAGCCGTTGGTGGCGCTAGAGGGTTTGACTGAATATCGGACAAAGTAATAGCACACCGAGTCCGACCGAGCCGCACGTTATGATATATCGCCTGCCTGCATGCGATGCACGGTTTTTGAGTTATTCGAAATCAAAACTGGTACGGAAGATGAATAATAATAATAATAATAATAATAATAATAATAAAAATAAGAAACGCATAGAATAACAATAGTGATGCCGTGCTATGCACTGCATCACTAATAATAAAAATAAGAAACGCATAGAATAACAATAGTGATGCCGTGCTTTGCACTGCATCACTAACTAGACAATTCCCCTGCGGGAAATCGCGAGAGTGATGCAGTGCGTGTAGCCAGGCCTCTATGTGAAAGCACCACCCAAGAGGAAGCTAGTTTGCCAAGAAGAACAAAGAAATGAATGGGAAATTTACCTGAGACGTTGAGATGTTGGTGGCGCTAGAGAGTTTAAGGTGACGAGCTGAAACTTGCTGAGATGAACCTTGAGAGTGAGAAGAAAGGGTGTGCGAAATTTCACGACGTTAAGGGGTTGCTATGGAGGCGCAGAGGGCGGAGTGTGGAGTAATCTAAAAACTCCATAGAAATGAATGGGAAATTTACCAGAGACTTTGAGCCGTTGGTGGCACTACAGAGTTTGAGTGAGTAACGTACAAAGCAGCAGGACACCGAGTCTGACCGAGCCGCACGTTTTGATATATTGCTTGCCCGTGTGCGATGTACGGTTAATAAGTTATTTGCAATCCATTGTTTGCCAATAAGTCCATAGAAATGAATGGGAAATGTAATGTAGCTGAGACTTTGAGCCGTTGGTGGCGCTAGAGAGTTAAGAGAATACCGTACAAAGCAAAAGGACACCGAGTCCGATCGAGCCGCACGTTTTGATATACAGCTTGCCCGTGTGCGAGGCACGGTTAATGAGTTATTCGCAATCAAAAATTTGCATGGAAGATGAATAAGAATAAATTCAAAATGGCGGGAAAGTAGGCGGGCGGAAAATGACGTCATAGGGTGCGTTGGGTTCGGCTGGGCCCAAGGATTACAGGGAGACCAAGTTTTTGAAAATCGCACCAACGGTTCAAAAGTTACAAGCAGAAATGTGCCTAAGACTTGAGCCGTTGGTGGCGCTAGAGGGTTTGACTGAATATCGGGCAAAGTAATAGCACGCCGAGTCCGACCGAGCCGCACATTTTGATATACGGCCTGCCTGTGTCCGATGAACGGTTAGTGAGTTATTAGCAATCAAAATATGCGTAGGAGTAAAAAGTAGTGTAACAAAATGAATACTAGACAATTCCCCTGCGGGAAATCGCGAGAGTGATGCAGTGCGTGTAGCCAGGCCTCTATGTGAAAGCACCACCCAAGAGGCAGCTAGTTTGCCAAGAAGTCCATAGAAATGAATGGGAAATTTACCTGAGACTTTGAGACGTTTGTGGCGCTAGAGACTTTAAGGTGGTGAGCTGAAACTTGCTGAGATGAACCTTGAGAGTGAGAAGAAAGGGTGTGCAAAATTTCACGACGTTAAGGGGTTGCTATGGAGTCGCAGAGGGCGGAGTGTGGAGTAATCTAAAAACTCCATAGAAATAAATGGGAAATTTACCTGAGACTTTGAGCCGTTGGTGGCGCTAGAGAGTTTCACAGAATAATGAACAAAGCAAGAGGACACCAAGTCCGATCGAGCCGCACGTTTTGATATATTGCTTGCTCGTGTGCGATGAATGGTTAATGAGTTATTCGCAATCAAAAATGTGTACGGAACCCATAGAAATGAATGGGATATTTCGGGTGATTTTTTCGCGTCCTTGTTATAGCGCACCCTAGTGGCCAGTTTGTCCCAATTTTTTTGCTGGCCTTTGTGGAGGGGCGCCGCAAAATGCCACGAAGTTTCGTTAAGGTATGCCAAAGGGCGGCCGAGATATGACCAAACTTCCTGATTCGCGTCTGTGCGGCCAAATTTGATTGGCTACCACGGCCAAGCGGTCCTGAAATTGCAAACAGCGAACAAGTTTTTTATGCAGATTAGCCCCAAGAAGCCAACGACCAAGTTTGGGAGAAAGTGGTTAAAAATTGAGGGAGGAGAAGCAGTATGATTGATTTTCGCATTACTCAAAATAGCGGAAAATATTTCAGGGTTGAAAATGACATCAAAGGGTGCACTGGACTCGGCATGGGCCAAGCATTCCAGACATACCAAGGTTTTGAAAATCGGACCAACGGTTCAAAAGTTACAAGCAGAAATGTACCAGCGACCTCGAGCTGCGGGCGCAAATTTGATTGGCCGCCACGGCCCCACGTTAATGAAATTCTGAACAACAAATAAATGTATTGTGCAGCTGCGTTCACTGGTGCACTGTTCCAGGTTTGGGAGAGATGGGTCAAAAAATGAGCGATGACAAGCATTTTAAGTGATTTTCACAAAATGCAAAATTGCGGGAAAACTTTCCATGTTCAAAATTTTGTCAAAGGGTCCGCTGGATTCGGCCTGGCCCAATGAGTCCAGCAAAACCAAGTTTTCGAAAATCGGACCAACGGTTCAAAAATTACAAGCGGAAACGTACCTGCGACCTGGACCCTCGAGTTTGAGCAGTTGGTGGCGCTAGAGAGTTTAATGCAGTGACGTGAAACTTGCTGAGACGAACCTTGAGTGTCTGACGAAACAGTGTGCAAAATTGCCCGACATTAAGTGGTTGCTAAGGTGATGCAGAGGGGGACGTTTGAAGTTTTCCAAAAACTCCATAGAAATGAATGGCAAATTTACACGAGACTTTGAGCCGTTGGTGGCGCTAGAGAGTTTGACTGAGTAACGTACAAAGCAGCAGGACACAGAGTCTGACCGAGCCGCACGTTTTGATATATTGCTTGCCCATGTGCGATGGACGGTTAATGAGTTATTCGCAATCCATAGTTTGCCAAGAAGTCCATAGAAATGAATGGGAAATGTACTGTAGCTGAGACTTTGAACCGTTGGTGGCGCTAGAGAGTTAAAGAGAATACCGTACAAAGCAATAGGACACCGAGTCCGATCGAGCCGCACGTTTTGATATACAGCCTGCCCGTGTGCGAGGTACGGTTACTGAGTTATTCACAATCAAAAATTTGCATGGAAGATGAATAAGAATAAATTCAAAATGCCGGGAAAAGTAGGCGGGCGGAAAATGACGTCATAGGGTGCGTTGGATTCGTCTGGGCCCAAGGATTACAGGGACACCAAGTTTTCGAAAATCGGACCAACGGTTGAAAAGTTACAAGCAGAAATGTGCATGAGACTTGAGCCATTGGTGGCGCTAGAGGGTTTGACTGAATATCGGGAAAAGTAATAGCACGCCGAGTCCGACCGAGCCGCACATTTTACTATATGGCCTGCCTGTGTCCGATGAACGGTTAGTGAGTTATTAGCAATCAAAATATGCCTAGGAGTAAAAAGTAGTGTAACAATATGAATACTAGACAATTCCCCTGCGGGAAATCGCGAGAGTGATGCAGTGCGTGTAGCCAGGCCTCTATGTGAAGCACCACCCAAGAGGCAGCTAGTTTGCAAAGAAGTCCATAGAAATGAATGGGATATTTACCTGAGACTTTGAGATGTTGGTGGTGCTAGATAGTTTAAGGTGGTGAGCTGAAACTTGCTGAGATGAACCTTGAGAGTGAGAAGAAAGGGTGTGCGAAATTTCACGACGTTAAGGGGTTGCTATGGAGGCGCAGAGGGCAGAGTGTGGAGTAATCTAAAAACTCCATAGAAATGAATGGGAAATTTACCTGAGACTTTGAGCTGTTGGTGATGCTAGAGAGTTTGACTGAGTAACGTACAAAGCAGCTGGACACCGAGTCCGACCGAGCTGCACGTTTTGATATATTGCTTGCCCGTGTGCAATGTACGGTTAATGAGTTATTCGCAATCCATAGTTTGCCCAGAAGTCCATAGAAATGAATGGGAAATGTACTGTAGCTGAGAATTTGAGCCGTTGGTGGCGCTAGAGAGTTAAAGAGAATACCGTACAAAGCAATAGGACACCGAGTCCGATCGAGCCGCACGTTTTGGTATACAGCTTGCCCGTGTGCGAGGTACGGTTAATGAGTTATTCGCAATCAAAAATTTGCACTACAGATGAATAAGAATAAATTCAAAATGGCGGGAAAAGTAGGTGGGCGGAAAATGACGTCATAGGGTGCGTTGGACTCGTCTGGGCCCAAGGATTACAGGGACACCAAGGTTTCGAAAATCGGACCAACAGTTGAAAAGTTACAAGCAGAAATGTGCCTGAGACTTGAGCCGTTGGTGGCGCTAGAGGGTTTGACTGAATATCGGGCAAAGTAATAGCACGCCGAGTCCGACCAAGCCGCACGTTTTGATATACGGCCTGCCTGTGTCCGATGAACGGTTAGTGAGTTATTAGCAATCAAAATATGCGTAGGAGTAAAAAGTAGTGTAACAAAATGAATACTAGACAATTCCCCTGCGGGAAATCGCGAGAGTGATGCAGTGCGTGAAGCCATGCCTCTAGGTGAAAGCACTAGCCAAAAGGCAGCGAGTTTTCCAAAAACTCCATAGAAATGAATGGGAAATGTAGCTGAGACTTTGAGCCGTTGGTGGCGCTAAAGAGTTTCAAAGAATAATGAACAAAGCAATAGGACACCGAGTCCGATCGAGACGCACGTTTTGATATATGGCTTGCCCGTGTGCGATGAACGGTTAATGAGTTATTCGCAATCAAAAATGTGTACCGAACCCATAGAAATGAATGGGATATTTCGGGTGATTTTTTCACGCCCTAGGTATAGCGCCCCCTAGTGGCCAGTTTGTCCCAATTTTTTTGCTGGCCTTTGTGGCGGGGCGAGGCATAAGGCCACGAAGTTTCGTTAAGGTACGCCAAAGGACGGCCGAGATATGAGCAAACTTCCTGATTCGCCTATGAGAGGCCAATTTTGATTGGCAACCACGGCCAAACGGTCCTGAAATCGCAAACACCGGGCAAGTCTATTATGCAGATTAGCCCCAAGAAGCAAAAGACCAAGTTTGGGAGAAAGTCTTTAAAAATTGAGGGAGGAGAAGCAGTATGATTGATTTTCGCATAACTCAAAATGGCGGAAAATGTTTCAGGGCTGAAAATGAGATCAAAGCGTGCTATGGACTCGGCATGGGCCAAGGATTCCAGGCATACCAAGTTTTTGAAAATCGGCCCATCAGTTCAAAAGTTACAAGCAGAAATGTTCCAGCAACCTAGAGCTGCGGGCGCAAATTTGATTGGCCGCCACGGCCCCACGTTAATGAAATTCTGAACACCAAATAAGGGTATTGTGCAGCTGCGTTCAATGGTGCACTGTAACAAGTTTGGGAGAGATGAGTCAAAAAATGAGCGATGAGAAGCATTTTAAGTGATTTTCACAAAATGCAAAATTGCGGGAAAACTTTCCGGTGTTCAAAATTTTTTCAAAGGGTCCCCTGGATTCGTCCTGGCCCAATGAGTCCAGCGAAACCAAGTTTTCGGAAATCGGACCAACGGTTCAAAAGTTACAAGCGGAAACGTACCGGCGACCTGGACCCTCGAGTTTGAGCAGTTGGTGGCGCTAGAGAGTTTAATGCAGTGACTTGAAACTTGCTGAGACGAACCTTGAGTGTGTGAAGAAACAGTGTGCAAAATTTCCCGACATTAAGTGGTTGCTAAGGAGACGCAGAGGGGGACGTTTGAAGTTTTCCAAAAACTCCATAGAAATGAATGGGAAATTTACACGAGACTTTGAGCCGTTGGTGGCGCTAGAGAGTTTCACACAAGGAATGTTCAAAGCAACAGCACACCAAGTCCGATCGAGCCGCACGTTTTGATATATAGCTTGCCCGTGTGCGATGAACGGTCCCCGAGTTACACGCAATCAAATTTAGCATGTAAAGATGAACAAGAATAAAATCAAAATGGCGGGAAAATTAGTCGGGCGGAAAGTGACGTCATAGGGTCCACTGGACTCGGCTGGGTCCAAGGATTCCAGGGAAACCAAGTTTTCGAAAATCGGACCAACGGTTCAAAAGTTATAAGCAGAAATGTGCCTGAGACTTGAGCCGTTGGTGGCGCTAGAGGGTTTGACTGAATATCGGACAAAGTAATAGCACACCGAGTCCGACCGAGCCGCACGTTATGATATATCGCCTGCCTGCATGCGATGCACGGTTTTTGAGTTATTCGAAATCAAAACTGGTACGGAAGATGAATAAGAATAATAATAATAATAATAATAATAATAAAAATAAGAAACGCATAGAATAACAATAGTGATGCCGTGCTATGCACTGCATCACTAACTAGACAATTCCCCTGCGGGAAATCGCGAGAGTGATGCAGTGCGTAGAGCCACGCCTCTAGGTGAAAGCACCACCCAAAAGGCAGCTAGTTTTTCAGAAACTCCATAGAAATGAATGGGAAATGCAGCTGAGATTTTGAGCTGTTGGTGGCGTTAGAGAGTTTCACAGAATAATGAACAAAGCAATAGGACACCGAGTCCGATCGAGCCGCACGTTTTGATATATTGCTTGCCCGTGTGCGATGAACGGTTAATGAGTTATTCGCAATCAAAAATGTGTACGGAACCCATAGAAATGAATGGGATATTTCGGGTGATTTTTTCGCGCCCTAGGTATAGCGCCCCCTAGTGGCCAGTTTGTCCCAATTTTTTTTGCTGGCCTTTGTGGAGGGGCGAGGCATAATGACCCGAAGATTCGTTAAGGTACGCCAAAGGGCGGCCGAGATATGACCAAACTTCCTGATTCGCGTATGCGCGGCCAATTTTGATTGGCTACCACAGCCAAAGGGTCCTGAAATCGCAAACACCGGGCAAGTATATTATGCATATTATCGCCAAGAAGCCAAAGACCAAGTTTGGGAGAAAGTGGTTAAAAATTGAGGGAGGAGAAGCAGTATGATTGATTTTCGCCTAACTCAATATGGCGGAAAATGTTTCAGGGTTGAAAATGACATCAAAGGGTGCCCTGGACTCGGCATGGGCCAAGCAATCCACGCATACCAAGTTTTTGAAAATCGGACCAACGGTTCAAAAGTTACAAGCAGAAAAGTACCAGCGACCTCGAGCTGCGGGCGCAAATTTGATTGGCCGCCACGGCCCCACGTTAATGAAATTCTGAACACCAAATAAACGTATTGTGCAGCTGCGTTCAATGGTGCACTGTCCCAAGTTTGGGAGAGATGAGTCAAAAAATGAGCGATGAGAAGCATTTTAAGTGATTTTCAAAAAATGCAAAATTGTGGGAAAACTTTCCGGAGTTCAAAATTTTGTCAAAGGGTCCCCTGGATTCGTCCTGGCCCAATGAGTCCAGCGAAACCAAGTTTTCGAAAATCGTACCAACGGTTCAAAAGTTACAAGCGGAAACGTACCGGCGACCTGGACCCTCGAGTTTGAGCAGTTGGTGGCGCTAGAGAGTTTAATGCAGTGACTTGAAACTTGCTGAGACGAACCTTGAGTGTGTGAAGATACAGTGTGCAAAATTTCCTGACATTAAGTGGTTGCTAAGGAGACGCAGAGGGGGACGTTTGAAGTTTTCCAAAAACTCCATAGAAATGAATGGGAAATTTACACGAGACTTTGAGCCGTTGGTGGCGCTAGAGAGTTTCACACAAGGAATGTTCAAAGCAACAGCACACCAAGTCCGACCGAGCCACACGTTTTGATATATAGCTTGCCCGTGTGCAATGAAGGGTCCCCGAGTTACACGCAATCAAAGTTTGCATGTAAAGATGAACAAGAATAAAATCAAAATGGCGGGAAAATTAGTCGGGCGGAAAGTGACGTCATAGGGTCCACTGGACTCGGCTGGGTCCAAGGATTCAAGGGAGACCAAGTTTTCGAAAATCGGACCAACGGTTGAAAAGTTATAAGCAGAAATGTGCCTGAGACTTGAGCCGTTGGTGGCGCTAGAGGGTTTGACTGAATATCGGTAAAAGTAATAGCACGCCGAGTCCGACCGAGCCGCACGTTTTCGTATGCAGCCTGCCTGCGTGCGATGCACGGTTATTGAGTTATTAGCAATCAAAATCGGTACGGAAGATGAATAATAATAATAATAATAAAATAATAAAAAGAATAATAAGAAACGCATAGAAGAACAATAGTGATGCCGTGCTTCAAAATCGGTACGGAAGATGAATAATAATAATAATAATAATAATAATAAAAAGAATAATAAGAAACGCATAGAAGAACAATAGTGATGCCGTGCTATGCACTGCATCACTAATAATAAAAAGAATAATAAGAAACGCATAGAAGAACAATAGTGATGCGTGCTCTGCACTGCATCACTAACTAGACAATTCCCCTGCGGGAAATCGCGAGAGTGATGCAGTGCGTGTAGCCGGGCCTCTATGTGAAAGCACCACCCAAGAGGCAGCTAGTTTGCCAAGAAGTCCATAGAAATGAATGGGAAATTTACCTGAGATTTTGAGCCGTTGGTGGCGCTAGAGAGTTTAAGGTGGTGAGCTGAAACTTGCTGAGATGAACCAAGAGACTGAGAAGAAAGGGTGTGCAAAATTTCACAACGTTAAGGGGTTGCTATGGAGGCGCAGAGGACGGAGAGTGGAGTAATCTAAAAACTCCATAGAAATGAATGGGAAATTTACCTGAGACTTTGAGCCGTTGGTGGCACTACAGAGCTTCACAGAATAATGAACAAAGCATGAGGACACCAAGTCCGATCGAGCTGCACGTTTTGATATATTGCTTGCCCGTGTGTGATGAACGGTTAATGAGTTATTCGCAATCAAAAATGTGTACGGAACCCATAGAAATGAATGGGATATTTCGGGGGATTTTTTCGCGCCCTAGGTATAGCGCCCCCTAGTGGCCAGTTTGTGCCAATTTTTTTGCTGGCCTTTGTGGAGGGGCGAGGCATAATGCCACGAAGTTTCGTTAAGGTATGCCAAAGGGCGTCCGAGATATGAGCAAACTTCCTGATTCGCATGTGCGCGGCCAATTTTGATTGGCTACCACGGCCAAATGGTCCTGAAATCACAAACACCGGGCAAGTGTATTATGCAAATTAGCCCCAAGAAGCCAAAGTCCAAGTTTGGGATAAAGTGGTTAAAAATTGAGGGAGGAGAAGCAGTATGATTGATTTCCGCATAACTCAAAATGGCGGAAAATGTTTCAGGGTTGAAAATGACATCAAAGGGTGCTATGGTCTCGGCATGCGCCAATGATTCCAGCGAAACCAAGGTTTTGAAAGTCGGACCAACAGTTCAAAAGTTACAAGCAGAAATGTACCAGCGACCTCGAGCTGCGGGCGCAAATTTGATTGGCCGCCACGGCCCCACGTTAATGAAATTCTGAACAACGGGTAATATTCTTGTGCAGCTCTGTACACTGGTGCACTTTACCAAGTTTGGGAGAAATGGGTCAAAAATAGAGGGATGAGAAGCATTTTAAGTGATTTTAACAAAATGCAAAATTGTGGGAAAACTTACCTGTTGAAAGTGTTTTCAATGGGTGCACCGGATTCGTCCTGGCCCATTGAGTCCAGGGAAACCAAGTTTTCGAAAATCGGACCAACGGTTCAAAAGTTACAGGCGGAAACGTACCGGCGACCTGCACCCTTGAGTTTGAGCAGTTGGTGGCGCTAGAGAGTTTAAGGCAGTGACTTGAAACTTGCTGAGACAAACCCTGAGTGTGTGAAGAAACAGTGTGCAAAATTTCACGAAGTTAAGGGGCTGCTAAGGAGACGCAGAGGGGGACGTTTGAAGTTTTCCAAAAACTCCATAGAAAATGAATGGGAAATTTACACGAGACTTTGAGACGTTGGTGGCGCTAGAGGGTTTCACACAATAACGTACAAAGCAGCAGCTTAACGAGTCCGATCGAGCCGCACGTTTTGATATGTTGCTTACCCATGTGCGATGAATGGTCACCGAGTTACACGCAATCCAAATATGAAAGGAAAGATGAACAAGAATAAAATCAAAATTGCGGGAAAAGTAGGCGGGGCGAAATGACGCCATAGTGTGCGCTGGACTCGGCTGGATCCAAGGATTCCAGTGAGACCAAGTTTTCGAAAATGGGACCAACGGTTGAAAAGTTACAACCAGAAATGTGCC
Organism: Neoarius graeffei; assembly: GCF_027579695.1. NCBI lineage: Eukaryota > Metazoa > Chordata > Actinopteri > Siluriformes > Ariidae > Neoarius > Neoarius graeffei. The sequence continues at coordinate 36,233,726 of NC_083594.1, forward strand.
TGAGACTTGAGCCGTTGGTGGCGCTAGAGGGTTTGACTGAATATCGGTAAAAGTAATAGCACGCCGAGTCCGACTGAGCCGCACGTTTTCGTATGCAGCCTGCCTGCGTGCGATGGACGGTTATTGAGTTATTAGCAATCAAAATCGGTACGGAAGATGAATAATAATAATAATAATAATAATAATAAAAAGAATAATAAGAAACGCATAGAAGAACAATAGTGATGCGTGCTCTGCACTGCATCACTAACTAGACAATTCCCCTGCGGGAAATCGCGAGAGTGATGCAGTGCGTGTAGCCAGGCCACTATGTGAAAGCACCACCCAAGAGGCAGCTAGTTTGCCAAGAAGTCCATAGAAATGAATGGGAAATTTACCTGACAAATTGAGACGTTGGTGGCGCTAGAGAGTTTAAGGTGGTGAGCTGAAACTTGCTGAGATGAACATTGAGAGTGAGAAGAAAGGGTGTGCAAAATGTCACGATGTTAAGGGGTTGCTATGGAGGCGCAGAGGGCGGAGTGTGGAGTAATCTAAAAACTCCATAGAAATGAATGGGAAATTTACCTGAGACTTTGAGCCGTTGCTGGCGCTAGAGAGTTGCACAGAATAATGAACAAAGCAATAGGACACCGAGTCCGATCGAGCCGCACGTTTTGATATATTGCTTGCCCGTGTGTGATGAATGGCTTATGAGTTATTCGCAATCAAAAATGTGTACGGAACCCATAGAAATGAATGGGGTATTTCAGGTCATTTTTTCGCGCCATACATATAGCGCCCCCTAGTGGCCAGTTTGTCCCAATTTTTTTGCTGGCCTTTGTGAATGGGCGAGGCATAATGTTACGAAGTTTCGTTAAGGTACGCCAAAGGGCGGCCGAGATATGAGCAAACTTCCTGATTCGCGTCTGCGCGGCCAATTTTGATAGGCTACCATGGCCAAACGGTCCTGAAATCGCAAACACCGGGCAAGTGTATTATGCAGATTCGCCCCAAGAAGCCAAAGACCAAGTTTGGGAGAAAGTGGTTAAAAATTGAGGGAGGAGAAGCAGTATGATTGATTTTCGCATAACTCAAAATGGCGGCAAATGTTTCATGGTTGAAAATGACATCAAAGGATGCTATGGACTCGGCACGGGTCAAGGATTCCAGACATACCAAGTTTTTGAAAATCGGCCCAACGGTTCAAAAGTTACAAGCAGAAATGTACCAGGGACCTCGAGCTGAGGGCGCAAATTTGATTGGCCGCCACGGCCCCACGTTAATGCAATTCTGAACACCGAATAATTGTATTGTGCAGCTGTGTGCAGTGGTGCAATGTACCAAGTTTGGGAGAGATGGGTCAAAAAATGAGCGATGAGAAGCATTTTAAGTGATTTTCACAAAATGCAAAATTGCGGGAAAACTTTCCGGTGTTCAAAATTTTGTCAAAGGGGGCCCTGGATTCGGCCTGGCCCACTGAGTCCAGCGAAACCAAGTTTTTGAGAATCGGACCAACGGTTCAAAAGTTACAAGCGGAAACGTTCCGGCGACCTGCACCCTAGAGTTTGAGAAGTTGGTGGCGCTAGAGAGTTTAAGGCAGTGACGTGAAACTTGCTGAGACGAACCTTGAGTGTGTGAAGAAACAGTGTGCAAAATTTCACGAAGTTAAGGGGCTGCTAAGGAGACGAAGAGGGGGATGTTTGAAGTTTTCCAAAAACTCCATAGAAAATGAATGGGAAATTTACACGAGACTTTGACCCGTTGGTGGCGCTAGAGGGCTTCACACAGGAACGTTCAAAGCAACATCACACCGAGTCCGATCGAGCCGCACGTTTTGATATATAGCCTGCCCATGTGCGATGAACGGTCACCGAGTTACACGCAATTAAAATTTGCATGGAAAGATGAACAAGAATAAAATCAAAATGGCGGGAAAAGTAGTCGGGCGGAAAATGACGTCATAGGGTCCACTGGACTCGGCTGGGTCCAAGGATTCCAGGGAAACCAAGTTTTCGAAAATCGGACCAACGGTTGAAGAGTTATAAGCAGAAATGTGCCTGAGACTTGAGCCGTTGGTGGCGCTAGAGGGTTTGACTGAATATCGGGAAAAGTAATAGCACGCCGAGTCCGGCCGAGCCGCACGTTTTCGTATGCAGCCTGCCTTCGTGCGATGCACGGTTATTGAGTTATAAGCAATCAAATTCGGTACGGAAGATGAATAATAATAAGAATAACTAGACAATTCCCCTGCGGGAAATCGCGAGAGTGATGCAGTGCGTGTAGCCAGGCCACTCTGTGAAAGCACCACCCAAGAGGCAGCTAGTTTGCCAAGAAGTCCATAGAAATGAATGGGAAATTTACCTGACAAATTGAGACGCTGGTGGCGCTAGAGAGTTTAAGGTGGTGAGCTGAAACTTGCTGAGATGAACATTGAGAGTGAGAAGAAAGGGTGTGCAAAATGTCACGATGTTAAGGGGTTGCTATGGAGGCGCAGAGGGCGGAGTGTGGAGTAATCTAAAAACTCCATAGAAATGAATGGGAAATTTACCTGAGACTTTGAGCCGTTGCTGGCGCTAGAGAGTTGCACAGAATAATGAACAAAGCAATAGGACACCGAGTCCGATCGAGCCGCACGTTTTGATATATTGCTTGCCCGGGTGTGATGAATGGCTTATGAGTTATTCGCAATCAAAAATGTGTACGGAACCCATAGAAATGAATGGGGTATTTCAGGTCATTTTTTCGCGCCATACATATAGTGCCCCCTAGTGGCCAGTTTGTCCCAATTTTTTTGCTGGCCTTTGTGAACGGGCGAGGCATAATGTTACGAAGTTTTGTTAAGGTACGCCAAAGGGCGGCCAAGATATGAGCAAACTTCCTTATTCGCGTCTGCGCGGCCAATTTTGATAGGCTACCAGGGCCAAACGGTCCTGAAATTGCAAACACCGGGCAAGGGTATTATGCAGATTAGCCCCAAGAAGCCAAAGACCAAGTTTGGGAGAAAGTGGTTAAAAATTGAGGGAGGAGAAGCAGTATGATTGATTTTCGCATAACTCAAAATGGCGGAAAATGTTTCAGGGTTGAAAATGACATCAAAGGGTGCTATGGACTCGGCACGGGTCAAGGATTCCAGAGATACCAAGTTTTTGAAAATCGGCCCAACGGTTCAAAAGTTACAAGCAGAAATGTACCAGGGACCTCGAGCTGAGGGCGCAAATTTGATTTGCCGCCACGGCCCCACGTTAATGAAATTCTGAACACCGAATAAGCCTATTATGCAGCTATGTGCAGTGGTGCAATTTACCATTTTTGGGAGAGATGGGTCAAAAAATGAGCGATGAGAAGCATTTTAAGTGATTTTCACAAAATGCAAAATTGCGGGAAAACTTTCCGGTGTTCAAAATTTTGTCAAAGGGGGCCCTGGATTCGGCCTGGCCCACTGAGTCCAGCGAAACCAAGTTTTTGAGAATCGGACCAACGGTTCAAAAGTTACAAGCGGAAACGTACCGGCGACCTGCACCCTAGAGTTTGAGCAGTTGGTGGCGCTAGAGAGTTTAAGGCAGTGACGTGAAAATTGCTGAGATGAACCTTGAGTGTGTGAAGAAACAGTGTGCAAAATTTCACGAAGTTAAGGGGCTGCTAAGGAGACGAAGAGGGGGATGTTTGAAGTTTTCCAAAAACTCCATAGAAAATGAATGGGAAATTTACACGAGACTTTGACCCGTTGGTGGCGCTAGAGGGCTTCACACAGGAACGTTCAAAGCAACAGCACACCAAGTCCGATCGAGCCGCACGTTTTGATATATAGCTTGCCCGTGTGCAATGAACGGTCCCCGAGTTACACGCAATCAAAGTTTGCATGTAAAGATGAACAAGAATAAAATCAAAATGGCGGGAAAATTAGTCGGGCGGAAAGTGACGTCATAGGGTCCACTGGACTCGGCTGGGTCCAAGGATTCCAGGGAGACCAAGTTTTCGAAAATCGGACCAACGGTTGAAAAGTTATAAGCAGAAATGTGCCTGAGACTTGAGCCGTTGGTGGCGCTAGAGGGTTTGACTGAATATCGGTAAAAGTAATAGCACGCCGAGTCCGACCGAGCCGGACAGGTTCGTATGCAGCCTGCCTGTGTGCGATGCACGGTTATTGAGTTATTAGCAATCAAAATCGGTACGGAAGATGAATAAGAATAAGAATAATAACTAGACAATTCCCCTGCGGGAAATCGCGAGAGTGATGCAGTGCGTGTAGCCAGGCCTCTATGTGAAAGCACTACCCAAGAGGCATCTAGTTTGCCAAGAAGTCCAAAGAAATTAATGGGAAATTTACCTGAGACTTTGAGATGTTGGTGACGCTAGAGAGTTTAAGGTGGTGAGCTGAAACTTGCTGAGATGAACCATGAGAGTGAGAAGAAAGGGTGTGCGAAATTTCACGATGTTAAGGGGTTGCTATGGAGGCGCAGAGGGCAGACTGTGGAGTAATCTAAAAACTCCATAGAAATGAATGGGAAATTTACCTGAGACTTTGAGCCGTTGGTGGCGCTAGAGAGTTTCACAGAATATTGAACAAAGCAAGAGTACACCAAGTCCGATCGAGCCGCACATTTTCATATATTGCTTGCCCGTGAACGATGAACGGTTAATGAGTTATTCGCAATCAAAAATGTGTACGGAACCCATAGAAATGAATGGGATATTTCGGGTGATTTTTTCGCGTGCTTGGTATAGCGCCCCCTATTGGCCAGTTTGTCCCAATTTTTTTGCTGGCCTTTGTGGAGGGGCGCAGCATAATGCCACGAAGTTTCGTTAAGGCACGCCAAAGGGCGGCCGAGATATGACCAAACTTCCTGAGTCGCATCTGCGAGGCCAAATTTGATTGGCTACCACGGCCAAACGGTCCTGAAATCGCAAACACCAGGCAAGTTTTTTATGCAGATTAGTCCCAAGAAGCCATTGACCAAGTTTGGGAGAAAGTGGTTAAAAATTGAGGGAGGAGAAGCAGTATGATTGATTTTCGCATAACTCAAAATGGTGGAAAATGTTTCAGGGTTGAAAATGACATCAAAGGGTTCTATGGACTCGGCATGGGCCAAGGATTCCAGACATACCAAGTTTTTGAAAATCGGACCAACGGTTCAAAAGTTACAAGCAGAAATGTACCAGCGACCTCGAGCTGCAGGCGCAAATTTGATTGGCCGCCACGGCCCCACGTTAATGAAATTCTGAACACCAAATAATTGTATTGTGCAGCTGCTTTCAATGGTGCACTGTACCAAGTTTGGGAGAGATGGGTCAAAAATTGAGCGATGAGAAACATTTTAAGTGATTTTAACAAAATGCAAAATTGCGGGAAAACTTTCCGGTGTTCAAAATTTTGTCAAAGGGTCCCCTGGATTCGTCCTGGCCCAATGAGTCCAGCGAAACCAAGTTTTCGAAAATCGGACCAACGGTTCAAAAGTTACAAGCGGAAACGTACCAGCGACCTGGACCCTCGAGTTTGAGCAGTTGGTGGCGCTAGAGATTTTAATGCAGTGACTTGAAACTTGCTGAGATGAACCGTGAGTGTGTGAAGAAACAGTGTGCAAAATTTCCCGACATTAAGTGGTTGCTAAGGAGACGCAGAGGGGGACGTTTGAAGTTTTCCAAAAACTCCATAGAAATGAATGGGAAATTTACACGAGACTTTGAGCCGTTGGTGGCGCTAGAGGGTTTCACAGAATAACGTACAAAGCAGCAGAACACCGAGTCCGATCGAGCCGCACGTTTTGATATATAGCTTACCCGTGTGCGATGAACGGTCCCCGAGTTACAGGCAATCAAAGTTTGCATGGAAAGATGAACAAGAAAAAAATCAAAATGGCGGGAAAAGTAGGCAGGCGGAAAATGACGTCATAGGGTCCACTGGCCTCGGCTGGGTCCAAGGATTCCGGGGAGACCAAGTTTTCGAAAATGGGACCAACGGTTGAAAAGTTACAAGCAGAAATGTACCTGAGTCTTGAGCCGTTGGTGGCGCTAGAGGGTTTGAGTGAATGTCGGGCAAAGTAATAGCACGCCGAGTCCGACCGAGCCGCACGTTTTCGTATGCAGCCTGCCTGCTTGCGATGCACGGTTATTGAGTTATTAGCAATCAAAACGGGTACGGAAGATGAATAATAATAAGAATAACTAGACAATTCCCCTGCGGGAAATCGCGAGAGTGATGCAGTGCGTGAAGCCATGGCTCTAGGGGAAAGCAGATCCCAAAAGGCAGCAGGAGAAATGAGGCAAAGAAACACTCACCAAATCTCATAGAAATGAATGGGAAATATAGCTGAGACTTTGAGCCATTGGTGGCGCTAGAGAGTTTCACAGATTAACGTTCAAAGCAGTAGGACACACCGAGTCCGATCGAGCCGCACGGTTTGATGTGTAGCTTGTCCGTGTGTGATGCACGGTTACTGAGTCATGCGTGAGCAAAATTTGTGACATTGAGCTGCTAGTGGCACTAGAGAGTTTAAGGTGGCGAGTTGAAACCTGCCGAGAAGAACCCTGATTGTGTCAAGAAACAGTTTGGCAAATTTCAGAGGAATGCGTGCAGGATTTCCGAAAAACCCTTAGAAATGAATGGGATATTTCGGGTGATTTTTTCGCGCCCTAGGTATAGCGCCCACTAGTGGCCAGTATGAACCAATTTTTTTTGCAGGCCTTTGTGGAGTGGCGTCGCATACTGCCACAAAGTTTCGTTAAGGTACGCCAAAGGCCGGTCGAGATATGAGCAAACTTCCTGATTCGTGTCTGGGCGGCCAAATTTGATAGGCTACCATGGCCAAACGGTCCTGAAATCGCAAACACCGGGCAAGTGTATTATGCAGATTAGCCCCAAGAAGCCAAAAACCAAGTTTGGGAGAAAGGGGTTAAAAACTGAGGGAGGAGAAGCAGAATGATTGATTTTCGCATAACTCAAAATGGCGGAAAATGTTTCAGGGTTGAAAATGACATCAAAGGATGCTATGGACTCGGCATGGGCCAACGATTCCAATGGTACCAAGTTTTAGAAAATCGGACCAATGGTTCAAAAGTTACAAGCAGAAATGTACCAGCGACCTTGAGCTGCGGGCGCAAATTTGATTGGCCGCCACGGCCCCACATTAATGATATTCTGAACACCGGGGAATTTTATTGTCCAGCTGACTCCAGAGGAGCCATGTACCAAGTTTGGGAGAGATGGGTCAAAAATTGAGGGAGGAGAATCATTTTAAGTGATTTTCAAAAAATGCAAAATAGCGCGAAAACTTTCCGGTGTTGAAAATTTTCTCAGAGGGTGCACCGGATTCGTACTGGCTCAAGGAGTCCAGGGATACCATGTTTTCGAAAATCGGACCAACGGTTCAAAAGTTACAAGAGGAAACGTCCCGCCGACCTGCACCCTTGAGTTTGAGCAGTTGGTGTCGCTAAAGAGTTTAAGGCGGTGACTTGAAACTTGCTGAGACGAGCCGTGAGGTTGTGAAAAAACAGTATGCAAAATTTCATGACGTTAAGTGGATGCTATGGAGACGCAGAGGGGGGACGGGTTTAGTTTTCCAAAAACTCCATAGAAATGAATGGGAAATTAACCTGAAACTTTGAGCCGTTGGTGGCGCTAGAGAGTTTCACAGAACAACGTACAAAGCAACAGCACACCGAGTCCGATCGAGCCGCACGTTTTGATATATTGATTCCTCGTGTGCGATGAACTGTTACTGGGTTAAACACAATCCAAATTTGCCAAAAACTCCATAGAAATGAATGGGAAATTTACACGATACTTTGAGCCGTTGGTGGCGCTAGAGGGTTTCACAGAATAACGTACAAAGCAGCAGCACACTGAGTCCGATTGAGCCGCACATTTTGATATATAGCTTGACCGTGTGCGATGTACGGTCACCGAGTTATGCGCAATCAAAATTTGTATGGAAAGATGAATAAGAATAAAATCTAAATGGCGGGAAAACTGTATGGGCGGAAAATGACGTCATAGGGTGCACTGGACTCGGCTGGGTCCAAGGATTCCAGGGACACCAAGTTTTCGAAAATCGGACCAACGGTTGAAAAGTTACAAGCAGAAATGTGCCTGAGACTTGAACCGTTGGTGGCGCTAGAGGGTTTGAGTGAATATCGGGGAAAGTAATAGCACGCCGAGTCCGACCGAGCCGCACGGTGTCGTATGGAGCCTGCCTGCGTACGATGCACGGTTATTGAGTTATTAGCAATCAAAACGGGTACGGAAGATGAATAATAATAATAAGAATAACTAGACAATTCCCCTGCGGGAAATCGCGAGAGTGATGCAGTGCGTGTAGCCAGGCCTCTATGTGAAAGCACCACCCAAGAGGCAGCTAGTTTGCCAAGAAGTCCATAGAAATGAATGGGAAATTTACCTGAGACTTTGAGATGTTGGTGGCGCTAGAGAGTTTAAGGTGGTGAGCTGAAACTTGCTGAGATGAACCTTGAGAGTGAGAAGAAAGGGTGTGCAAAATTTCACGACGTTAAGGGGTTGCTATGGAGGCGCAGAGGGCGGAGTGTGGAGTAATCTAAAAACTCCATAGAAATGAATGGGAAATTTACCTGAGACTTTGAGCCATTGGTGGCGCTAGAGAGTTTCACAGAATAATGAACAAAGCAATAGGACACCGAGTCCGATCGAGCCGCACGTTTTGATATATTACTTGCCCGTGTGCGATGAACGGTTAATGAGTTATTCGCAATCAAAAATGTGTATGGAACCCATAGAAATGAATGGGATATTTCGGGTGATTTTTTCGCGCCCTACATATAGCGCCCCCTAGTGGCCAGTTTGTCCCAATTTTTTTGCTGGCCTTTGTGAACGGGCGAGGCATAAAGCCACGAAGTTTCGTTAAGGTACGCCAAAGGGCGGCCGAGATATGAGCAAACTTCCTGATTCGCGTCTGCGCGGCCAATTTTGATTGGCTACCACGGCCAAACGGTCCTGAAATCACAAACACCGGGCAAGTATTTTATGCAGATTATCCCCCAGAAGCCATTGACCAAGGTTGGGTGAAAGTGGTTAAAAATTGAGGGAGGAGAAGCAGTATGACTGATTTTCGCATAACTCAAAATGGCGGCAAATGTTTCATTGTTGAAAATGACATCAAAGGGTGCTCTGGACTCGGCACGGGTCAGGGATTCCAGAGATACCAAGTTTTTGAAAATCGGACCAACGGTTCAAAAGTTACAAGCAGAAATGTAACAGCGACATAGAGCTGCGGGTGCAATTTTGATTGGCCGCCACGGCCCCACGTTAATGAAATTCTGAACACCGGGTAAGACTATTGTGCAGCTGAGGACAATGGTGCAATTTACCAAGTTTCGGAGAAATGGGTCAAAAATTGAGCGATGAGAAGCATTTTAAGTGATTTTCAAAAAATGCAAAATTGCGGGAAAACTTTCCGGTGTTCAAAATTTTGTCAAAGGGTGCGCTGGATTCGGCCTGGCCCAATGAGTCCAGCGAAACCAAGTTTTCGAAAATCGGACCAACGGTTCAAAAGTTACAAGCGGAAACGTACCGGCGACCTGCAACCTGAGTTTGAGCAGTTGGTGGCGCTAGAGAGTTTAAGGCAGTGACTTGAAACTCGCTGAGACGAACCTTGAGTGTGTGAAGAAACAGTGTGCAAAATTTCACGAAGTTAAGGGGCTGCTAAGGAGACGCAGAGGGAGACGTTTGAAGTTTTCCAAAAACTCCATAGAAAATGAATGGGAAATTTACACGAGACTTTGAGCCGTTGGTGGCGCTAGGGGGTTTCAGAGAAGAACGTACAAAGCAGCAGCACTCCGAGTCCGTTCGAGCCGCACGTTTTGATATGTTGCTTACCCTTGTGCGATGAACGGTCACCGAGTTACACGCAATCCAAATTTGCAAGGAAAGATGAACAGGAATAAAATCAAAATGGCGGGAAAAGTAGGCGGGCGGAAGATGACGTCATAGGGTCCACTGGACTCGGCTGGGTCCAAGGATTACAGCGATACCAAGTTTTCGAAAATCGGACCAACGGTTTAAAAGTTATAAGCAGAAATGTCCCTGAGACTTGAGCCGTTGGTGGCGCTAGAGGGTTTGACTGAATATCGGTCAAAGTAATAGCACGCCGAGTCCGACCGAGCCGCACGTTTTTGTATGGAGCCTCCCTGCCTGCGACGCACGGTTATTGAGTTATTAGCAATCAAAATCGGTACGGAAGATGAATAATAATAAGAACTAGACAATTCCCCTGCGGGAAATCGCGAGAGTGATGCAGTGCGTGTAGCCAGGCCTCTATGTGAAACCACCACCCAAGAGGCAGCTAGGTTGCCAAGAAGTCCATAGAAATGAATGGGAAATTTACCGGAGAATTTGAGATGTTGATGGCGCTAGAGAGTTTAAGGTGGTGAGCTGGAACTTGCTGAGATGAACCTTGAGAGTGAGAAGAAAGGGTGTGCAAAATTTCACCACGTTAAGGGGTTGCTAAGGAGGCGCAGAGGGCGGAGTGTGGAGTAATCTAAAAACTCCATAGAAATGAATGGGAAATTTACCTGAGACTTTGAGCCGTTGGTGGCGCTAGAGAGTTTGACTGAGTAACGTACTAAGCAGCAGGACACTAAGTCCGACCGAGCCGCATGTTTTGATATATTGTTTGCCCGTGTGTGATGTACGGTTAATGAGTTATTCGCAATCAATAGTTTGCCAAGAAGTCCATAGAAATGAATGGGAAATATAATGTAGCTGAGACTTTGAGCCGTTGGTGGCGCTAGAGAGTTAAAGAGAACACCGTACAAAGCAATAGGACACCGAGTCCGATCGAGCCGCACGTTTTGATATACAGCTTGCCCGTGTGCGAGGTACGGTTAATGAGTTATTCGCAATCAAAAATTTGCACGGAAGATGAATAAGAATAAATTCAAAATGGCGGGAAAAGTAGGCGGGCGGAAAATGACGTCATAGGGTGCGTTGGATTCGGCTGGGCCCAAGGATTACAGGGACACCAAGTTTTCAAAAATCGGACCAATGGTTGAAAAGTTATAAGCAGAAATGTGCCTGAGACTTGAGCCGTTGATGGCGCTAGAGGGTTGGACTGAATATCGGGAAAAGTAATAGCACGCCGAGTCAGAGCGAGCCGCACGTTTTGATATACGGCGTGCCTGTGTCCGATGAAAGGTTAGTGAGTTATTAGCAATCAAAATATGAGTAGGAGTAAAAAGTAGTGTAACAAAATGAATACTAGACAATTCCCCTGCGGGAAATCGCGAGAGTGATGCAGTGCGTGAAGCCATGCCTCTAGGTGAAAGCACTAGCCAAAAGGCAGCGAGTTTTCCAAAAACTCCATAGAAATGAATGGGAAATGTAGCTGAGACTTTGAGCCGTTGGTGGCGCTAAAGAGTTTCAAAGAATAATGAACAAAGCAATAGGACACCGAGTCCGATCGAGACGCACGTTTTGATATATGGCTTGCCCGTGTGCGATGAACGGTTAATGAGTTATTCGCAATCAAAAATGTGTACCGAACCCATAGAAATGAATGGGATATTTCGGGTGATTTTTTCACGCCCTAGGTATAGCGCCCCCTAGTGGCCAGTTTGTCCCAATTTTTTTGCTGGCCTTTGTGGCGGGGCGAGGCATAAGGCCACGAAGTTTCGTTAAGGTACGCCAAAGGACGGCCGAGATATGAGCAAACTTCCTGATTCGCCTATGAGAGGCCAATTTTGATTGGCAACCACGGCCAAACGGTCCTGAAATCGCAAACACCGGGCAAGTCTATTATGCAGATTAGGCCCAAGAAGCAAAAGACCAAGTTTGGGAGAAAGTCTTTAAAAATTGAGGGAGGAGAAGCAGTATGATTGATTTTCGCATAACTCAAAATGGCGGAAAATGTTTCAGGGCTGAAAATGAGATCAAAGCGTGCTATGGACTCGGCATGGGCCAAGGATTCCAGGCATACCAAGTTTTTGAAAATCGGCCCATCAGTTCAAAAGTTACAAGCAGAAATGTTCCAGCAACCTAGAGCTGCGGGCGCAAATTTGATTGGCCGCCACGGCCCCACGTTAATGAAATTCTGAACACCAAATAAGGGTATTGTGCAGCTGCGTTCAATGGTGCACTGTAACAAGTTTGGGAGAGATGAGTCAAAAAATGAGCGATGAGAAGCATTTTAAGTGATTTTCACAAAATGCAAAATTGCGGGAAAACTTTCCGGTGTTCAAAATTTTTTCAAAGGGTCCCCTGGATTCGTCCTGGCCCAATGAGTCCAGCGAAACCAAGTTTTCGGAAATCGGACCAACGGTTCAAAAGTTACAAGCGGAAACGTACCGGCGACCTGGACCCTCGAGTTTGAGCAGTTGGTGGCGCTAGAGAGTTTAATGCAGTGACTTGAAACTTGCTGAGACGAACCTTGAGTGTGTGAAGAAACAGTGTGCAAAATTTCCCGACATTAAGTGGTTGCTAAGGAGACGCAGAGGGGGACGTTTGAAGTTTTCCAAAAACTCCATAGAAATGAATGGGAAATTTACACGAGACTTTGAGCCGTTGGTGGCGCTAGAGAGTTTCACACAAGGAATGTTCAAAGCAACAGCACACCAAGTCCGATCGAGCCGCACGTTTTGATATATAGCTTGCCCGTGTGCGATGAACGGTCCCCGAGTTACACGCAATCAAATTTAGCATGTAAAGATGAACAAGAATAAAATCAAAATGGCGGGAAAATTAGTCGGGCGGAAAGTGACGTCATAGGGTCCACTGGACTCGGCTGGGTCCAAGGATTCCAGGGAAACCAAGTTTTCGAAAATCGGACCAACGGTTCAAAAGTTATAAGCAGAAATGTGCCTGAGACTTGAGCCGTTGGTGGCGCTAGAGGGTTTGACTGAATATCGGACAAAGTAATAGCACACCGAGTCCGACCGAGCCGCACGTTATGATATATCGCCTGCCTGCATGCGATGCACGGTTTTTGAGTTATTCGAAATCAAAACTGGTACGGAAGATGAATAAGAATAATAATAATAATAATAATAATAATAAAAATAAGAAACGCATAGAATAACAATAGTGATGCCGTGCTATGCACTGCATCACTAATAAGAAACGCATAGCATAACAATAGTGATGCTGTGCTTTGCACTGCATCACTAATAAAAACTAGACAATTCCCCTGCGGGAAATCGCGAGAGTGATGCAGTGCGTGTTGCCAGGCCTCGATGTGAAAGCACCACCCAAGAGGCAGCTAGTTTGCCAAGAAGTCCATAGAAATGAATGGGAAATTTACCTGAGACTTTGAGATGTTGGTGGCGCTAGAGAGTTTAAGGTGGTGAGCTGAAACTTGCTGAGATGAACCTTCAGAGTGAGAAGAAAGGTTGTGCAAAATTTCACGACGTTAAGGGGTTGCTATGGAGGCGCAGAGGGCGGAGTGTGGAGTAATGTAAAAACTCCATAGAAATGAATGGGAAATTTACCTGAGACTTTGAGCCGTTGGTGGCGCTAGAGAGTTTCACAGAATAATGAACAAAGCAATAGGACACCAAGTCCGATCGAGCCGCACGTTTTGATATATTGGTTGCCCGTGTGCGATGAACGGTTAATGAGTTATTCGCAATCAAAAATGTGTACGGAACCCATAGAAATGAATGGGATATTTAGGGTGATTTTTTCGTGCCCTAGCTATAGCGCCCCCTAGTGGCCAGTTTGTCCCAATTTTTTTGCTGGCCTTTGTGAACAGGCGAGGCATAATGCCACGAAGTTTCGTTAAGGTACGACAAAGGGCGGCCGAGATATGAGCAAACTTCCTGACTCGCGTCTGCGCGGCCAAATTTGATTGGCTACAACGGTCAAACGGTCCTGAAACCGCAAACAGCGGGCAAGAGGATTTTGCAGATTAGCCCCAAGAATCCAGTGAACAATTTTGGGAGGAAGTGGTTAAAAATTGAGGGAGGAGAAGCAGTATGATTGATTTTCGCATAACTCAAAATGGCGGAAAATGTTTCATGGTTGAAAATGACATCAAAGGGTGCTATGGACTCGGCATGAGCCAAGGATTGCAGAGCAACCAAGCTTTTGAAAATCGGACCAACGGTTCAAAAGTTACAAGCAGAAATGTACCAGCGACCTTGAGCTGAGGGCACAAATTTGATTGGCCGCCACGGCCCCACGTTAATGAAATTCTGAACACCGGGTAAGAGTCTTGTACAGCTGCGTACAATGGTGCAATTTACCAAGTTTGGGAGAAATGGGTCAAAAATTGAGGGATGAGAAGCATTTTAAGTGATTTTCACAAAATGCAAAATTGCGCGAAAACTTTCCGGTGTTCAAAATTTTGTCAAAGGGTGCTCTGGATTCGTCCTGGCCCAATGAGTCCAATGAAACCAAGTTTTCGAAAATCGGACCAACGGTTCAAAAGTTACAAGCGGAAACGTCCCGGCGACCTGCAACCTGAGTTTGAGCAGTTGGTGGCGCTAGAGAGTTTAAGGCAGTGACTTGAAACTCGCTGAGACGAACCTTGAGTGTGTGAAGAAACAGTGTGCAAAATTTCACGAAGTTAAGGGGCTGCTAAGGAGACGCAGAGGGGGACATTTGAAGTTTTCCAAAAACTCCATAGAAAATGAATGGGAAATTTACACCTGACTTTGAGCCGTTGGTGGCGCTAGAGGGCTTCACACAGGAACGTTCAAAGCAATAGCACACCGAGGTCGATCGAGCCGCACGTTTTGATATATAGCTTGCCCGTGTGCGATGAACGGTCACCGAGTTACACGCAATCAAAGTTTGCATGGAAAGATGAACAAGAATAAAATCAAAATGGCGGGAAAAGTAGGCGGGCGGAAAATGATGTCATAGGGTGCATTGGACTCGGCTGGGTCCAAGGATTCCAAGGAGACCAAGTTTTCGAAAATCAGACCAACGGTTGAAATGTTACAAGCAGAAATGTGCCTGAGACTTGAGCCATTGGTGGCGCTAGAGGGAGTCACTGAATATCGGGAAAAGTAATAGCACGCCGAGTCCGACCGAGCCGCACGTTTTCGTATGCAGCCTGCCTGCGTGCGATGCACGATTATTGAGTTATTAGCAATCAAAATCGGTACGGAAGATGAATAATAAGAATAATAAGAAACGCATAGAAGAACAATAGTGATGCAGTTGCACTGCATCACTAACTAGACAATTCCCCTGCGGGAAATCGCGAGAGTGATGCAGTGCGTGTAGCCAGGCCTCTATGTGAAAGCACCACCCAAGAGGCAGCTAGATTGCCAAGAAGTCCATAGAAATGAATGGGAAATTTACATGAAACTTTGAGATGTTGGTGGCGCTAGAGAGTTTAAGGTGGTGAGCTGAAACCTGCAAAGATGAACCTTGAGAGTGAGAAGAAAGGGTCTGCAAAATTTCACGACGTTAAGGGGTTGCTATGGAGGCGCAGAGGGCGGAGTGTTTAGTAATCTAAAAACTCCATAGAAATGAATGGGAAATTTACCTGAGACTTTGAGCCGTTGGTGGCGCTAGAGAGTTTGAGTGAGTAACGTTCAATGCAGCAGGACACCGAGTCCGACCGAGCTGCACGTTTTGATATATCGCTTGCCCGTGTGCGATGTACGGTTAATGAGTTATTCGCAATCAATTGTTTGCCAAGAAGTCCATAGAAATGAATGGGAAATGTACTGTAGCTGAGAGTTTGAGCCATTGGTGGTGCTAGAGAGTTAAAGAGAATACCATACAAAGCAATAGTACACCGAGTCCGATCGAGCCGCACGTTTTGATATACAGCTTGCCCGTGTGCGAGGCACGGTTAATGAGTTATTCGCAATCAAAAATTTGCACGGAAGATGAATAAGAATAAATTCAAAATGGCGGGAAAAGTAGGCGGGCGGAAAATGACGTCATAGGGTGCGTTGGATTCGTCTGGGCCCAAGGATTCCAAAGACACCAAGTTTTCGAAAATCGGACCAATGGTTGAAAAGTTACAAGAAGAAATGTGACTGAGACTTGAGCCGTTGGTGGCGCTAGAGGGTTTGACTGAATTTCGGGAAAAGTAATAGCACGCCGAGTCCGACCGAGCCGCACGTTTTGATATACGGCCTGCCTGTGTCCGATGAATGGTTAGTGAGTTATTAGCAATCAAAATATGTGTATGAGTAAAAAGTAGTGTAACAAAATGAATACTAGACAATTCCCCTGCGGGAAATCGCGAGAGTGATGCAGTGCGTGGAGCCAGGCCTCTAGGTGAAAGCACCACCCGAAGGGCAGCTAGTTTTCCAAAAACTCCATAGAAATGAATGAGAAATGTAGCTGAGACTTTGAGCCGTTGGTGGCGCTAGAGAGTTTCACAGAATATCCGACAAAGCAACAGTACACCGAAACCACTCAAGCCGCATGTTTTGATATATCACTTGCCCATGTGCGATGTACAGTAAAGGAGATATTCGCAGTCAAAGATAGCAGCAAGTTTTCCAAAAACTCCATAGAAATGAATGGGAAATGTACTGTAGCTGAGACTTTAAGCCGTTGGTGGCGCTAGAGAGTTAAAGAGAATACCGTACAAAGCAATACCACACCGAGTCCGATCGAGCCGCACGTTTTGATATACAGCTTGCCCGGGTGCGAGGTACGGTTAATGAGTTATGCGCAATCAAAAATTTGCACGGAGGATGAATAAGAATAAATTCAAAATGGCGGGAAAAGTAGGCGGGCGGAAAATGACGTCATAGGGTGCGTTGGATTCGTCTGGGCCCAAGGATTACAGGGACACCAAGTTTTCGAAAATCGGACCAACGGTTGAAAAGTTACAAGCAGAAATGTGCCAGGGACTTCAGCCGTTGGTGGCGCTAGAGGGTTTGACTGAATATCGGGCAAAGTAATAGCACGCCGAGTCCGACCGAGCCGCACTTTTTGATATATGGCCTGCCTGTGTCCGATGAATGGTTAGTGAGTTATTAGCAATCAAAATACGCGTAGGAGTAAAAAGTAGTGTAACAATATGAATACTAGACAATTCCCCTGCGGGAAATCGCGAGAGTGATGCAGTGCATGTAGCCAGGCCTCGATGTGAAAGCACCACCCAAGAGGCAGCTAGTTTTCCAAGAAGTCCATAGAAATGAATGGGAAATTTACCTGAGACTTTGAGATGTTGGTGGCGCTAGAGAGTTTAAGGTGGTGAGCTGAAACTTGCTGAGATGAACCTTGAGAGAGAGAAGGAAGGGTGTGCAAAATTTCACGACTTTAAGGGGTTGCTATGGAGGCGCAGAGGACGGAGAGTGGAGTAATCTAAAAACTCCATAGAAATGAATGGGAAATTTACCTGAGACTTTGAGCCGTTGGTGGCACTACAGAGCTTCACAGAATAATGAACAAAGCAAGAGGACACCAAGTCCGATCAAGCTGCATGTTTTGATATATTGCTTGCCCGTGTGCGATGAACGGTTAATGAGTTATTCGCAATCAAAAATGTGTACGGAACCCATAGAAATGAATGGGATATTTCGGGGGATTTATTCACGCCCTAGGTATAGCGCCCCCTAGTGGCCAGTTTGTCCCAATTTTTTTGCTGGCCTTTGTGGAGGGGCGAGGCATAATGCCACGAAGTTTCGTTAAGGTACGCCAAAGGGCGTCCGAGATATGAGCAAACTTCCTGATTCGCGTGTGCGCGGCCAATTTTGATTGGCTACCACGGCCAAATGGTCCTGAAATCACAAACACCGGGCAAGTGTATTATGCAAATTAGCCCCAAGAAGCCAAAGTCCAAGTTTGGGAGAAAGTGGTTAAAAATTGAGGGAGGAGAAGCATTATGATTGACTTACGCATAACTCAAAATGGCGGAAAATGTTTCAGGGTTGAAAATGACATCAAAGGGTGCTCTGGACTCGGCATGCGCCAATGATTCCAGCGAAACCAAGGTTTTGAAAGTCGGACCAACAGTTCAAAAGTTACAAGCAGAAATGTACCAGCGACCTCGAGCTGCGGGCGCAAATTTGATTGGCTGCCACGGCCCCACGTTGATGAAAGTCTGAACACCGAGTAATATTCTTGTGCATCTCTGTAGACTGGTGCACTTTACCAAGTTTGGGAGAAATGGGTCAAAAATAGGGGGATGAGAAGCATTCTAAGTGATTTTAACAAAATGCAAAATTGCGGGAAAACTTACCTGTTGAAAGTTTTGGCAAAGGGTGCCCTGGATTCGTCCTGGCCCAATGAGTCCATCAAAACCAAGTTTTCGAAAATCGGACCAACGGTTTAAAAGTTACAAGCGGAAACGTACCGGCGACCTGCACCCTTGAGTTTGAGCAGTTGGTGGCGCTTGAGAGTTTAAGGCAGTGACTTGAAACTTGCTGAGACAAACCTTGAATGTGTGAAGAAACAGTGTGCAAAATTTCACGAAGTTAAGGGGCTGCTAAGGAGACGCAGAGGGGGACGTTTGAAGTTTTCCAAAAACTCCATAGAAAATGAATGGGAAATTTACACCAGACTTTGAGCCGTTGGTGGCGCTAGAGGGTTTCACACAATAACGTACAAAGCAGCAGCACAACGAGTCCGATCGAGCCGCACGTTTTGATATGTTGCTTACCCATGTGCGATGAATGGTCACCGAGTTACATGCAATCCAAATATGAAAGGAAAGATGAACAAGAATAAAATCAAAATGGCGGGAAAAGTAGGCGGGGCGAAATGACGTCATAGTGTGCGCTGGACTCGGCTGGGTCCACGGATTCGAGTGAGACCAAGTTTTCGAAAATGGGACCAACGGTTGGAAAGTTACAACCAGAAATGTGCCTGAGACTTGAGCCGTTGGTGGCGCTAGAGGGTTTGACTGAATATCGGTAAAAGTAAAAGCACGCCGAGTCCGACCGAGCCGCACGTTTTCGTATGCAGCCTGCCTGCGTGCGATGGACGGTTATTGAGTTATTAGCAATCAAAATCGGTACGGAAGATGAATAATAATAATAATAATAATAATAATAATAATAATAATAATAAAAAGAATAATAAGAAACGCATAGAAGAACAATAGTGATGCGTGCTCTGCACTGCATCACTAATAATAATAATAATAATAATAATAAAAAGAATAATAAGAAACGCATAGAAGAACAATAGTGATGAGTGCTCTGCACTGCATCACTAACTAGACAATTCCCCTGCGGGAAATCGCGAGAGTGATGCAGTGCGTGAAGCCAGGCCTCTAGGTGAAAGGACCACCCGAAAGGCAGCTAATTTTCCAAAAACTCCATAGAAAAAATGAATGGGAAATGTAGCTGAGATTTTGAGCCGTTGGTGGCGCTAGAGAGTTTCACAGAACAACGTACAAAGCAATAGGACACCGAGTCCGATCGAGCCGCTCGTTTTGATATATTGATTCCTCGTGTGCGATGAACTGTCACCGAGTTAAACACAATCCAAATTTGCCAAAAACTCCATAGAAATGAATGGGAAATTTACATGATACTTTGAGCCGTTGGTGGCGCTAGAGGGTTTCACAGAATAACGTACAAATCAGCAGCTCACCGAGTCCGATCGAGCCGCACGTTTTGATATATTGCTTGCCCGTGTGCGATGTACGGTTAATGAGTTATTCGCAATCCATAGTTTGCCAAGAAGTCCATAGAAATGAATGGGAAATGTACTGTAGCTGAGACTTTGAGCCGTTGCTGGCACTAGAGAGTTAAAGAGAATACCGTACAACGCAATAGGAAACCGAGTCCGATCGAGCCGCATGTTTTGATATACAGCTTGCCCGTGTGCGACGTACAGTTAATGAGTTATTCGCAATCAAAAATTTGCACTGAAGATGAATAAAAATTAATTCAAAATGGCGGGAAAAGTAGGCGGGCGGAAAATGATGTCATAGGGTGCGTTGGATGAGGCTGGGCCCAAGGATTACAGGGACCCCAAGTTTTCAAAAATCGGACCAAGGGTTGAAAAGTTACAAGCAGGAATGTGCCTTAGACTTGAGCCGTTGGTGGCGCTAGAGGGTTTGACTGAATATCGGCCAAAGTAATAGCACGCCGAGTCCGACCGAGCCGCACGTTTTGATATATGGCCTGCCTGTGTCCGGTGAACGGTTAGTGAGTTATTAGCAATCAAAATATGCGTAGGAGTAAAAAGTAGTGTAACAAAGTGAATACTAGACAATTCCCCTGCGGGAAATCGCGAGAGTGATGCAGTGCGTGTAGCCAGGCCTCTATGTGAAAGCACCACCCAAGAGGCAGCTAGTTTGCCAAGAAGTCCATAGAAATGAATGGGAAATTTACCTGAGACTTTGAGATGTTGGTGGCGCTAGAGAGTTTAAGGTGGTGAGCTGAAACTTTCTGAGATGAACGTTGAGAGTGAGAAGAAAGGGTGTGCAAAAATTCACGACGTTAAGGGGTTGCTATGGAGGCGCAGAGGGCGGAGTGTGGAGTAATCTAAAATCTCCATAGAAATGAATGGGAAATTTACCTGAGACTTTGATCCGTTGGTGGCGCTAGAGAATTTCACAGAATAATGAACAAAGCAATAGGACACCGAGTCCGATCGAGCCGCACGTTCTGATATATTGCTTGCCCGTGTGCCATGAACGGTTAATGAGTTATTCGCAATCAAAAATGTGTACGGAACCCATAGAAATGAATGGGATATTTCGGGTGATTTTTTCGCGCCCTACATATAGCGCCCCCGAGTGGCCAGTTTGTCCCAATTTTTTTGCTGGCCTTTGTGAATGGGCGAGGCATAAAGCCACGAAGTTTCGTTAAGGTACGCCAAAGGGCGGCCGAGATATGAGCAAACTTCCTGATTCGCGTCTGCGCGGCCAATTTTGATTGGCTACCACGGCCAAACGGTCCTGAAATCACAAACACTGGGCAAGTCTTTTATGCAGATTATCCCCCAGAAGCCAATGACCAAGTTTGGGTGAAAGTGGTTAAAAATTGAGGGAGGAGAAGCGGTATGACTGATTTTCGCATAACTCAAAATGGTGGCAAATGTTTCATGGTTGAAAATGACATCAAAGGGTGCTCTGGACTCGGCACGGCTCAGGGATTCCAGAGATACCAAGTTTTTGAAAATCGGACCAACTGTTCAAAAGTTACAAGCAGAAATGTACCAGCGACCTAGAGATGCGGGTGCAATTTTGATGGGCCGCCACGGCCCCACGTTAATGAAATTCTGAACACTGGGTAAGATTATTGTGCACCTGAGTACATTGGTGCAATTTACCAAATTTGGGAGAAATGGGTCAAAAATTGAGGGATGAGAAGCATTTTAAGTGATTTTCAAAAAATGCAAAATTGCGGGAAAACTTTCCGTGTTCAAAATTTTCTCAAAGGGTGTGCTGGATTCGTGCTGGCCCAATGAGTCCAGCGAAACCAAGTTTTCGAAAATCGGACCAACGGTTCAAAAGTTACAAGCGGAAACGTACCGGCGACCTGCAACCTGCGTTTGAGCAGTTGGTGGCGCTAGAGAGTTTAAGGCAGTGACTTGAAACTCGCTGAGACAAACCTTGAGTGTGTGAAGAAACAGTGTGCAAAATTTCACGAAGTTAAGGGGCTGCTAAGGAGACGCAGAGGGGGACGTTTGAAGTTTTCCAAAAACTCCATAGAAAATGAATGGGAAATTTACACGAGACTTTGAGCAGTTGTTGGCGCTAGAGAGTTTAAGGCAGTGACTTGAAACTTGCTGAGACGAACCTTGAGTGTGTGAAGAAACAGTGTGCAAAATTTCACGAAGTTAAGGGGTTACTAAGGAGACACAGAGGGGGATTTTTGAAGTTTTCCAAAAACTCCATAGAAAATGAATGGGAAATTTACACCTGACTTTGAGCCGTTGGTGGCGCTAGAGGGCTTCACCCAGGAACGTGCAAAGCAACAGCACACCGAGTCCGATCGAGCCGCACGTTTTGATATATAGCTTGCCCATGTGCAATGAACGGTCCCCGAGTTACACGCAATCAAAGTTTGCATGTAAAGATGAACAAGAATAAAATCAAAATGGCGGGAAAATTAGTCGGGCGGAAAGTGACGTCATAGGGTCCACTGGACTCGGCTGGGTCCAAGGATTCAAGGGAGACCAAGTTTTCGAAAATCGGACCAACGGTTGAAAAGTTATAAGCAGAAATGTGCCTGAGACTTGAGCCGTTGGTGGCGCTAGAGGGTTTGACTGAATATCGGTAAAAGTAATAGCACGCCGAGTCCGACCGAGCCGCACGTTTTCGTATGCAGCCTGCCTGCGTGCGATGCACGGTTATTGAGTTATTAGCAATCAAAATCGGTACGGAAGATGAATAATAATAATAATAATAATAATAATAAAAAGAATAATAAGAAACGCATAGAAGAACAATAGTGATGCCGTGCTATGCACTGCATCACTAATAATAATAATAATAACTAGACAATTCCCCTGCGGGAAATCGCGAGAGTGATGCAGTGCGTGTAGCCAGGCCTCTATGTGAAAGCAAAACCCAAGAGGCAGCTAGTTTGCCAAGAAGTCCATAGAAATGAATGGGAAATTTACCTGAGACTTTGAGATGTTGGTGGCGCTACAGAGTTTAAGGTGGTGACATGAAACTTGCTGAGATGAACCTTGAGAGTGAGAAGAAAGGGTGTGCAAAATTTCACGACGTTAAAGGGTTGCTATGGAGGAACAGAGGGCAGAATGTGGAGTAATCTAAAAACTCCATAGAAATGAATGGGAAATTTACCAGATACTTTGAGCCGTTGGTGGCGCTAGAGAGTTTGACTGAGTAACGTACAAAGCAGCAGGACACCAAGTCCGACCGAGCCGCACGTTTTGATATATTGCTTGCCCGTGTGCGATGTACGGTTAATGAGTTATTCGCAATCCATATTTTGCCAAGAAGTCCATAGAAATGAATGGGAAATGTACTGTAGCTGAGATTTTTAGCCGTTGGTGGCGCTAGAGAGTTAAAGAGAATACCGGACAAAGCAATGGGACACCGAATCCGATCGATCCGCACGTTTTGATATACAGCTGGCCCGTGTGCGAGGTACGGTTAATGAGTTATTCGCAATCAAAAATTTGCATGGAAAATGAATAAGAATTAATTCAAAATGGCGGGAAAAGTAGGCGGGCGCAAAATGACGTCATAGGGTGCGTTGGATCCGTCTGGGCCCAAGGATTACAGGGACACCAAGTTTTCGAAAATCGGACCAACGGTTGAAAAGTTACAAGCAGAAATGTGCCTGAGACTTGAGCCGTTGGTGGCGCTAGAGGGCATGACTGAATATCGGGCAAAGTAATAGCACGCCGAGTCCGACCGAGCCGCACGTTTTGATATACGGCCTGACTGTGAACGATGAACGCTTAGTGAGTTATTAGCAATCAAAAAATGCGTAGGAGTAAAAAGTAGTGTAACAAAATGAATACTAGACAATTCCCCTGCGGGAAATCGCGAGAGTGATGCAGTGCGTGTAGCCAGGCCTCTATGTGAAAGAACCACCAAAGAGGCAGCTAGTTTGCCAAGAAGTCCATAGAAATGAATGGGAAATTTACCTGAGACTTTGAGATGTTGGTGGCGCTAGAGAGTTTAAGGTGGTGAGCTGAAACTTGCTGAGATGAACCTTGAGAGTGAGAAGAAAGGGTGTGCAAAATTTCACGACGTTAAGGGGTTGCTATGGAGGTGCACAGGTCGGAGTGTGGAGTAATCTAAAAACTCCATAGAAATGAATGGGAAATTTATCTGAGACTTTGAGCCGTTGGTGGAGCTAGAGAGTTTGACTGATTAATGTACAAAGCAGCAGGACACCAAGTCCGACCGAGCCTCACGTTTTGATATATTGCTTGCCAGTGTGCGATGTACGGTTAATGAGTTATTCGCAATCCATAGTTTGCCCAGAAGTCCATAGAAATGAATGGGAAATGTACTGTAGCTGAGACTTTGAGCCGTTGGTGGCGCTAGAGAGTTAAAGAGAATACCGTACAAAGCAGTAGGACACCGAGTCCGATCGAGCCGCACGTTTTGATATACAGCATGCCCGTGTTCGAGGTACGGTTAATGAGTTATTCGCAATCAAAAATTTGCACGGAAGATGAATAAGAATAAATTCAAAATGGCGGGAAAAGTAGGCGGGCGGAAAATGACGTCATAGGGTGCGTTGGATTCGTCTGGGCCCAAGGATTACAGGGACAACAAGGTTTCGAAAATCGGACAAACGGTTGAAAGGTTACAAGCAAAAATGTTCCTGAGACTTGAGCCATTGGTGGCGCTAGAGGGTTTGACTGAATATCGGGCAAAGTAATAGCACGCCGAGTCCGAAAGAGCCGCACGTTTTGATATATGGCCTGCCTGTGTCTGATGAACGGTTAGTGAGTTATTAGCAATCAAAATATGCGTAGGAGTAAAAAGTAGTGTAACAAAATGAATACTAGACAATTCCCCTGCGGGAAATCGCGAGAGTGATGCAGTGCGTGAAGCCAGGCCTCTAGGTGAAAGGACCACCCCAAAGGCAGCTAGTTTTCCAAAAACTCCATAGAAATGAATGGGAAATGTAGCTGAGACTTTGAGCCGTTGGTGGCGCTAGAGAGTTTAAGGTGGTGAGCTGAAACTTGCTGAGATGAACCAAGAGACTGAGAAGAAAGGGTGTGCAAAATTTCACGACGTTAAGGGGTTGCTATGGAGGCGCAGAGGACGGAGAGTGGAGTAATCTAAAAACTCCATAGAAATGAATGGGAAATTTACCTGAGACTTTGAGCCGTTGGTGGCACTACAGAGCTTCACAGAATAATGAACAAAGCAAGAGGACACCAAGTCCGATCGAGCTGCACGTTTTGATATATTGCTTGCCCGTGTGCGATGAACGGTTAATGAGTTATTCGCAATCAAAAATGTGTACGGAACCCATAGAAATGAATGGGATATTTCGGGGGATTTTTTCGCGCCCTAGGTATAGCGCCCCCTAGTGGCTAGTTTGTGCCAATTTTTTTGCTGGCCTTTGTGGAGGGGCGAGGCATAATGCCACGAAATTTCGTTAAGGTACGCCAAAGGGCGTCCGAGATATGAGCAAACTTCCGGATTCGCGTGTGCGCGGCCAAATTTGATTGGCTACCACGGCCAAATGGTCCTGAAATCACAAACACCGGGCAAGTGTATTATGCAAATTAGCCCCAAGAAGCCAAAGTCCAAGTTTGGGAGAAAGTGGTTAAAAATTCAGGGAGGAGAAGCAGTATGATTGATTTCCGCATAACTCAAAATGGCGGAAAATGTTTCAGGGTTGAAAATGACATCAAAGGGTGCTATGGACTCGGCATGCGCCAATGATTCCAGCGAAACCAAGGTTTTGAAAGTCGGACCAAGAGTTCAAAAGTTACAAGCAGAAATGTACCAGCGACCTCGAGCTGCGGGCGCAAATTTGATTGGCCGCCACGGCCCCACGTTAATGAAATTCTGAACACCGAGTAATATTCTTGTGCAGCTCTGTACACTGGTGCACTTTACCAAGTTTGGGAGAAATGGGTCAAAAATAGAGGGATGAGAAGCATTTTAAGTGATTTTAACAAAATGCAAAATTGCGGGAAAACTTACATGTTGAAAGTTTTTGCAAAGGGTGCCCTGGATTCGGCCTGGCCCAATGAGTCCAGCAAAACCAAGTTTTCGAAAATCGGACCAACGGTTTAAAAGTTACAAGCGGAAACGTACCGGCAACCTGCACCCTTGAGTTTGAGCAGTTGGTGGCGCTAGAGAGTTTATGGCAGTGACTTGAAACTTGCTGAGACAAACCTTGAATGTGTGAAGAAACAGTGTGCAAAATTTCACGAAGTTAAGGGGCTGCTAAGGAGACGCAGAGGGGGACGTTTGAAGTTTTCCAAAAACTCCATAGAAAATGAATGGGAAATTTACACGAGACTTTGAGCCGTTGGTGGCGCTAGAGGGTTTCACACAATAACGTACAAAGCAGCAGCACAACGAGTCCGATCGAGACGCACGTTTTGATATGTTGCTTACCCATGTGCGATGAATGGTCACCGAGTTACACGCAATCCAAATATGAAAGGAAAGATGAACAAGAATAAAATCAAAATGGCGGGAAAAGTAGGCGGGGCGAAATGACGTCATAGTGTGCGCTGGACTCGGCTGGGTCCACGGATTCCAGTGAGATCAAGTTTTCGAAAATGCGACCAACGGTTGAAAAGTTACAACCAGAAATGTGCCTGAGACTTGAGCCGTTGGTGGCGCTAGAGGGTTTGACTGAATATCGGTAAAAGTAATAGCACGCCGAGTCCGACCGAGCCGCACGTTTTCGTATGCAGCCTGCCTGCGTGCGATGGACGTTTATTGAGTTATTAGCAATCAAAATCGGTACGGAAGATGAATAATAATAATAATAATAATAATAAAAAGAATAATAAGAAATGCATAGAAGAACAATAGTGATGCGTGCTCTGCACTGCATCACTAACTAGACAATTCCCCTGCGGGAAATCGCGAGAGTGATGCAGTGCGTAGAGCCACGCCTCTAGGTGAAAGCACCACCCAAAAGGCAGCTATTTTTTCAGAAACTCCATAGAAATGAATGGGAAATGCAGCTGAGATTTTGAGCTGTTGGTGGCGTTAGAGAGTTTCACAGAATAATGAACAAAGCAATAGGACACCGAGTCCGATCGAGCCGCACGTTTTGATATATTGCTTGCCCGTGTGCGATGAACGGTTAATGAGTTATTCGCAATCAAAAATGTGTACGGAACCCATAGAAATGAATGGGATATTTCGGGTGATTTTTTCGCGCCCTAGGTATAGCGCCCCCTAGTGGCCAGTTTGTCCCAATTTTTTTTGCTGGCCTTTGTGGAGGGGCGAGGCATAATGACCCGAAGATTCGTTAAGGTACGCCAAAGGGCGGCCGAGATATGACCAAACTTCCTGATTCGCGTATGCGCGGCCAATTTTGATTGGCTACCACAGCCAAAGGGTCCTGAAATCGCAAACACCGGGCAAGTATATTATGCATATTATCGCCAAGAAGCCAAAGACCAAGTTTGGGAGAAAGTGGTTAAAAATTGAGGGAGGAGAAGCAGTATGATTGATTTTCGCCTAACTCAATATGGCGGAAAATGTTTCAGGGTTGAAAATGACATCAAAGGGTGCCCTGGACTCGGCATGGGCCAAGCAATCCACGCATACCAAGTTTTTGAAAATCGGACCAACGGTTCAAAAGTTACAAGCAGAAAAGTACCAGCGACCTCGAGCTGCGGGCGCAAATTTGATTGGCCGCCACGGCCCCACGTTAATGAAATTCTGAACACCAAATAAACGTATTGTGCAGCTGCATTCAATGGTGCACTGTCCCAAGTTTGGGAGAGATGAGTCAAAAAATGAGCGATGAGAAGCATTTTAAGTGATTTTCAAAAAATGCAAAATTGTGGGAAAACTTTCCGGAGTTCAAAATTTTGTCAAAGGGTCCCCTGGATTCGTCCTGGCCCAATGAGTCCAGCGAAACCAAGTTTTCGAAAATCGTACCAACGGTTCAAAAGTTACAAGCGGAAACGTACCGGCGACCTGGACCCTCGAGTTTGAGCAGTTGGTGGCGCTAGAGAGTTTAATGCAGTGACTTGAAACTTGCTGAGACGAACCTTGAGTGTGTGAAGATACAGTGTGCAAAATTTCCTGACATTAAGTGGTTGCTAAGGAGACGCAGAGGGGGACGTTTGAAGTTTTCCAAAAACTCCATAGAAATGAATGGGAAATTTACACGAGACTTTGAGCCGTTGGTGGCGCTAGAGGGTTTCACACAAGGAATGTTCAAAGCAACAGCACACCAAGTCCGACCGAGCCGCACGTTTTGATATATAGCTTGCCCGTGTGCAATGAAGGGTCCCCGAGTTACACGCAATCAAAGTTTGCATGTAAAGATGAACAAGAATAAAATCAAAATGGCGGGAAAATTAGTCGGGCGGAAAGTGACGTCATAGGGTCCACTGGACTCGGCTGGGTCCAAGGATTCAAGGGAGACCAAGTTTTCGAAAATCGGACCAACGGTTGAAAAGTTATAAGCAGAAATGTGCCTGAGACTTGAGCCGTTGGTGGCGCTAGAGGGTTTGACTGAATATCGGTAAAAGTAATAGCACGCCGAGTCCGACCGAGCCGCACGTTTTCGTATGCATATATAGCTTGCCCGTGTGCAATGAAGGGTCCCCGAGTTACACGCAATCAAAGTTTGCATGTAAAGATGAACAAGAATAAAATCAAAATGGCGGGAAAATTAGTCGGGCGGAAAGTGACGTCATAGGGTCCACTGGACTCGGCTGGGTCCAAGGATTCAAGGGAGACCAAGTTTTCGAAAATCGGACCAACGGTTGAAAAGTTATAAGCAGAAATGTGCCTGAGACTTGAGCCGTTGGTGGCGCTAGAGGGTTTGACTGAATATCGGTAAAAGTAATAGCACGCCGAGTCCGACCGAGCCGCACGTTTTCGTATGCAGCCTGCCTGCGTGCGATGCACGGTTATTGAGTTATTAGCAATCAAAATCGGTACGGAAGATGAATAATAATAATAATAATAATAATAATAAAAAGAATAATAAGAAACGCATAGAAGAACAATAGTGATGCCGTGCTATGCACTGCATCACTAATAATAATAATAATAACTAGACAATTCCCCTGCGGGAAATCGCGAGAGTGATGCAGTGCGTGTAGCCAGGCCTCTATGTGAAAGCAAAACCCAAGAGGCAGCTAGTTTGCCAAGAAGTCCATAGAAATGAATGGGAAATTTACCTGAGACTTTGAGATGTTGGTGGCGCTACAGAGTTTAAGGTGGTGACATGAAACTTGCTGAGATGAACCTTGAGAGTGAGAAGAAAGGGTGTGCAAAATTTCACGACGTTAAAGGGTTGCTATGGAGGAACAGAGGGCAGAATGTGGAGTAATCTAAAAACTCCATAGAAATGAATGGGAAATTTACCAGATACTTTGAGCCGTTGGTGGCGCTAGAGAGTTTGACTGAGTAACGTACAAAGCAGCAGGACACCAAGTCCGACCGAGCCGCACGTTTTGATATATTGCTTGCCCGTGTGCGATGTACGGTTAATGAGTTATTCGCAATCCATATTTTGCCAAGAAGTCCATAGAAATGAATGGGAAATGTACTGTAGCTGAGATTTTTAGCCGTTGGTGGCGCTAGAGAGTTAAAGAGAATACCGGACAAAGCAATGGGACACCGAATCCGATCGATCCGCACGTTTTGATATACAGCTGGCCCGTGTGCGAGGTACGGTTAATGAGTTATTCGCAATCAAAAATTTGCATGGAAAATGAATAAGAATTAATTCAAAATGGCGGGAAAAGTAGGCGGGCGCAAAATGACGTCATAGGGTGCGTTGGATCCGTCTGGGCCCAAGGATTACAGGGACACCAAGTTTTCGAAAATCGGACCAACGGTTGAAAAGTTACAAGCAGAAATGTGCCTGAGACTTGAGCCGTTGGTGGCGCTAGAGGGCATGACTGAATATCGGGCAAAGTAATAGCACGCCGAGTCCGACCGAGCCGCACGTTTTGATATACGGCCTGACTGTGAACGATGAACGCTTAGTGAGTTATTAGCAATCAAAAAATGCGTAGGAGTAAAAAGTAGTGTAACAAAATGAATACTAGACAATTCCCCTGCGGGAAATCGCGAGAGTGATGCAGTGCGTGTAGCCAGGCCTCTATGTGAAAGAACCACCAAAGAGGCAGCTAGTTTGCCAAGAAGTCCATAGAAATGAATGGGAAATTTACCTGAGACTTTGAGATGTTGGTGGCGCTAGAGAGTTTAAGGTGGTGAGCTGAAACTTGCTGAGATGAACCTTGAGAGTGAGAAGAAAGGGTGTGCAAAATTTCACGACGTTAAGGGGTTGCTATGGAGGTGCACAGGTCGGAGTGTGGAGTAATCTAAAAACTCCATAGAAATGAATGGGAAATTTATCTGAGACTTTGAGCCGTTGGTGGAGCTAGAGAGTTTGACTGATTAATGTACAAAGCAGCAGGACACCAAGTCCGACCGAGCCTCACGTTTTGATATATTGCTTGCCAGTGTGCGATGTACGGTTAATGAGTTATTCGCAATCCATAGTTTGCCCAGAAGTCCATAGAAATGAATGGGAAATGTACTGTAGCTGAGACTTTGAGCCGTTGGTGGCGCTAGAGAGTTAAAGAGAATACCGTACAAAGCAGTAGGACACCGAGTCCGATCGAGCCGCACGTTTTGATATACAGCATGCCCGTGTTCGAGGTACGGTTAATGAGTTATTCGCAATCAAAAATTTGCACGGAAGATGAATAAGAATAAATTCAAAATGGCGGGAAAAGTAGGCGGGCGGAAAATGACGTCATAGGGTGCGTTGGATTCGTCTGGGCCCAAGGATTACAGGGACAACAAGGTTTCGAAAATCGGACAAACGGTTGAAAGGTTACAAGCAAAAATGTTCCTGAGACTTGAGCCATTGGTGGCGCTAGAGGGTTTGACTGAATATCGGGCAAAGTAATAGCACGCCGAGTCCGAAAGAGCCGCACGTTTTGATATATGGCCTGCCTGTGTCTGATGAACGGTTAGTGAGTTATTAGCAATCAAAATATGCGTAGGAGTAAAAAGTAGTGTAACAAAATGAATACTAGACAATTCCCCTGCGGGAAATCGCGAGAGTGATGCAGTGCGTGAAGCCAGGCCTCTAGGTGAAAGGACCACCCCAAAGGCAGCTAGTTTTCCAAAAACTCCATAGAAATGAATGGGAAATGTAGCTGAGACTTTGAGCCGTTGGTGGCGCTAGAGAGTTTAAGGTGGTGAGCTGAAACTTGCTGAGATGAACCAAGAGACTGAGAAGAAAGGGTGTGCAAAATTTCACGACGTTAAGGGGTTGCTATGGAGGCGCAGAGGACGGAGAGTGGAGTAATCTAAAAACTCCATAGAAATGAATGGGAAATTTACCTGAGACTTTGAGCCGTTGGTGGCACTACAGAGCTTCACAGAATAATGAACAAAGCAAGAGGACACCAAGTCCGATCGAGCTGCACGTTTTGATATATTGCTTGCCCGTGTGCGATGAACGGTTAATGAGTTATTCGCAATCAAAAATGTGTACGGAACCCATAGAAATGAATGGGATATTTCGGGGGATTTTTTCGCGCCCTAGGTATAGCGCCCCCTAGTGGCTAGTTTGTGCCAATTTTTTTGCTGGCCTTTGTGGAGGGGCGAGGCATAATGCCACGAAATTTCGTTAAGGTACGCCAAAGGGCGTCCGAGATATGAGCAAACTTCCGGATTCGCGTGTGCGCGGCCAAATTTGATTGGCTACCACGGCCAAATGGTCCTGAAATCACAAACACCGGGCAAGTGTATTATGCAAATTAGCCCCAAGAAGCCAAAGTCCAAGTTTGGGAGAAAGTGGTTAAAAATTCAGGGAGGAGAAGCAGTATGATTGATTTCCGCATAACTCAAAATGGCGGAAAATGTTTCAGGGTTGAAAATGACATCAAAGGGTGCTATGGACTCGGCATGCGCCAATGATTCCAGCGAAACCAAGGTTTTGAAAGTCGGACCAAGAGTTCAAAAGTTACAAGCAGAAATGTACCAGCGACCTCGAGCTGCGGGCGCAAATTTGATTGGCCGCCACGGCCCCACGTTAATGAAATTCTGAACACCGAGTAATATTCTTGTGCAGCTCTGTACACTGGTGCACTTTACCAAGTTTGGGAGAAATGGGTCAAAAATAGAGGGATGAGAAGCATTTTAAGTGATTTTAACAAAATGCAAAATTGCGGGAAAACTTACATGTTGAAAGTTTTTGCAAAGGGTGCCCTGGATTCGGCCTGGCCCAATGAGTCCAGCAAAACCAAGTTTTCGAAAATCGGACCAACGGTTTAAAAGTTACAAGCGGAAACGTACCGGCGACCTGCACCCTTGAGTTTGAGCAGTTGGTGGCGCTAGAGAGTTTATGGCAGTGACTTGAAACTTGCTGAGACAAACCTTGAATGTGTGAAGAAACAGTGTGCAAAATTTCACGAAGTTAAGGGGCTGCTAAGGAGACGCAGAGGGGGACGTTTGAAGTTTTCCAAAAACTCCATAGAAAATGAATGGGAAATTTACACGAGACTTTGAGCCGTTGGTGGCGCTAGAGGGTTTCACACAATAACGTACAAAGCAGCAGCACAACGAGTCCGATCGAGACGCACGTTTTGATATGTTGCTTACCCATGTGCGATGAATGGTCACCGAGTTACACGCAATCCAAATATGAAAGGAAAGATGAACAAGAATAAAATCAAAATGGCGGGAAAAGTAGGCGGGGCGAAATGACGTCATAGTGTGCGCTGGACTCGGCTGGGTCCACGGATTCCAGTGAGATCAAGTTTTCGAAAATGCGACCAACGGTTGAAAAGTTACAACCAGAAATGTGCCTGAGACTTGAGCCGTTGGTGGCGCTAGAGGGTTTGACTGAATATCGGTAAAAGTAATAGCACGCCGAGTCCGACCGAGCCGCACGTTTTCGTATGCAGCCTGCCTGCGTGCGATGGACGTTTATTGAGTTATTAGCAATCAAAATCGGTACGGAAGATGAATAATAATAATAATAATAATAATAAAAAGAATAATAAGAAACGCATAGAAGAACAATAGTGATGCGTGCTCTGCACTGCATCACTAACTAGACAATTCCCTAATTAGGAAAATGAAGGAGAATAGACTCTTAAGGCGGAATTCGATTCCACAAATCAAGTCCGAAATTTCAGAAAGCTATTAAATGATAATCCTGCGGCATAGGTCGCTTTTTGGGATTGTGTAGAAGGTTATTACAGATTTTTTGACACCTTTGAAATAAATTTTCTATCTTCTTATGATTTTATACCGCAATAAAACCCCTTAAGCCTAATTACCACTAATTATTGTTGCAATATACTACCCTGTCACAGGGTGGCCGTTGTAAAAACTAGGTTTATGGATTCCGGACTACTTTTTTGGAACTTGCTCCAATAGGCTGGGACACCCCCCTGGACGCTAGGCCACGCCCCCCCAGACTTGATTTTTGGAATTGGGACTAGTTTTTTGGAACTTGCCCCAAACTTAATTCTGATAGGCTGGGACACACCCCTAGACCGTAGGCCACGCCCCCCAGACTCGATTTTTGGAATTGGGACTAGTTTTTTGGAACTTGCCCCAAACTTGATTCTGATAGGCTGGGACACACCCCTGGAACATGGGCCACGCCCCCCAGACTCGATTTTTGGAATTGGGACTAGTTTTTGGGAACTTGCCCCAAACTTAATTCTGATAGGCTGGGACACACCCCTGGACCCTAGGCCACGCCCCCCAGACTCGATTTATGGATCCGAGCCTACTTTTCTGGAAATCGCTCGAAACTTAATTCCGATATGCCGGCACGTGCCCCCGGACCCCAGGCCACTCCCCCAAAGTGTTTTTTGGGAAACCGGGACCGAGTTCCAAAAAACTAGTCCGAGTTCCAAAAATCAAGTCCGACCGTCTCGCACCTAAAACGGGGTCGAATTGTAACAAATGCTGTATCGGTAGATAGCCCTAAGCGAGACGAAAAGGGGGATACTTGTCTGACGTCCGTACGACTTTCCTGTCCCGAACGGCGGCCCGAAACGCACTCGGAAAAAGGCCTCATAAAAATTGTTGGAAATATTCACAAAAAATCAGGAAAAGGTGCTATTGACTCGCAATTGAGGCTACCCCCCCTAAATCGCGGGCGTTGAGCGCGCCTGACTTGGAACCGAGTCCCTAGCACCTTCCTGTCCCGAGATACACCCGAAGGTGAAAGGTCAGAAAAAAAGTGTAAAAATATTCGTGAAAAATTACCCGAATGTCCGTGCGGCTTCAAAATCGTCACACGCCCTAACTCTGGGTCCGCGATCGTGGCCGAGGCGTCCGCTGAACCTAGGCCCAAAAAAATCGACCGTTTTTGGAGGGAAAATGAAATTCCAACCGGCAAGTCTAAGCAATGGCGTCGGGTTTGGACTCGTTCAGGAAATCGAGTCCAAAGTCCTAACCGAGTGATTTCCATAGCCATTTCACCCACTTGAAAGTCAGAAAAGTAATTTCTGATGGGCTATTGTGTTTCAGCATCCCATATAAGCCCTGGGAGTGGGGGAAAAAAAATAAAAATTTTTGGAAGATTTTAGGCCCACGGTGTCGAGTAAGGGTATTAGGCCTTTGACATAGGGGCTGGCCACGAGGCCTATTTTTTTTTTTTTTCAAAAATCCATTAAATATGGTTACCCTGAGCCTCACACATCCTTTTTTTGTACACATACAACTTTCAGCCTGCAAAAGGGCTCGCTCTGAAGTGAAGGAGTTACAATTACGGCTTTAGGCAAATAGACTTGATTTCCGGAACGAGTCCTAACCTAACTCATTGCTTAGACATTGCCGGTTGGAATTTCATTTTCCCTCCAAAAACGGTCAATTTTTTTGGGCCTAGGTTTCGCGGACGCCTCGGCCACGATCGGGGACCCCGAGTTAGGGCTTGCTAAGGTTTTGAAGCCGCGGGGAGATTCGGGTAATTTTTCACGAATATTTTTACACTTTTTTTCTGACCTTTCACCTTTGGGCGTATCTCGGGACAGGAAGGTGCTAGAGACTCGGTTCTGAGTCAGGCGCGCTCAGCGCCCTCGATTTAGGGGGGGTAGACTCGATTCCGGGTCAATAGCACCTTTTCCTGATTTTTTTGTGAATATTTCCAACTATTTTTACGAGGCCTTTGGCCGAGTGCGTTTTGGGCCGCCGTTCCGGACAGGAAGGTCGTACGGACGTCAGACGAGTACCCGCAGTTACGTCTCGCTTCGGGCTATCGCCCGAAAGGGGCGCGAGACCCTAGCCCGAAAAGGCGGGCCGTGATTGGACAAAATCTAAATTCCAACAGGTAATGTCTAAGCAATGGAGGCCACAACTCAAGTCCAATCTCCTAACCTAAGTGTGTGGGGGATGGGCAGTAGCAGCTGAGAGCTTCTTCTAAGAGCTTTTCTTTGACTGTGACAAGGCCCCGAACTGGATTTTTGGAATTCAGGCTCGATTTTTGGAATTGAGGCTTGATTTTTGGAATTGAGACTCGATTTTTGGAATTGAGGCTTGATTTTTGATATTTTTTATCTCTGGGGCAAGTTCGGGTTGTGACTTGATGTCTGGAACTTGATATCTGGAATTCAGACTTAATACCTTGAACCCATTATGTTTCACACTTGATATCTGGAATTCAGACTTGATATCTGGAACAAATTAGGGTTGGGACTTGATATCTGGAACTGGACACCAAAAAAGCATTTAATTGCAATTCAATAACTTTAATGCACTTCCATATCTTTGATAAAGCCACAATTTAATGCACTTCCATATCTTTAATAAAGCCACACCCCCCAGACTCGATTTTTGGAATTGGGACTAGTTTTTTGGAACTTGCTCCAAACTCAACTCTGATAGGCTGGGGCACCAACCCTGGCCCTAAGGCACACCCCACCCGACTCGGTTTCTGGGTTCCAGACTACTTTTTTGGGACTTGCTCCAAACTCAATTCTGATGTGCGGGCATGTGCCACCAGACCATAAGACACTTCACCACACTCTTTTCTTTGGAAAACAGACAACTTCATCAGGAAAAACCCTTATATCTCGCTCCCTGAAAGACATTGGAGGAAACTTTCACCACAGGGTCGTACAGACTGGGCTCCTCTATCAAATTCCAGTGCTATTACACTAGGATTAGGGTTAATTCCAAAAATCGAGTCTCAATTCCAAAAATCGAGTCTCAATTCCAAAAATCAAGTCTCAATTCCAAAAATCAAGTCTCAAACTCCTAACCGAGACTTGATATTTGGAATTGAGACTTGATTTTTGGAATTGAGACTCGATTTTTGGAATTGAGACTCGATTTTTGGAATTGAGGCTTGATTTTTGTTATTTTTGATCTCTGGGGCAAAGTAGGGTTGTGACTTGTTGTCTGGAACTTGATATCTGGAATTCAGACTTACTACCTTGAACCCATTAGGTTTCACACTTGATATCTGGAATTCAGACTTGATATGTGGAACAAATTAGGGTTGGGACTTGATATCTGGAACTGGACACCAAAAAAGCATTTTATTGCAATTCAATAACTTTAATGCACTTCCATGTCTTTAATAAAGCCACAATTTAATGCACTTCCATATCTTTAATGAAGCCACACCCTCCAGACTGGATTTTTGGACTTCAGACTACTTTTTTGGAACTTGCTCAAAACTCAATTCTGATAGGCTGGGGCACCAACCCTGGCCCTAAGCCACAGCCCACCCGACTCGGTTTCTGGGTTCCAGACTACTTTTTTGGGACTTGCTCCAAACTCAATTCTGATGTGCTGACATGTGCCACCAGACCATAAGACACTTCACCACACTCTTTTCTTTGGAAAACAGACAACTTCATCAGGAAAAACCCTTATATCTCGCTCCCTGAAAGACATTGGAGGAAACTTTCACCACAGGGTCGTACAGACTGGGCTCCTCTATCAAATTCCAGTGCTATTACACTAGGATTAGGGTTAATTCCAAAAATCAAGTCTCAATTCCAAAAATCGAGTCTCAATTCCAAAAATCAAGTCTCAATTCCAAAAATCAAGTCTCAAACTCCTAACCGAGACTTGATATTTGGAATTGAGACTTGATTTTTGGAATTGAGACTCGATTTTTGGAATTGAGACTCGATTTTTGGAATTGAGGCTTGATTTTTGTTATTTTTGATCTCTGGGGCAAAGTAGGGTTGGGACTTGATGTCTGGAACTTGATATCTGGAATTCAGACTTAATACCTTGAACCCATTAGGTTTCACACTTGATATCTGGAATTCAGACTTGATATGTGGAAGAAATTAGGGTTGGGACTTGATATCTGGAACTGGACACCAAAAAAGCATTTTATTGCAATTCAATAACTTTAATGCACTTCCATGTCTTTAATAAAGCCACAATTTAATGCACTTCCATATCTTTAATGAAGCCACACCCTCCAGACTGGATTTTTGGACTTCAGACTCCTTTTTTGGAACTTGCTCAAAACTCAATTCTGATAGGCTGGGTAACCAACCCTGGCCCTAAGCCACAGCCCACCCAACTCGGTTTCTGGTTTCCAGACTACTTTTTTGGGACTTGCTCCAAACTCAATTCTGATGTGCTGACATGTGCCACCAGACCATAAGACACTTCACCACACTCTTTTCTTTGGAAAACAGACAACTTCATCAGGAAAAACCCTTATATCTCGCTCCCTGAAAGACATTGGAGGAAACTTTCACCACAGGGTCGTACAGACTGGGCTCCTCTATCAAATTCCAGTGCTATTACACTAGGATTAGGGTTAATTCCAAAAATCAAGTCTCAATTCCAAAAATCGAGTCTCAATTCCAAAAATCAAGTCTCAATTCCAAAAATCAAGTCTCAAACTCCTAACCGAGACTTGATATTTGGAATTGAGACTTGATTTTTGGAATTGAGACTCGATTTTTGGAATTGAGACTTGATTTTTGGAATTGAGGCTTGATTTTTGTTATTTTTGATCTCTGGGGCAAAGTAGGGTTGTGACTTGATGTGTGGAACTTGATATCTGGAATTCAGACTTAATACCTTGAACCCATTAGGTTTCACACTTGATATCTGGAATTCAGACTTGATATGTGGAACAAATTAGGGTTGGGACTTGATATCTGGAACTGGACACCAAAAAAGCATTTTATTGCAATTCAATAACTTTAATGCACTTCCATGTCTTTAATAAAGCCACAATTTAATGCACTTCCATATCTTTAATGAAGCCACACCCTCCAGACTGGATTTTTGGACTTCAGACTACTTTTTTGGAACTTGCTCAAAACTCAATTCTGATAGGCTGGGGCACCAACCCTGGCCCTAAGCCACAGCCCACCCGACTCGGTTTCTGGGTTCCAGACTACTTTTTTGGGACTTGCTCCAAACTCAATTCTGATGTGCTGACATGTGCCACCAGACCATAAGACACTTCACCACACTCTTTTCTTTGGAAAACAGACAACTTCATCAGGAAAAACCCTTATATCTCGCTCCCTGAAAGACATTGGAGGAAACTTTCACCACAGGGTCGTACAGACTGGGCTCCTCTATCAAATTCCAGTGCTATTACACTAGGATTAGGGTTAATTCCAAAAATCAAGTCTCAATTCCAAAAATCGAGTCTCAATTCCAAAAATCAAGTCTCAATTCCAAAAATCAAGTCTCAAACTCCTAACCGAGACTTGATATTTGGAATTGAGACTTGATTTTTGGAATTGAGACTCGATTTTTGGAATTGAGACTCGATTTTTGGAATTGAGGCTTGATTTTTGTTATTTTTGATCTCTGGGGCAAAGTAGGGTTGTGACTTGATGTGTGGAACTTGATATCTGGAATTCAGACTTAATACCTTGAACCCATTAGGTTTCACACTTGATATCTGGAATTCAGACTTGATATATGGAACAAATTAGGGTTGGGACTTGATATCTGGAACTGGACACCAAAAAAGCATTTTATTGCAATTCAATAACTTTAATGCACTTCCATGTCTTTAATAAAGCCACAATTTAATGCACTTCCATAACTTTAATGAAGCCACACCCTCCAGACTGGATTTTTGGACTTCAGACTACTTTTTTGGAACTTGCTCAAAACTCAATTCTGATAGGCTGGGTAACCAACCCTGGCCCTAAGCCACAGCCCACCCAACTCGGTTTCTGGTTTCCAGACTACTTTTTTGGGACTTGCTCCAAACTCAATTCTGATGTGCTGACATGTGCCACCAGACCATAAGACACTTCACCACACTCTTTTCTTTGGAAAACAGACAACTTCATCAGGAAAAACCCTTATATCTCGCTCCCTGAAAGACATTGGAGGAAACTTTCACC
The DNA here is from genome assembly GCF_027579695.1 of Neoarius graeffei. Lineage (NCBI taxonomy): Eukaryota > Metazoa > Chordata > Actinopteri > Siluriformes > Ariidae > Neoarius > Neoarius graeffei. The sequence goes on from NC_083594.1 coordinate 36,272,541, forward strand.
ACAGGGTCGTACAGACTGGGCTCCTCTATCAAATTCCAGTGCTATTACACTAGGATTAGGGTTAATTCCAAAAATCGAGTCTCAATTCCAAAAATCGAGTCTCAATTCCAAAAATCAAGTCTCAATTCCAAAAATCAAGTCTCAAACTCCTAACCGAGACTTGATATTTGGAATTGAGACTTGATTTTTGGAATTGAGACTCGATTTTTGGAATTGAGACTTGATTTTTGGAATTGAGGCTTGATTTTTGTTATTTTTGATCTCTGGGGCAAAGTAGGGTTGTGACTTGATGTCTGGAACTTGATATCTGGAATTCAGACTTAATACCTTGAACCCATTAGGTTTCACACTTGATATCTGGAATTCAGACTTGATATCTGGAACAAATTAGGGTTGGGACTTGATATCTGGAACTGGACACCAAAAAAGCATTTTATTGCAATTCAATAACTTTAATGCACTTCCATGTCTTTAATAAAGCCACAATTTAATGCACTTCCATATCTTTAATGAAGCCACACCCTCCTGACTGGATTTTTGGACTTCAGACTACTTTTTTGGAACTTGCTCAAAACTCAATTCTGATAGGCTGGGGCACCAACCCTGGCCCTAAGCCACAGCCCACCCAACTCGGTTTCTGGGTTCCAGACTACTTTTTTGGAACTTGCTCCAACCTCAATTCTGATGTGCTGACATGTGCCACCAGACCATAAGACACTTCACCACACTCTTTTCTTTGGAAAACAGACATCTTCATCAGGAAAAACCCTTATATCTCGCTCCCTGAAAGACATTGGAGGAAACTTTCACCACAGGGTCGTGCAGACTGGGCTCCTCTATCAAATTCCAGTGCTATTACACTAGGATTAGGGTTAATTCCAAAAATCAAGTCTCAATTCCAAAAATCGAGTCTCAATTCCAAAAATCAAGTCTCAATTCCAAATATCAAGTCTCAATTCCAAAAATCGAGTCTCAATTCCAAAAATCAAGTCTCAAACTCCTAACCCTAATCCTAACCGAGACTTGATTTTTGGAATTGAGACTCGATTTTTGGAATTGAGACTTGATTTTTGGAATTGAGACTTGATATTTGGAATTGAGACTTGATTTTTGGAATTGAGACTTGATTTTTGGAATTGAGGCTTGATTTTTGTTATTTTTGATCTCTGGGGCAAATTAGGGTTGGGACTTGATGTCTGGAACTTGATATCTGGAATTCAGACTTAATACCTTGAACCCATTAGGTTTCACACTTGATATCTGGAATTCAGACTTGATGTCTGGAACAAATTAGGGTTGGGACTTGATATCTGGAACTGGACACCAAAAAAGCATTTTATTGCAATTCAATAACTTTAATGCACTTCCATATCTTTAAAAAAGCCACAGTTTAATGCACTTCCATATCTTTAATAAAGCCACACCCTCCAGACTGGATTTTTGGAATTGGGACTAGTTTTTTGGAACTTGCTCCAAACTCAACTCTGATAGGCTGGGGCACCAACCCTGGCCCTAAGGCACACCCCACCCGACTCGGTTTCTGGGTTCCAGACTACTTTTTTGGGACTTGCTCCAAACTCAATTCTGATGTGCTGACATGTGCCACCAGACCATAAGACACTTCACCACACTCTTTTCTTTGGAAAACAGACAACTTCATCAGGAAAAACCCTTATATCTCGCTCCCTGAAAGACATTGGAGGAAACTTTCACCACAGGGTCGTACAGACTGGGCTCCTCTATCAAATTCCAGTGCTATTACACTAGGATTAGGGTTAATTCCAAAAATCGAATCTCAATTCCAAAAATCGAGTCTCAATTCCAAAAATCAAGTCTCAATTCCAAAAGTCAAGTCTCAAACTCCTAACCGAGACTTGATTTTTGGAATTGAGACTTGATTTTTGGAATTGAGACTTGATTTTTGGAATTGAGACTTGATTTTTGGAATTGAGGCTTGATTTTTGATATTTTTGATCTCTGGGGCAAATTAGGGTTGTCACTTGATGTCTGGAACTTGATATCTGGAATTCAGACTTAATATCTTGAACCCACTAGGGTTCACACTTGATATCTGGAATTCAGACTTGATATCTGGAGCAAAGTAGGGTTGTGACATGATGTCTGGACCCTGGACACCAAGAAAACATTTTATTGCAATTCAATAACTTTAATGCACTTCCATATCTTTAGTAAGCCAAAAAACCTTTAAAGAAATACAATAACATCAAACATTTCAAAACACACTTTTAATAGAACAGCATGGAACAGAAGGTCATGGGGACACTTTGGGCTTGTTCTCCCACAGCCCTAAATCCTCCTGGGGAAAGTTGTTAGGAGCATGTTTCAGGCCATTTGGAGTGTATCGGTGCCTGTTTTGGAGACATTTAAATTTGATATTGAACTCTTTTAGTTTGAGCCTAGGCTCGTAAGCCCCAACACCACGTCAAGGTAGAGTTCACGTTGGGGTTGTTAACACAATGTGGTTTTGTCTAAGCAATGGGTCGGGTTAGGACTCGTTCCGGAAATCGAGTCCAAAGTCCTAACCGAGTGATTTCCAGAGCCATTTCACCCACTTGAAAGCCAGAAAAGTCATTTCTGATGGGCTATTGTGTTTCAGCATCCCATATAAGCCCTGGGAGTGGGGGGAAAAAAAAAAATTTTTTTGGATGAGTTTAGGCCCACGGTGTCGAGTAAAGGTATTAGGCCTTTGACCCATCTGTAGGGTCTGGCAACGAGGCCAATTTTTTTTTTTCAAAAATACGTTAAATACGGTTACCCTGAGCACCATGCATCCTTTTTTGTACACATACAACTTTCAGCCTGCAATAGGGCTCGCTCTTAAGTGAAGGAGTTAGGGTTAGCGGGTTAGGGAAATAGACTTCATTTCCGGAATTAGGCCTATTGACAGTATCCTATACCTGGAACGAGGCCTAACCTTTCAAAAACATTTAACACTACAAGTCCCAGCATTTTTCTGTCTACCTAGAAGACCCACATAGGGGCCGTTTGGCCCGACCGCTTTTCCCTTATGCACTCCTTTTGTTATGGTAATGAGGCTGTTAGTGGCAGTGTGTGGGGGGAGGGGGTCACCCTTCACACACTTCACACTTCAGTGGTGAATTCATGTTGGCTGCTTCTGTGAGAATGAGGAATAAAAACACATTCTATTCTAAAATGTGAACATGTGAATGTCCCATGTGACCATAACATTTATCCCCATGGCAATTAATCAATTGAACAAGATATGGGAGATACATACTACACTCATACTTGTGTTAATGTACAAATGATTCCTTTTAACATTTCTAGCATTGATTGATGCCTCTGACCAGTGGTCTGTATTTATTTACACGTTTTGCTATTTATTTTGTGATGGGTTTTTTTATTGTATGTGTTTTTTGTCACTCTGCTGTGCTGTAAGACAAATTGCCTTTTTTAAGGACATTAAAGCTTTCAACTCAAGTCAAGACGAGTCATAACGACTCATGTGACTGCAACCAGACAATTGTTTGATGGATAAATACCTCAGTGCACATGGACTATCGCTTCAGTTCCCTCAAGAATTTTGTGGTGAAAGAAGCTCCTCTCCAAGGAACGAAGATGCAGAGATTCAACAGGCATTGGAAATGATCCTGGATGGAGCAAACCCTTGCGACAAGTTCAAGTGGCTCCAGCCGTGTGCCACTATCAGCCACATTTCCATAACAAAATGAGTGTCCAGAGGGGGGACTTGAGGCCAATTGGCCCTCTTGTGGGTTTTCTAGGTAAAAAGGCCAAATGGCCCCTCTCTGGGAAAAAAATCATGTCTCCAAAATAGGTAGGGTTAGCGGGTTAGGGAAATAGACTTGATTTCCGGAATTAGGCCTATTGACAGTATCCTATACCCGGAACGAGGCCTAACCTTTCACAAAAACATTTTTTTAAAAATCATGTCTCCAAAATAGGTAGACTCCAAATGGGCTGAAACCTGCTCCTAACACCTTCCCCTGGGAAGTTTTTTGGCAAGTGGGACTTGGGCAAATTTTCACTACCGGCCTTCCATTGAAATGAATGGGTTAGGGTTTGTTTTTGAATAACTCTGAAACTAAAGGTCCTACGGCTTCGCGGATGCGTCGGCCACGATCGGGGACCACGACTTAGTGTGTGCGACGATTTTGAAGCCGCGGGGACATTCGGGTAATTTTTCACGAATATTTTTACACTTTTTTTCTGACCTGTGACCTTTGGGTGTATCTCAGGACAGGAAGGTGCTAGAGACTCGGTTCCGAGTCAGGCGCGCTCGGCGCCCTCGATTTAGGGGGGGTAGACTTGATTCTGTGTCAATAGCACCTTTTCCTGATTTTTTTGTGAATATTTCCAACAATTTTTACGAGGCCTTTTGCCGAGTGCGTTTCGGGCCGCCGTTCCGGACAGGAAGGTCGTACGGACGTCAGACGAGTATCCCCCGTTTCGTCTCGCTTAGGGCTATCTACCGATAGGGGCGCGAGGCCCTAGCCCGAAAAGGCGGGCCGTGATTGGACGAAATCAAAATTCCAACCGGCAAGTCTAAGCAATGGGGTCGGGTTAGGACTCGTTCCGGAAATCAAGTCCAAAGTCCTAACCGAGTGATTTCCAGAGTCATTTCCCCCACTTGAAAGTCAGAAAAGTCATTTCTGATGGGCTATTGTGTTTCACCATCCCATATAAGCCCTGGGAGTGGGGAAAAAATAAAAATAAAAATTGGATGATTTTAGGCCCACGGTGTCGAGTAAGGGTATTAGGCCTTGGACGTAGGGTCTGGCGACGAGGCCGATTTTTTTTTTTCAAAAATCCATTAAATATGGTTACCCTGAGCCCCACGCATCCTCTTTGTACACATACACCTTTCAGCCTGCAAAAGGGCTGGCTCTGAAGTGAAGGAGTCAGGGTTAGCGGGTTAGGGAAATAGACTTCATTTCCGGAATTAGGCCTATTGACAGTATCCTATACCCGGAACGAGGCCTAACCTTTCAAAAACATTTTTTAAAAAATCATGTTGCAGTTGCAAAGAGAATTTACTACTAACGCAAACTTTACAGCACATCAGGGAAAAAAGGACAAAAAAGGCTACCGGTAAACCCACTGAACTTTTTTATATGCAAACGCTGCGCTCGCAGTAATCCGTGGGCATGACAAATGTTTGTTCCTTACCTGTGATTGGTTTAAACTTTCTTTCTCAGTGGTGTGTAGTAAAATATCTTCAGTTAAAGTGAACAAACTGCTTGTGAAAGGGCTAATGGTTAAAATGGTTCTTACTTTACAACTGGTTTTCTGTTCAGTTATATTTGTTCAGCAACATATTACCTGAATGATTACAAATTGTTAAAATATACTTAATTTACCTTATACATAAATATTTATATATTGTTGCCTAATTAACTTGGGTTTTGTTATAGAAAAACAAGCATTTATTCATACATGCTTTGTTGTAGAAAAACAGGCATTTATTCATACATTTATTTTATGTTTGTATGTTTAAAGGTTTTTAACCTTCTAGCTTCTACTTCTGATTCTGGTTCTATGTTTTGTTCTGGGAAAACCCACTACTACCACAATTATACTATAACGTCAGTTCCACTAAAAACCAATAAAATACAAGACGAGTGGAATGCTGTGTCCGAGTCCTTCCCTTTCAAGTGTGGGAAACCCTGATGCTCACATACACTTGACAGACCCTGTGTTTGACTTACATCTCTGTTGTTGTTGTGAAAAGTAGTGTGGGGGAAGGGCATCAGCAGCAGAGAGCTTCTGTGTGGGTGGGGAGGGGCAATAGCAGCAGAGAGCTTCTTCTAAGAGCATTTCTTTGACAAGACCCAGACTGGATTTTCCAAAAAAACACCTTGGCGGCGTGGCTTAGGGTCCTAAGGCGTGTCCCAGCACGTCAAAATTGAGTTTGGACCAGGATAGGACATTGGACTTCAATACCAGAATTAGGCCTATTGACAGTATCCTATACCCGGAACGAGGCCTAACCGTTCAAAAACATTTTAAAAAAAAATCATGTATCCAAAATAGGTAGACTCCAAATGGGCTGAAACGTGCTCCTAACATCTTCCCCCGGGAAGTTCTTTGGCAAGTGGGACTTGGGAAGTTTTCACGACTGGCCTTCCATTGAAATGAATGGGTTAGTGTTTGTTTTTGAATAACTCTGAAACTAAAGGACCTACGGCTTCGCGGACACCTCAGCCACGATCGGGGACCCCGAGTTAGGGTGTGTGACGATTTTGAAGCAGCGGGGACATTCGGGTTATTTTTCACGAATATTTTTACACTTTTTTTCTGACCTGTGAGCTTTGGGCGTATCTCGGGACAGGAAGGTGCTAGACACTCGGTTCCGAGTCAGGCGCGCTCGGCGCCCTCGATTTAGGGGGGGTAGACCAGATTCCGGGTCGATGGCACCTCTTCCTGATTTTTTTGTGAATATTTCTGACTATTTTTACGAGGCCTTCGGCCTAGTGCGTTTCGGGCCGCCGTTCCGGACGGGAAGGTCGTACGGACGTCGGACGAGTATCCCCCGTTCCGTCTCGCTCGGGGCTATCTACCGATGGGGGCGCGAGGCCCTAGCCCGAAAAGGCGGTCCGTGATCGGACGAAATCAAAATTCCAACCGGCAAGTCTAAGCGATGGGGTCGGGTTAGGACTCGTTCCGGAAATCAAGTCCAAAGTCCTAACCGAGTGATTTCCAGAGCCATTTCACCCACTTGAAAGTCAGAAAAGTCATTTCTGATGGGCTATTGTGTTTCAGCATCCCATATAAGCCCTGGGAGTGGGGGAAAAAAAATAAAAAATTTTGGATGATTTTAGGCCCACGGTGTCGAGTAAGGGTATTAGGCCTTGGACGTAGGGTCTGGCGACGAGGCCGATTTTTTTTTTCAAAAATCCGTTAAATACGGTTACCCTGAGCCCCACGCATCCTCTTTGTACACATACAACTGTCAGCCTGCAAAAGGGCTCACTCTGAAGTGAAGGAATCAGTGTTAGCGGGTTAGGGAAATAGACTTCATTTCCAGAACGAATCCTAACCTAACTCATTGCTTAGACATTGCCGGTTGGAATTTCATTTTCCCTCCAAAAACGGTCGATTTTTTTGGGCCTGGGTTTTGCGCCTTTGGGTATCGGTAGAGAGCCGGGTCTGTGCGGCCCTACGGTAAAAGTTTTCTCGGGTGTCTTTCGTGGACCGAGTTATGGGCCTTTTTTGGAATGATTTTGAATTGAATTTTGAAACGAATGGGTTAGGGTTTGTTTTCGAATAACTCTGAAACTAAAGGTCCTACGGCTTCGCGGACGTGTCGGCCACGATCGGGGACCCCGATTTAGGGCGCGCGACGATTTTGAAGCCGCCGGGACGTTCGGGTAATTTTTCACGAATATTTTTACACTTTTTTTCCGACCTTTCACCTTCGGGCGTATCTCGGGACGGGAAGGCGCTAGAGACTCGGTTCCGAGTCAGGCGCGCTCGGCGCCCTCGATTTAGGGGGGGTAGACTCGATTCCGGGTCGACGGCACCTCTTCCTGATTTTTTTGTGAATATTTCCGACTATTTTTACGAGGCCTTCGGCCTAGTGCGTTTCGGGCCGCCGTTCCGGACGGGAAGGTCGTACGGACGTCGGACGAGCATCCCCCGTTTCGTCTCGCTCGGGGCTATCTACCGACGGGGGCGCGAGGCCCTAGGCCGAAAAGGCGGGCCGCGATCGGACGAAATCGAAATTCCAACCTGCAAGTCTAAGCGATGGGGTCGGGTTAGGACTCGTTCCAGAAATCGAGTCCAAAGTCCTAACCGAGTGATTTCCAGAGCCGTTTCCCCCACTTGAAAAATAATTTCTGACATCGACCCGTGCGGCTCGATCGGACTCGGTGCGCTATTACGTTGCACGACCCCTTTTTCCCCATTCATTTATATGGGCTTCTTTGGAGATACGTGAGATCTCGCCAGCAGATGGAGGCAAAACACAAGCGATAATACTCTGCCTCTCGACTTCAGTTCCACAGGGAATCTTGGTGTGATTTTCTGGGGTCTCCTCACAGGGCCTGGCTAAGCGCGCTGCATCACTCTCGCGATTTCCCACAGGGGAATTGTCTAGTTATTATTATTCTTATTCTTCTTATTATTTTTTTTTCAAAAATCCATTAAATACGGTTGCCCTGAGCCCCACGCATCCTTTTTTGTAGACATACAACTTTCAGCCTGCAAAAGGGCTCGCTCTGAAGTGAAGGAGTGAGGGTTAGCGGGTTAGGGAAATAGACTTCGTTTCCTTGAATTAGGCCTATTTACTGTATCCAATACCCGGAACGAGGCCTAACCTTTCACAAAAACATTTTTAAAAAAATCATGTCTCCAAAATATGTGCCAAACGCCTCCAAATGGGCTGAAACGTGCTCCTAACACCTTCCCCTGGGAAGTTTTTTGGCAAGTGGGACTTGGCCGTTTCACCCACTTGAAAGTCAGAAAAGTCATTTCTGATGGGATATTGTGTTTCAGCATCCCATATAAGCCCTGGGAGTGGGGGAAAAAAAAAATAAAAGGGTTTCATTTCATCCAAAATCATTTTGGATGATTTTAGGCCCACGGTGTCGAGTAAGGGTATTAGGCCTTGGACGTAGGGTCTGGCGACGAGGCCGATTTTTTTTTTTCAAAAATCCGTTAAATACGGTTACCCTGAGCCCCCACGCATCCTCTTTTCCAACTGTTTTTACGGGCCTTCGGCCTAGGACGTTTCGGGCCGCCGTTCCGGACAGGAAGGTCGTACGGAGGTCGGACGAGTATCCCCCGATTCGTCTCGCTCGGGGCTATCTACCGATACCGCGTTTGTTACGGTTCGACCCCGTTTTAGGGGCGAGACGGTCGGACTTGATTTTTGGAACTCGGACTAGTTTTTTGGAACTCGTTCCCGGTTTCCCAAAAAAACGCTTCGGGGGAGTCGCCCGTGGTCCGGGGGCACGTCCCGTCGTATCGGAATCGAGTTTCGAGCGATATTTCAAAAAAGCGGTCTCGGATCCGGATGTCGGGTCGGGGGGGCGTGGCCTAGGGTCCGGGGGCGTGTCCCAGCCTATCAGAATCGAGTTTGGGGCGAGTTCCAAAAAACCAGTCCCAATTCCAAAAATCGAGTCCGGGGGGCGTGGCCTAGGGTCGGGGGGCGTGTCCCAGCCAATCAGAATCGAGTTTGGGGCAAGTTCCAAAAATCTAGTCCCAATTCCAAAAATCGAGTCCGGGGGGCGTGGCCTAGGGTCGGGGGGCGTGTCCCAGCCAATCAGAATTGAGTTTGGGGCAAGTTCCAAAAAACCAGTCCCAATTCCAAAAATCGAGTCCGGGGGGCGTGGCCTAGGGTCGGGGGGCGTGTCCCAGCCAATCAGAATCCAGTTTGGGGCAAGTTCCAAAAAACTAGTCCCAATTCCAAAAATCAAGTCTGGGGGGCGTGGCCTAGGGTCCCGGGGGGGTCCGCAGCCAATCAGAATCGAGTTTGGGGCAAGTTCCAAAAAACTAGTCTGGAGTCCAGAAAACAAGTCTCTAGTGTTAGAGCGCCACCTAGAGTCCAATATGCCCTCGGCCTAGCCGACTAAGCTAAGCTATCCCAATTCCACAAACTGTGTTCTTGGATTCCAACTTGCCATTACCGATGAATGGTCGCAGTCTGTCGTGACCGGTCGCGACGAAAAAATTCCAACTCCACAGTCCCCGCAATGGGGCCGGTTCCACAAATCAAGTCTATTTGCCTAACCCCTGCGGGAAATCGCGAGAGTGATGCAGTGCGTGTAGCCAGGCCTCTATGTGAAAGCACCACCCAAGAGGCAGCTAGTTTGCCAAGAAGTCCATAGAAATGAATGGGAAATTTACCTGAGACTTTGAGATGTTGGTGGCGCTAGAGAGTTTAAGGTGGTGAGCTGAAACTTGCTGAGATGAACCTTGAGAGTGAGAAGAAAGGGTGTGCAAAATTTCACGACGTTAAGGGGTTGCTATGGAGGCGCAGAGGGCGGAGTGTGGAGTAATCTAAAAACTCCATAGAAATGAATGGGAAATTTACCTGAGACTTTGAGCCATTGGTGGCGCTAGAGAGTTTCACAGAATAATGAACAAAGCAATAGGACACCGAGTCCGATCGAGCCGCACGTTTTGATATATTACTTGCCCGTGTGCGATGAACGGTTAATGAGTTATTCGCAATCAAAAATGTGTATGGAACCCATAGAAATGAATGGGATATTTCGGGTGATTTTTTCGCGCCCTACATATAGCGCCCCCTAGTGGCCAGTTTGTCCCAATTTTTTTGCTGGCCTTTGTGAACGGGCGAGGCATAAAGCCACGAAGTTTCGTTAAGGTACGCCAAAGGGCGGCCGAAATATGAGCAAACTTCCTGATTCGCGTCTGCGCGGCCAATTTTGATTGGCTACCACGGCCAAACGGTCCTGAAATCACAAACACCGGGCAAGTATTTTATGCAGATTATCCCCCAGAAGCCATTGACCAAGGTTGGGTGAAAGTGGTTAAAAATTGAGGGAGGAGAAGCAGTATGACTGATTTTCGCATAACTCAAAATGGCGGCAAATGTTTCATTGTTGAAAATGACATCAAAGGGTGCTCTGGACTCGGCACGGGTCAGGGATTCCAGAGATACCAAGTTTTTGAAAATCGGACCAACGGTTCAAAAGTTACAAGCAGAAATGTACCAGCGACATAGAGCTGCGGGTGCAAATTTGATTGGCCGCCACGGCCCCACGGTAACGAAATTCTGAACACCGGCTAAGAGTCTTGTGCAGCTGAGGGCAATGGTGCAAATTCCCAAGTTTGGGAGAAATTGGTCAAAAATTGAGGGATGAGAAGCATTTTAAGTGATTTTCACAAAATGCAAAATAGCGCGAAAACTTTCCGGTGTTCAAAATTTTCTCAGTGGGTGCACCGGATTCGTACTGGCCCAAGGAGTCCAGCGGTACCAAGTTTTCGAAAATCGGACAAACGGTTCAAACGTTACAATCAGAAACGTAATGGTGACCTGCACCCTCGAGTTTGAGCAGTTGGTGGAGCTAGAGAGTTTAAGGCAGTGACTTGAAACATGCTGAGATGAACCTTGAGCGTGTGAAGAAACAGTGTCTAAAATTTCACGACGTTAAGGGGCTGCTAAGGAGACGAAGAGGGGGAGGTTTGAAGTTTTCCAAAAAACTCCATAGAAAATGAATGGGAAATTTACACGAGACTTTGAGCCGTTGGTGGCACTAGAGGGTTTCACAGAAGAACGTACAAAGCAGCAGCACTCCGAGTCCGATCGAGGCGCACGTTTTGATATGTTGCTTACCCTTGTGCGATGAACGGTCACCGAGTTACACGCAATCCAAATTTGCAAGGAAAGATGAACAGGAATAAAATCAAAATGGCGGGAAAATTAGGCAGGCGGAAGATGACGTCATAGGGTCCACTGGACGCGGCTGGGTCCAAGGATTCCAGCGAGACCAAGTTTTCGAAAATCGGACCAACGGTTGAAAAGTTATAAGCAGAAATGTCCCTGAGACTTGAGCCGTTGGTGGCGCTAGAGGGCTTGACTGAATGTCGGTCAAAGTAATAGCACGCCGAGTCCAACCGAGCCGCACGTTTTTCTATGCAGCCTCCCAGCCTGCAATGCACGGTTATTGAGTTATTAGCAATCAAAATCGGTACGGAAGATGAATAATAATAATAATAATAATAATAAGAAACGCACACAATAACAATAGTGATGCAGTTGCACTGCATCACTAACTAGACAATTCCCCTGCGGGAAATCGCGAGAGTGATGCAGTGCGTGTTGCCAGGCCTCTATGTGAAAGCACCACCCAAGAGGCAGCTAGTTTGCCAAGAAGTCCAAAGAAATGAATGGGAAATGTACCTGAGACTTTGAGATGTTGGTGGCGCTAGAGAGTTTAAGTTGGTGAGCTGAAACTTGCTGAGATGAACCTTGAGAGTGAGAAGAAAGGGTGTGCAAAATTTCACGACGTTAAGGGGTTGCTATGGAGGCGCAGAGGGCGGAGTGTGGAGTAATCTAAAAACTCCATAGAAATGAATGGGAAATTTACCTGAGAATTTGAGCCGTTGGTGGCGCTAGAGAGTTTGACTGAGTAACGTACAAAGCAGCAGGACACCAAGCCCGACCGAGCCGCATTTTTTGATATATTGCTTGCCCGTGTGCGATGTACGGTTAATGAGTTATTCGCAATCCATAGTTTGCCAAGATGTCCATAGAAATGAATGGGAAATGTAGTGTAGCTGAGACTTTGAGCCGTTGGTGGCGCTAGAGAGATAAAGAGAATACCGTACAAAGCAATAGGACACTGAGTCCGATCGAGCCGCACGTTTTGATATACAGCTTGCCCGTGTGCGAGGTACGGTTAATGAGTTATTCACAAGCAAAAATTTGCACAGAAGATGAATAAGAGTCAATTCAAAATGGCGGGAAAAGTAGGCGGGCGGAAAATGACGTCATAGGGTCCGTTGGATTCGTCTGGGCCCAAGGATTACAGCGACACCAAGTTTTCGAAAATCGGACCAACGGTTGAAAAGTTACAAGCAGAAATGTGCCTGAGACTTGAGCCGTTGGTGGCGCTAGAGGGTTTGACTGAATATCGGACAAAGTAATAGCACGCCGAGTCCGACCGAGCCGCACGTTTTAATATATGGCCTGCCTGTGTCCGATGAACGGTTAGTGAGTTATTAGCAATCAAAATATGCCTCGGAGTAAAAAGTAGTGTAACAATATGAATACTAGACCGGACAATTCCCCGGGGGAAATTGTGAGAGGATGCAGTGCGCGAAGCAATTCGGTCACGCACGTTCGCTGGCCGTGAACGTGTGACCCGCAATGATGTTTCAATGCAATGATCATGTGTGTGCTCGAGACAGCAGCCGTCATGAAGAAGAGCTTTTCAAGAGTATGAACAAAGTGACTACAGGCGGAAATTAGCATGTACTGCTATAACCTGGGACAGACATCTGTCCTTACCACAAGGATAATGTTTAATTTGTGCACTGTCCCTTTTAAAAATAAAATAAACTCTGAACTCTAAGAAGTGTGTTTGTAGTTTGTATGTACGAACAGAAGTGTTCCTAATAAAGTGGGCGGCTAAGGTGAGGCTGACACACAAGGGCTGGAGTTTTCTACTGTTTTTTTTATGAAGGACCAGGCCTCGAACAATGACAAATAACTCGACAACGGAAGCAGCTATTCACAAAATTCTTTCACAGTGAGCGCTAGAAGGGTCTCCTGAATAAAATGATGTATTTTTTTGTTTGTATTGTTAAAAATGAGGACGCTACAGGGAGTTAAAAACGAGTGACTTTTCAGCAACGTTTATACTGGGAGTCAATGAGGCCGCTCACCTGTGCTCTCCTCACTTTGAGGCTTGTCATTCAAAAACCGTAAATCCTATCGTTTAGGTAGACACATTGTGTGAATCAGGACAAGTTTTCCTACTACTTTTGAGAAAATCATGTCTGTAGAGTGAAATTTGTGGCTGAAAACGGAGTTTAAGCGAGAAAGTTTGACCTTTTTTTTGAAGCCGCCTACACTCTAAGCTTAACGACCCTCACTGGTGTGTAACGCAATAGACACCCATTCAAAAGCCGGATTTTCTCCCAGAAACCACATGGCGTTTGAACCGGGCCTGATCCGAAAGTGTAAAACCTAGCAGAAAAGTTGAATGCCAGATCCACAGAGGAGAAGTTTTCCTACGTTTTAGAGTTTGAATCATGTCTCTAGGTGAAAGCATGCCAGAGCAGTGGATGTTTGAAAAACGTTGAAAAAGTGCTTTTTTTCCAATTAATTCCATAGAAATGAATGGGGTTTTTTTGGACGATTTTTTCGCGACTACGTCGCGAAAAAATCGTAATCTGTAGAGACATGTAATAGCATAGCGAGTCCGATCGAGCCGCACGTTTTGATATATTGTTTGTCTGTGTGCGAAGTACGGTTATTGAGTTAATCGAAATCGAAATTTGCGTAGGAAGAGTAACAAATATAACACTAGACCGGACAATTCCCCGGGGGAAATTGTGAGAGGATGCAGTGCGCGAAGCAATTCGCTCACGCATGTTCGCTGGCCGTCAATGTGTGACCCGCAATGACGTTTCAATGCAATGATCGTGTGTGTGCTCGAGACAGCAGCCGTCATGAAGAAGACCTATTCAAGAGTATGACCAAAGTGACTACAGGCGGAAATTAGCATGTGCTGCTATAACCTGGGACAGACATCTGTCCTTAACACAAGGATAATGTTTAATTTGTGCACTGTCCCTTTTAAAAATAAAATAAACTCTAAACTCTAAGAAGAGTGTTTGTAGTTTGTATGTACGAACAGAAGTGTTCCTAATAAAGTGGGCGGCTAAGGTGAGGCCTGTCGGCTGCCCTCTTCTCAGTTTCTCAGAGCAGCGGATGTTTGAAAAAGTGCTTTTTTTTCCAATTAATTCCATAGAAATGAATGGGTTTTTTTTGGGACATGTGTGACTACTACTTTTGAGAAAATTTTGTCTGTAGTGTGAAATTTGTGGCTGAAAACAGTTTAAGTTTGAAATTTTGAGCATGATGTGTGTGTGCTTGAGACAGCTTTTCCCTCTGCCCCGTCACTGGCCCCAATTAGCATGGTGACGGGCCTGAACAGGAGAGTAAAGAGACACACACAAGATTATGTCAGGTGTCTGCTGTGTTTTGCAAAGAGTAGGCCTCGAACAATCACAAATAACTCGACAACGAAAGCAGCTATTCACAAAATTCTTTCACAGTGAGCGCTAGAAGGGTCTCCTGAATAAAATGATGTATTTTTTTGTTTGTATTGTTAAAAATGAGGACGCTACAGGGAGTTAAAAACGAGTGACTTTTCAGCAACGTTTATACTGGGAGTCAATGAGGCCGCTCACCTGTGCTATCCTCACTTTGAGGCTTGTCATTCAAAAACCGTAAATCCTATCGTTTAGGTAGACACATTGTGTGAATCAGGACAAGTTTTCCTACTACTTTTGAGAAAATCATGTCTGTAGAGTGAAATTTGTGGCTGAAAACAGAGTTTAAGCGAGAAAGTTTGACCTTTTTTTTCAAACTGTCTACACTCTAAGATAATGACCTTCACTGGTGTGTAACGCAATAGACACCCATTCAAAAGCCGGATTTTCTCCCAGAAACCACATGGCGTTTGACCCGGGACTGATCCGAAAGTGTAGAACCTAGCAGAAAAGTTGAATGCCAGATCCACAGAGGAGAAGTTTTCCTACGTTTTAGAGGTTGAATCACGTCTCTAGGTGAAAGCATGCCAGAGCAGCGGATTTTTGAAAAACGTTGAAAAAGTGCTTTTTTTTCAATTAATTCCATAGAAATGAATGGGGTTTTTTTGGGACAAGTGTGACTACTACTTTTGAGAAAATTATGTCTGTAGTGTGAAATTTGTGGCTGAAAACAGTTTAAGTTTGAAATTTTGAGCATGATGTGTGTGTTCTTGAGACAGCTTTTCCCTCTGCCCCGTCACTGGCCCCAATTGGCATGGTGATGGGCCTGAACAGGAGAGTTAAGAAACACACACAAGATTATGTCAGGTGTCTGCTGTAAATTGCTATGGACCAGGCCTCGAACAATGACAAATAACTCGACAACGGAAGCAGCTATTCACAAAATTCTTTCACAGTGAGCGCTAGAAGGGTCTCCTGAATAAAATGATGTATTTTTTTGTTTGTATTGTTAAAAATGAGGACGCTACAGGGAGTTAAAAACGAGTGACTTTTCAGCAACGTTTATACTGGGAGTCAATGAGGCCGCTCACCTGTGCTCTCCTCACTTTGAGGCTTGTCATTCAAAAACCGTAAATCCTATCGTTTAGGTAGACACATTGTGTGAATCAGGACAAGTTTTCCTACTACTTTTGAGAAAATCATGTCTGTAGAGTGAAATTTGTGGCTGAAAACACGGTTTAAAAATAAAATAAACTCTAAACTCTAAGAAGAGTGTTTGTAGTTTGTATGTACGAACAGAAGTGTTCCTAATAAAGTGGGCGGCTAAGGTGAGGCTGACACACAAGGGCTGGAGTTTTCTACTGTTTTTTTAATGAAGGACCAGGCCTCGAACAATGACAAATAACTCGACAACGGAAGCAGCTATTCACAAAATTCTTTCACAGTGAGCGCTAGAAGGGTCTCCTGAATAAAATGATGTATTTTTTTGTTTGTATTGTTAAAAATGAGGACGCTACAGGGAGTTAAAAACGAGTGACTTTTCAGCAACGTTTATACTGGGAGTCAATGAGGCCGCTCACCTGTGCTCTCCTCACTTTGAGGCTTGTCATTCAAAAACCGTAAATCCTATCGTTTAGGTAGACACATTGTGTGAATCAGGACAAGTTTTCCTACTACTTTTGAGAAAATCATGTCTGTAGAGTGAAATTTGTGGCGGAAAACACGGTTTAAGCGAGAAAGTTTGAGCTTTTTTTTGAAGCCGCCTACACTCTAAGTTTAACGACCCTCACTGGTGTGTAACGCAATAGACACCCATTCAAAAGCCGGATTTTCTCCCAGAAACCACATGGCGTTTGAACCGGGCCTGATCCGAAAGTGTAAAACCTAGCAGAAAAGTTGAATGCCAGATCCACAGAGGAGAAGTTTTCCTACGTTTTAGAGTTTGAATCATGTCTCTAGGTGAAAGCATGCCAGAGCAGCGGATGTTTGAAAAACGTTGAAAAAGTGCTTTTTTTTCAATTAATTCCATAGAAATGAATGGGGTTTTTTGGGGCGATTTTTTCGCGACTACGTCGCGAAAAAATCGTAAACTGTAGAGAAAAGTAATAGCATAGCGAGTCCGATCGAGCCGCACGTTTTGATGTATTGTTTGTCTGTGTGCGACGTACGGTTATTGAGGTATTCGAAATCAAAATTTGCGTAGGAATAATAATAAGAAGAAGAAGAAGAAGAAATACGTAGAAGAACAATAGTTGCAGTGCTTTGCACTGCAACCTATGGGCTCCCCTAGGGGAGCCCATAGGTTGCTGTGCTGCAGCACTGCATCCTAACTAGACCGGACAATTCCCCGGGGGAAATTGTGAGAGGATGCAGTGCGCGAAGCAATTCGGTCACGCATGTTTGCTGGCCGTGAATGTGTGACCCGCAATGATGTTTCAATGCAATGATTATGTGTGTGCTTGAGACAGCAGCCGTCATGAAGAAGAGCTATTCAACAGTACAACCAAAGTGACTACAGGCGGAAATTAGCATGTACTGCTATAACCTGGGACAGACATCTGTCCTTACCAAAAGGATAATGTTTAATTTGTGCACTGTCCCTTTTAAAAATAAAATAAACTCTAAGAAGAGTGTTTGTAGTTTGTATGTACGAACAGAAGTGTTCCTAATAAAGTGGGCGGCTAAGGTGAGGCCTGTCGGCTGCCCTCCTCTCAGTTTCTCAGAGCAGCGGATGTTTGAAAAAGTGTTTTTTTTTTCCAATTAATTCCATAGAAATGAATGGGGTTTTTTTGGGACAAGTGTGACTACTACTTTTGAGAAAATTATGTCTGTAGTGTGAAATTTGTGGCTGAAAACAGTTTAAGTTTGAAATTTTGAGCATGATTTGTCTGTGTGCTTGAGACAGCTTTTCCCTCTGCCCCGTCACTGGCCCCAATTGGCATGGTGACGGGCCTGAACAGGAGAGTTAAGCACACACACAAGATTATGTCAGGTGTCTGCTGTTTTGCTAAGGAGTAGGCCTCGAACAATCACAAATAACTCGACAACAAAAGCAGCTATTCACAAAATTCTTTCACAGTGAGCGCTAGAAGGGTCTCCTGAATAAAATGATGTATTTTTTTGTTTGTATTGTTAAAAATGAGGACGCTACAGGGAGTTAAAAACGAGTGACTTTTCAGCAACGTTTATACTTGGAGTCAATGAGGCCGCTCACCTGTGCTCTCCTCACTTTGAGGCTTGTCATTCAAAAACCGTAAATCCTACCGTTTAGGTAGACACATTGTGTGAATCAGGACAAGTTTTCCTACTACTTTTGAGAAAATCATGTCTGTAGAGTGAAATTTGTGGATGAAAACACAGTTTAAGTGAGAAATTTTGAGCTTTTTTTTGAAGCCGCCTACACTCTGAGATAACGAGGCGCACTGGTGTGTAACGCAATAGACACCCATTCAAAAGCCGGATTTTCTATCAGAACCCACATGGCGTTTGACCCGGGACTGATCCGAAAGTGTAGAACCTAGCAGAAAAGTTGAATGCCAGATCCACAGAGGAGAAGTTTTCCTACGTTTTAGAGTTTGAATCACGTCTCTAGGTGAAAGCATGCCAGAGCAGTGGACGTTTGAAAAACGTTGAAAAAGTGCTTTTTTTTCAATTAATTCCATAGAAATGAATGGGGTTTTTTTGGACGATTTTTTCGCGACTACGTCGCGAAAAAATCGTAATCTATAGAGAAAAGCAATAGCATAGCGAGTCCGATCGAGCCGCACGTTTTGATATATTGCTTGTCTGTGTGCGACGTACGGTTATTCAGTTATTCGAAATCAAAATTTGCGTAGGAATAATAATAATAAATATAATAATAATAAGAAGAGGAAATACGTAGAAGAACAATAGTTGCAGTGCTTTGCACTGCAACCTATGGGCTCCCCTAGGGGAGCCCATAGGTTGCTGTGCTGCAGCACTGCATCCTAACTAGACAATTCCCCTGCGGGAAATCGCGAGAGTGATGCAGTGCGTAGAGCCACGCCTCTAGGTGAAAGCACCACCCAAAAGGCAGCTAGTTTTTCAGAAACTCCATAGAAATGAATGGGAAATGCAACTGAGATTTTGAGCTGTTGGTGGCGTTAGAGAGTTTCACAGAATAATGAACAAAGCAATAGGACACCGAGTCCGATCGAGCCGCACGTTTTGATATATTGCTTGCCCGTGTGCGATGAACGGTTAATGAGTTATTCGCAATCAAAAATGTGTACGGAACCCATAGAAATGAATGGGATATTTCGGGTGATTTTTTCGCGCCCTAGGTATAGCGCCCCCTAGTGGCCAGTTTGTCCCAATTTTTTTTGCTGGCCTTTGTGGAGGGGCGAGGCATAATGACCCGAAGATTCGTTAAGGTACGCCAAAGGGCGGCCGAGATATGACCAAACTTCCTGATTCGCGTATGCGCGGCCAATTTTGATTGGCTACCACAGCCAAAGGGTCCTGAAATCGCAAACACCGGGCAAGTATATTATGCATATTATCGCCAAGAAGCCAAAGACCAAGTTTGGGAGAAAGTGGTTAAAAATTGAGGGAGGAGAAGCAGTATGATTGATTTTCGCCTAACTCAATATGGCGGAAAATGTTTCAGGGTTGAAAATGACATCAAAGGGTGCCCTGGACTCGGCATGGGCCAAGCAATCCACGCATACCAAGTTTTTGAAAATCGGACCAACGGTTCAAAAGTTACAAGCAGAAAAGTACCAGCGACCTCGAGCTGCGGGCGCAAATTTGATTGGCCGCCACGGCCCCACGTTAATGAAATTCTGAACACCAAATAAACGTATTGTGCAGCTGCGTTCAATGGTGCACTGTCCCAAGTTTGGGAGAGATGAGTCAAAAAATGAGCGATGAGAAGCATTTTAAGTGATTTTCAAAAAATGCAAAATTGTGGGAAAACTTTCCGGAGTTCAAAATTTTGTCAAAGGGTCCCCTGGATTCGTCCTGGCCCAATGAGTCCAGCGAAACCAAGTTTTCGAAAATCGTACCAACGGTTCAAAAGTTACAAGCGGAAACGTACCGGCGACCTGGACCCTCGAGTTTGAGCAGTTGGTGGCGCTAGAGAGTTTAATGCAGTGACTTGAAACTTGCTGAGACGAACCTTGAGTGTGTGAAGATACAGTGTGCAAAATTTCCTGACATTAAGTGGTTGCTAAGGAGACGCAGAGGGGGACGTTTGAAGTTTTCCAAAAACTCCATAGAAATGAATGGGAAATTTACACGAGACTTTGAGCCGTTGGTGGCGCTAGAGAGTTTCACACAAGGAATGTTCAAAGCAACAGCACACCAAGTCCGACCGAGCCGCACGTTTTGATATATAGCTTGCCCGTGTGCAATGAAGGGTCCCCGAGTTACACGCAATCAAAGTTTGCATGTAAAGATGAACAAGAATAAAATCAAAATGGCGGGAAAATTAGTCGGGCGGAAAGTGACGTCATAGGGTCCACTGGACTCGGCTGGGTCCAAGGATTCAAGGGAGACCAAGTTTTCGAAAATCGGACCAACGGTTGAAAAGTTATAAGCAGAAATGTGCCTGAGACTTGAGCCGTTGGTGGCGCTAGAGGGTTTGACTGAATATCGGTAAAAGTAATAGCACGCCGAGTCCGACCGAGCCGCACGTTTTCGTATGCAGCCTGCCTGCGTGCGATGCACGGTTATTGAGTTATTAGCAATCAAAATCGGTACGGAAGATGAATAATAATAATAATAATAATAATAAAAAGAATAATAAGAAACGCATAGAAGAACAATAGTGATGCCGTGCTATGCACTGCATCACTAACTAGACAATTCCCCTGCGGGAAATCGCGAGAGTGATGCAGTGCGTGAAGCCAGGCCTCTAGGTGAAAGGACCACCCCAAAGGCAGCTAGTTTTCCAAAAACTCCATAGAAATGAATGGGAAATGTAGCTGAGACTTTGAGCCGTTGGTGGTGCTAGAGAGTTTAAGGTGGTGAGCTGAAACTTGCTGAGATGAACCAAGAGACTGAGAAGAAAGGGTGTGCAAAATTTCACGACGTTAAGGGGTTGCTATGGAGGCACAGAGGACGGAGAGTGGAGTAATCTAAAAACTCCATAGAAATGAATGGGAAATTTACCTGAGACTTTGAGCCGTTGGTGGCACTACAGAGCTTCACAGAATAATGAACAAAGCAAGAGGACACCAAGTCCGATCGAGCTGCACGTTTTGATATATTGCTTGCCCGTGTGCGATGAACGGTTAATGAGTTATTCGCAATCAAAAATGTGTACGGAACCCATAGAAATGAATGGGATATTTCGGGGGATTTTTTCGCGCCCTAGGTATAGCGCCCCCTAGTGGCCAGTTTGTGCCAATTTTTTTGCTGGCCTTTGTGGAGGGGCGAGGCATAATGCCACGAAGTTTCGTTAAGGTACGCCAAAGGGCGTCCGAGATATGAGCAAACTTCCGGATTCGCGTGTGCGCGGCCAAATTTGATTGGCTACCACGGCCAAATGGTCCTGAAATCACAAACACCGGGCAAGTGTATTATGCAACTTAGCCCCAAGAAGCCAAAGTCCAAGTTTGGGAGAAAGTGGTTAAAAATTCAGGGAGGAGAAGCAGTATGATTGATTTCCGCATAACTCAAAATGGCGGAAAATGTTTCAGGGTTGAAAATGACATCAAAGGGTGCTATGGACTCGGCATGCGCCAATGATTCCAGCGAAACCAAGGTTTTGAAAGTCGGACCAAGAGTTCAAAAGTTACAAGCAGAAATGTACCAGCGACCTCGAGCTGCGGGCGCAAATTTGATTGGCCGCCACGGCCCCACGTTAATGAAATTCTGAACACCGAGTAATATTCTTGTGCAGCTCTGTACACTGGTGCACTTTACCAAGTTTGGGAGAAATGGGTCAAAAATAGAGGGATGAGAAGCATTTTAAGTGATTTTAACAAAATGCAAAATTGCGGGAAAACTTACATGTTGAAAGTTTTTGCAAAGGGTGCCCTGGATTCGGCCTGGCCCAATGAGTCCAGCAAAACCAAGTTTTCGAAAATCGGACCAACGGTTTAAAAGTTACAAGCGGAAACGTACCGGCGACCTGCACCCTTGAGTTTGAGCAGTTGGTGGCGCTAGAGAGTTTATGGCAGTGACTTGAAACTTGCTGAGACAAACCTTGAATGTGTGAAGAAACAGTGTGCAAAATTTCACGAAGTTAAGGGGCTGCTAAGGAGACGCAGAGGGGGACGTTTGAAGTTTTCCAAAAACTCCATAGAAAATGAATGGGAAATTTACACGAGACTTTGAGCCGTTGGTGGCGCTAGAGGGTTTCACACAAAAACGTACAAAGCAGCAGCACAACGAGTCCGATCGAGACGCACGTTTTGATATGTTGCTTACCCATGTGCGATGAATGGTCACCGAGTTACACGCAATCCAAATATGAAAGGAAAGATGAACAAGAATAAAATCAAAATGGCGGGAAAAGTAGGCGGGGCGAAATGACGTCATAGTGTGCGCTGGACTCGGCTGCGTCCACGGATTCCAGTGAGATCAAGTTTTCGAAAATGCGACCAACGGTTGAAAAGTTACAACCAGAAATGTGCCTGAGACTTGAGCCGTTGGTGGCGCTAGAGGGTTTGACTGAATATCGGTAAAAGTAATAGCACGCCGAGTCCGACCGAGCCGCACGTTTTCGTATGCAGCCTGCCTGCGTGCGATGGACGTTTATTGAGTTATTAGCAATCAAAATCGGTACGGAAGATGAATAATAATAATAATAATAATAATAAAAAGAATAATAATAAGAAACGCATAGAAGAACAATAGTGATGCGTGCTCTGCACTGCATCACTAAAAAGAAACGCATAGAATAACAATAGTGATGCCGTGCTTTGCACTGCATCACTAATAATAAAAAGAAACGCATAGAATAACAATAGTGATGCCGTGCTTTGCACTGCATCACTAATAAGAAACGCATAGAATAACAATAGTGATGCACTGCATCACTAATAAAAAGAATAATAAGAAACGCATAGAAGAACAATAGTGATGCCGTGCTATGCACTGCATCACTAATAAGAAACGCATAGCATAACAATATTGATGCAGTGCTTTGCACTGCATCACTAACTAGACAATTCCCCTGCGGGAAATCGCGAGAGTGATGCAGTGCGTGAAGCCAGGCCTCTAGGTGAAAGGACCACCCGAAAGGCAGCTAGTTTTCCAAAAACTCCATAGAAATGAATGGGAAATGTAGCTGAGACTTTGAGCCGTTGGTGGCGCTAGAGAGTTTCATAGAACAATGACCAAAGCAATAGGACACCGAGTCCGATCGAGCCGCACATTTAGATATATTGCTTGCCCGTGTGCGATGAACGGTTAATGAGTTATTCGCAATCAAAGATGTGTACGGAACCCATAGAAATGAATGGGATATTTCGGGTGATTTTTTCGCACCGTAGGTATAGCGCCCCCTAGTGGCCAGTTTGTCCCAATTTTTTTGCTGGCCTGTGTGGAGGGGTGAGGCATAATGCCACGAAGTTTCGTTAAGGTCCGCCAAAGGGCGGCCGAGATATGAGCAAACTTCCTGATTCATGTCTGCGCGGCCAAATTTGATTGGCTACCACGGCCAAACGGTCCTGAAACCGCAAACACCGGGCAAGAGGATTTTGCAGACTAGCCCCAAGAAGCCAGTGAACAAGTTTGGGAGGAAGTGGTTAAAAATTGAGGGAGGAGAAGCAGTATGATTGATTTTCGCATAACTCAAAATGGTGGAAAATGTTTCATGGTTGAAAATGACATCAAAGGGTGCTATGGACTCGGCATTGGCCAAGGATTCCAGAGATACCAAGCTTTTGAAAATCGGACCAACGGTTCAAAAGTTACAAGCAGAAATGTACCAGCGACCTCGAGCTGTGGGCGCAAATTTGATTGGCCGCCACGGCCCCAAGTTAATGAAATTCTGAACACCGGGGAAACCGATTGTGCAGCTGAGTGCAACGGTGCAATGTACCAAGTTTGGGAGAAATGGGTCAAAAATTGAGGGATGAGAAGCATTTTAAGTGATTTTCACAAAATGCAAAATAGCGCGAAAACTTTCCGGTGTTCAAAATTTTGCCAAAGGGTGCCCTGGATTCGTCCTGGCCCAATGAGTCCAGCAAAACCAAGTTTTCGAAAATCGGACCAACGGTTCAAAAGTTACCAGCGGAAACGTACCGGCGACCTGCAACCTGAGTTTGAGCAGTTGGTGGCGCTAGAGAGTTTAAGGCAGTGACTTGAAACTCGCTGACACGAACCTTGAGTGTGTGAAGAAACAGTGTGCAAAATTTCACGAAGTTAAGGGGCTGCTAAGGAGACGCAGAGGGGGATGTTTGAAGTTTTCCAAAAACTCCATAGAAAATGAATGGGAAATTTACACCTGACTTTGAGCCGTTGGTGGCGCTAGAGGGCTTCACACAGGAACGTTCAAAGCAACAGCACATCGAGGCCGATCGAGCCGCACGTTTTGATAGATAGCTTGCCCGTGTGCGATGAACGGTCACCGAGTTACACGCAATCAAATTTTGCATGGAAAGATGAACAAGAATAAAATCAAAATGGCGGGAAAAGTAGGCGGGCGGAAAATGACGTCATAGGGTGCATTGGACTCGGCTGGGTCCAAGGATTCCAGGGAGACCAAGTTTTCGAAAATCAGACCAACGGTTGAAAAGTTACAAGCAGAAATGTGCATGAGACTTGAGCCGTTGGTGGCGCTAGAGGGTGTGACTGAATATCGGGAAAAGTAATAGCACGCCGAGTCCGACCGAGCCGCACGTTTTCGTATGCAGCCTGCCTGCGTGCGATGCACGATTATTGAGTTATTAGCAATCAAAATCGGTACGGAAGATGAATAATAAGAACTAGACAATTCCCCTGCGGGAAATCGCGAGAGTGATGCAGTGCGTGTAGCCAGGCCTCTATGTGAAAGTACCACCCAAGAGGCAGCTAGTTTGCCAAGAAGTCCATAGAAATGAATGGGAAATTTACCTGAGATTTTGAGACATTGCTGGCGCTAGAGAGTTTAAGGTGGTGAGCTGAAACTTGCTGAGATGAACCAAGAGGCTGAGAAGAAAGGGTGTGCAAAATTTCACGACGTTAAGGGGTTGCTATGGAGGCGCAGAGGGCGGAGTGTGGAGTAATCTAAAAACTCCATAGAAATGAATGGGAAATTTACCTGAGACTTTGAGCCGTTGGTGGCGCTAGAGAGTTTCACAGAATAATGAACAAAGCAAGAGCACACCAAGTCCGATCGAGGCGCACGTTTTGAGATATTGCTTGCCCGTGTGCGATGAACGGTTAATGAGTTATTCACAATCAAAAATGTTTACGGAACCCATAGAAATGAATGGGATATTTCGGGTGATTTTTTCGCTTCCTTGGTATAGCGCCCCCTAGTGGCCAGTTTGTCCCAATTTTTTTGCTGGCCTTTGTGGAGCGGCGCGGCATAATGCCAAGAAGTTTCGTTAAGGTACGCCAAAGGGCGGCCGAGATATGACCAAACTTCCTGATTCGCGTCTGGGTGGCCAATTTTGATTGGCTACCACGGCCAAACGGTCCTGAAATCACAAACACCAGGCAAGCGTTTTATGCAGATTATCCCCAAGAAGCCATTGACCAAGCTTGGGAGAAAGTGGTTAAAAATTGAGGGAGGAGAACCAGTATGATTGATTTTCGCATAACTCAAAATGGCGGAAAATGTTTCAGGGTTGAAAATGACATCAAAGGGTGCTATGGACTCGGCATGGGCCAAGGATTCCAGACATACCAAGTTTTTGAAAATCGGACAAACGGTTCAAAAGTTACAAGCAGAAATGTACCAGCGACCTCGAGCTGCGGGCGCAAATTTGATTGGCCGCCACAACCCCACGTTAATGAAATTCTGAACACCAAATAATTGTATAGTGCAGCTGCTTTCAATGGTGCATTGTACCAAGTTTGGGAGAGATGGGTCAAAAAATGAGCAATAAGAAGCATTTTAAGTGATTTTCACAAAATGCAAAATTGTGGGAAAACTTTCCGGTGTTCAAAAGTTTGTGAATGGGTCCGCTGGATTCGTCCTGCACCACTGAGTCCACTGAAACCATGTTTTTGAAAATCGGACCAACGGTTCAAAAGTTACAAGCGGAAACGTACCAGTGACCTGGACCCTCGAGTTTGAGCAGTTGGTGGCGCTAGAGAGTTTAATGCAGTGACTTGAAACTTGCTGAGATGAACCTTGAGTGTGTGAAGAAGCAGTGTGCAAAATTTCCCGACATTAAGTGGTTGCTAAGGAGACGCAGAGGGGGACGTTTGAAGTTTTCCAAAAACTCCATAGAAAATGAATGGGAAATTTACACGAGACTTTGAGCCGTTGGTGGCGCTAGAGAGTTTCACACAGGAACGGTCAAAGATACAGCACACCGAGTCCGATCGAGCCGCACGTTTTGATATATAGCTTGCCCGTGTGCGATGAACGGTCCCCGAGTTACACGCAATCAAATTTTGCATGTAAAGATGAACAAGAATAAAATCAAAATGGCGGGAAAAGTAGGCGGGCGGAAAATGACGTCATAGGGTCCACTGGACGCGGCTGGGTCCAAGGATTCCAGGGAGACCAAGTTTTCGAAAATCGGACCAACGGTTGAAAAGTTATAAGCAGAAATGTACCTGAGACTTGAGCCGTTGGTGGCGCTAGAGGGCTTGACTGAATGTCGGTCAAAGTAATAGCACGCCGAGTCCGACCGAGCCGCACGTTGCTGTATGCAGCCTCCCAGCCTGCAATGCACGGTTATTGAGTTATTAGCAATCAAAATCGGTACGGAAGATGAATAATAATAAGAATAATAACTAGACAATTCCCCTGCGGGAAATCGCGAGAGTGATGCAGTGCGTGTAGCCAGGCCTCTATGTGAAAGCACCACCCAAGAGGCAGCTAGTTTGCCAAGAAGTCCATAGAAATGAATGGGAAATTTACCTGAGACTTTGAGATGTTGGTGGCGCTAGAGAGTTTAAGGTGGTGAGCTGAAACTTGCTGAGATGAACCTTGAGAGTGAGAAGAAAGGGTGTGCAAAATTTCACGACGTTAAGGGGTTGCTATGGAGGCGCAGAGGGCGGAGTGTGGAGTAATCTAAAAACTCCATAGAAATGAATGGGAAATTTCCCTGAGACTTTGAGCCATTGGTGGCGCTAGAGAGTTTCACAGAATAATGAACAAAGCAATAGGACACCGAGTCCGATCGAGCCGCACATTTTGATATATTATTTGCCCGTGTGCGATGAACAGTTAATGAGTTATTCGCAATCAAAAATGTGTATGGAACCCATAGAAATGAATGGGATATTTCGGGTGATTTTTTCGCGCCCTACATATAGCGCCCCCTAGTGGCCAGTTTGTCCCAATTTTTTTGCTGGCCTTTGTGAACGGGCGAGGCATAAAGCCACGAAGTTTCGTTAAGGTACGCCAAAGGGCGGCCGAGATATGAGCAAACTTCCTGATTCGCGTCTGCGCGGCCAATTTTGATTGGCTACCACGGCCAAACGGTCCTGAAATCACAAACACCGGGCAAGTATTTTATGCAGATTATCCCCCCGAAGCCATTGACCAAGGTTGGGTGAAAGTGGTTAAAAATTGAGGGAGGAGAAGCAGTATGACTGATTTTCGCATAACTCAAAATGGCGGCAAATGTTTCATTGTTGAAAATGACATCAAAGGGTGCTCTGGACTCGGCACGGGTCAGGGATTCCAGAGATACCAAGTTTTTGAAAATCGGACCAACGGTTCAAAAGTTACAAGCAGAAATGTACCAGCGACATAGAGCTGCGGGTGCAACTTTGATTGGCCGCCACGGCCCCACGGTAACGAAATTCTGAACACCGGCTAAGAGTGTTGTGCAGCTGAGGGCAATGGTGCAAATTCCCAAGTTTGTGAGAAATGGGTCAAAAATTGAGGGATGAGAAGCATTTTAAGTGATTTTCACAAAATGCAAAATAGCGCGAAAACTTTCCGGTGTTCAAAATTTTCTCAGTGGGTGCACCGGATTCGTACTGGCCCAAGGAGTCCAGCGGTACCAAGTTTTCGAAAATCGGACAAACGGTTCAAACGTTACAATCAGAAACGTAATGGTGACCTGCACCCTCGAGTTTGAGCAGTTGGTGGCGCTAGAGAGTTTAAGGCAGTGACTTGAAACATGCTGAGATGAACCTTGAGGGTGTGCAGAAACAGTGTCTAAAATTTCACGACGTTAAGGGGCTGCTAAGGAGACGAAGAGGGGGAGGTTTGAAGTTTTCCAAAAAACTCCATAGAAAATGAATGGGAAATTTACACGAGACTTTGAGCCGTTGGTGGCGCTAGAGGGTTTCACAGAAGAACGTACAAAGCAGCAGCACTCCGAGTCCGATCGAGGCGCACGTTTTGATATGTTGCTTACCCTTGTGCGATGAACGGTCACCGAGTTACACGCAATCCAAATTTGCAAGGAAAGATGAACAGGAATAAAATCAAAATGGCGGGAAAATTAGGCGGGCGGAAAATGACGTCATAGGGTCCACTGGACGCGGCTGGGTCCAAGGATTCCAGCGAGACCAAGTTTTCGAAAATCGGACCAACGGTTGAAAAGTTATAAGCAGAAATGTCCCTGAGACTTGAGCCGTTGGTGGCGCTAGAGGGCTTGACTGAATGTCGGTCAAAGTAATAGCACGCCGAGTCCGACCGAGCCGCACGTTTTTCTATGCAGCCTCCCAGCCTGCAATGCACGGTTATTGAGTTATTAGCAATCAAAATCGGTACGGAAGATGAATAATAATAAGAATAATAACTAGACCGGACAATTCCCCGGGGGAAATTGTGAGAGGATGCAGTGCGCGAAGCAATTCGGTCACGCATGTTCGCTGGCCGTGAATGTGTGACCCGCAATGATGTTTCAATGCAATGATTGTGTGTGTGCTCGAGACAGCAGCCATCATGAAGAAGACCTATTCAAGAGTATGACCAAAGTGACTACAGGCGGAAATTAGCATGTACTGCTATAACCTGGGACAGACATCTGTCCTTAACACAAGGATAATGTTTAATTTGTGCACTGTCCCTTTTAAAAATAAAATAAACTCTAAACTCTAAGAAGAGTGTTTGTAGGTTGTATGTACGAACAGAAGTGTTCCTAATAAAGTGGGCGGCTAAGGTGAGGCCTGTCGGCTGCCCTCCTCTCAGTTTGAGGCTTGTCATTCAAAAAGTGTAAATCCTATCGTTTAGGTAGACACATTGTGTGAATCAGGACAAGTTTTCCTACTACTTTTGAGAAAATCATGTCTGTAGAGTGAAATTTGTGGGTGAAAACACAGTTTAAGCGAGAAAGTTTGAGCTTTTTTTTTCAAACTGTCTACACTCTGTAGAGAAAATTAATAGCATAGCGAGTGCAATCGAGCCGCACGTTTTGATATATTGTTTGTCTGTGTGCGACGTACGGTTGTGTGACCTGCTATGAAGCTACAATGCCATGATTTATGTGTGTGCTTGAGACAGCCGGCCCCTCCCCTCTGTGCTCGCTTACTGAATCCAGTCGGCATGGTGAAGGGCCTGAGCAGGTTAAGATACACACACAAGATTTTGTCAGGTGTCTGTCTGCTGTGTTTTGCTAAGGAGTAGGCCTCGAACAATCACAAATAACTCGACAACGAAAGCAGCTATTCACAAAATTCTTTCACAGTGAGCGCTAGAAGGGTCTCCTGAATAAAATGATGTATTTTTTTGTTTGTATTGTTAAAAATGAGGACGCTACAGGGAGTTAAAAACGAGTGACTTTTCAGCAACGTTTATACTGGGAGTCAATGAGGCCGCTCACCTGTGCTCTCCTCACTTTGAGGCTTGTCATTCAAAAACCGTAAATCCTATTGTTTAGGTAGACACATTGTGTGAATCAGGACAAGTTTTCCTACTACTTTTGAGAAAATCATGTCTGTAGAGTGAAATTTGTGGCTGAAAACACGGTTTAAGCGAGAAAGTTTGAGCTTTTTTTTGAAGCTGCCTACACTCTAAGCTTAATGACCCTCACTGGTGTGTAACGCAATAGACACCCATTCAAAAGCCGGATTTTCTCCCAGAAACCACATGGCGTTTGAACCGGGCCTGATCCGAAAGTGTAAAACCTAGCAGAAAAGTTGAATGCCAGATCCACAGAGGAGAAGTTTTCCTACGTTTTAGAGTTTGAATCATGTCTCTAGGTGAAAGCATGCCAGAGCAGTGGATGTTTGAAAAACATTGAAAAAGTGCTTTTTTTTCAATTAATTCCATAGAAATGAATGGGGTTTTTTGGAGCGATTTTTTCGCGACTACGTCGCGAAAAAATCGTATTCTATAGAGAAAAGTAATAGCATAGCGAGTCCGATCGAGCCGCACGTTTTGATATATTGTTTGTCTGTGTGCGACGTACGGTTATTGAGTTATTCGAAATCAAAATTTGCGTAGGAATAATAATAATAATAACTAGACCGGACAATTCCCCGGGGGGAAATTGTGAGAGGATGCAGTGCGCGAAGCAATTCGGTCACGCATGTTTGCTGGCCGTGAATGTGTGACCCGCAATGACGTTTCAATGCAATGATTATGTGTGTGCTTGAGACAGCAGCCGTCATGAAGAAGAGCTATTCAACAGTATGACCAAAGTGACTACAGGCGGAAATTAGCATGTACTGCTATAACCTGGGACAGACATCTGTCCTTACCACAAGGATAATGTTTAATTTGTGCACTGTCCCTTTTAAAAATAAAATAAACTCTAAACTCTAAGAAGAGTGTTTGTAGTTTGTATGTACGAACAGAAGTGTTCCTAATAAAGTGGGCGGCTAAGGTGAGGCTGACACACAAGGGCTGGAGTTTTCTACTGTTTTTTTTATGAAGGACCAGGCCTCGAACAATGACAAATAACTCGACAACGGAAGCAGCTATTCACAAAATTCTTTCACAGTGAGCGCTAGAAGGGTCTCCTGAATAAAATGATGTATTTTTTTGTTTGTATTGTTAAAAATGAGGACGCTACAGGGAGTTAAAAACGAGTGACTTTTCAGCAACGTTTATACTGGGAGTCAATGAGGCCGCTCACCTGTGCTCTCCTCACTTTGAGGCTTGTCATTCAAAAACCGTAAATCCTATCGTTTAGGTAGACACATTGTGTGAATCAGGACAAGTTTTCCTACTACTTTTGAGAAAAACATGTCTGTAGAGTGAAATTTGTGGCTGAAAACAGAGTTTAAGCGAGAAAGTTTGACCTTTTTTTTGAAGCCGCCTACACTCTAAGCTTAACGACCCTCACTGGTGTGTAACGCAATAGACACCCATTCAAAAGCCGGATTTTCTCCCAGAAACCACATGGCGTTTGAACCGGGCCTGATCCGAAAGTGTAAAACCTAGCAGAAAAGTTGAATGCCAGATCCACAGAGGAGAAGTTTTCCTACGTTTTAGAGTTTGAATCATGTCTCTAGGTGAAAGCATGCCAGAGCAGTGGATGTTTGAAAAACATTGAAAACGTGCTTTTTTTTCAATTAATTCCATAGAAATGAATGGGGTTTTTTTGGACGATTTTTTCGCGACTACGTCGCGAAAAAATCGTATTCTATAGAGAAAAGTAATAGCATAGCGAGTCCGATCGAGCCGCACGTTTTGATACATTGTTTGTCTGTGTGCGACGTACGGTTATTGTGTTACTCGAAATCAAAATTTGTGTAGGAAGAGTAACAAATATAACACTAGACCGGACAATTCCCCGGGGGAAATTGTGAGAGGATGCAGTGCGCGAAGCAATTCGGTCACGCATGTTCGCTGGCCGTGAATGCGTGACCCGCAATGATGTTTCAATGCAATGATCATGTGTGTGCTCGAGACAGCAGCCGTCATGAAGAAGAGCTTTTCAAGAGTATGAACAAAGTGACTACAGGCGGAAATTAGCATGTACTGCTATAACCTGGGACAGACATCTGTCCTTACCACAAGGATAATGTTTAATTTGTGCACTGTCCCTTTTAAAAATAAAATAAACTCTGAACTCTAAGAAGTGTGTTTGTAGTTTGTATGTACGAAGAGAAGTGTTCCTAATAAAGTGGGCGGCTAAGGTGAGGCTAAGACACACAAGGGCTGGAGTTTTCTACTGTTTTTTTTATGAAGGACCAGGCCTCGAACAATGACAAATAACTCGACAACGGAAGCAGCTATTCACAAAATTCTTTCACACTGAGCGCTAGAAGGGTCTCCTGAATAAAGTGATGTATTTTTTTGTTTGTACTCTTTAAAATAACGACACTAGAGCGATTTAAAAACGAGTGACTTTTCTATCACGTTTATAATGGATGTCAATGAAGCCTGTCAGCTGCACTGTCCTCAGTTTGACGCTTGTCATTCAAAAACCGTAAATCCTACCGTTTAGGTAGACACATTGTGTGAATCAGGACAAGTTTTCCTACTACTTTTGAGAAAATCATGTCTGTAGAGTGAAATTTGTGGATGAAAACACAGTTTAAGCGAGAAAGTTTGAGCTTTTTTTCCAAGCTGTCTACACTCTAAGCTTAACGACCTTCACTGGTGTGTAACGCAATAGACACCCATTCAAAAGCCGGATTTTCTCCCTGAAACCACATGGCGTTTGAGCCGGGACTGATCGAAAAGTGTAGAACCTAGCAGAAAAGTTGAATGCCAGATCCACAGAGGAGAAGTTTTCCTACGTTTTAGAGTTTGAATCACGTCTCTAGGTTAAAGCATGCCAGAGCAGCGGACGTTTGAAAAACGTTGAAAAAGTGCTTTTTTTCAATTAATTCCATAGAAATGAATGGGTTTTTTTGGGGCGATTTTTTCGCGACTACATCGCGAAAAAATCGTTTTCTATAGAGAAAAGTAATAGCATAGCGAGTCCAATCGAGCCGCACGTTTTGATATATTGTTTGTCTGTGTGCGACGTACAGTTATTGAGTTAATCGAAATCGAAATTTGTGTAGGAAGAGTAACAAATATAACACTAGACCGGACAATTCCCCGGGGGAAATTGTGAGAGGATGCAGTGCGCGAAGCAATTCGCTCACGCATGTTTGCTGGCCGTGAACGTGTGACCCGCAATGATGTTTCAATGCAATGATCGTGTGTGTGCTCGAGACAGCAGCCATCATGAAGAAGACCTATTCAAGAGTATGACCAAAGTGACTACAGGCGGAAATTAGCATGTACTGCTATAACCTGGGACAGACATCTGTCCTTAACACAAGGATAATGTTTAATTTGTGCACTGTCACTTTTAAAAATAAAATAAACTCTAAACTCTAAGAAGAGTGTTTGTAGTTTGTATGTACGAACAGAAGTGTTCCTAATAAAGTGGGCGGCTAAGGTGAGGCTGACACACAAGGGCTGCAGTTTTCTACTGTTTTTTTTATGAAGGACCAGGCCTCGAACAATGACAAATAACTCGACAACGGAAGCAGCTATTCACAAAATTCTTTCACAGTGAGCGCTAGAAAGGTCTCCTGAATAAAATGATGTAATTTTTTGTTTGTACTCTTAAAAATAACGACACTAGAGCGATTTAAATACGAGTGACTTTTCACTCACGTTTATAATGTGAGTCAATGAGCTAAGAAACACAAGGTCTTGAATATTGTGCTGTGTTTTACTACGGACCAGACCTCGAACAATGACAAATAACTCGACAACGGAAGCAGCTATTCACAAAATTCTTTCACACTGAGCGCTAGAAGGGTCTCCTGAATAAAATGATGTATTTTTTTGTTTGTACTCTTTAAAATAACGACACTAGAGCGATTTAAAAACGAGTGACTTTTCACTCATGTTTATAATGTGTGTCAATGACCTAAGACACACAAGGTCTTGAATATTGTGCTGTGTTTTACTACGGACCAGACCTCGAACAATGACAAATAACTCGACAACGGAAGCAGCTATTCACAAAATTCTTTCACACTGAGCGCTAGAAGGGTCTCCTGAATAAAATGATGTATTTTTTTGTTTGTACTCTTAAAAATAACGACACTAGAGCGATTTAAAAACGAGTGACTTTTCACTCACGTTTATAATGTGAGTCAATGAGCTAAGAAACACAAGGTCTTGAATATTGTGCTGTGTTTTACTACAGACCAGACCTCGAACAATGACAAATAACTCGACAACGGAAGCAGCTATTCACAAAATTCTTTCACAGTGAGCGCTAGAAGGGTCTCCTGAATAAAATTATGTATTTTTTTGTTTGTACTCTTAAAAATAACGACACTAGAGCGATTTAAAAACGAGTGACTTTTCTATCCCGTTTATAATGCATGTCAATGAGCTAAAACACACAAGGTCTTGAATTTTGGGCTGTGTTTTACTACAGACCAGACCTCGAACAATGACAAATAACTCGACAACGGAAGCAGCTATTCACAAAATTCTTTCACAGTGAGCGCTAGAAGGGTCTCCTGAATAAAATGATGTATTTTTTTGTTTGTATTGTTAAAAATGAGGACGCTACAGGGAGTTAAAAACGAGTGACTTTTCAGCAACGTTTATACTGGGAGTCAATGAGGCCGCTCACCTGTGCTCTCCTCACTTTGAGGCTTGTCATTCAAAAACCGTAAATCCTATCGTTTAGGTAGACACATTGTGTGAATCAGGACAAGTTTTCCTACTACTTTTGAGAAAATCATGTCTGTAGAGTGAAATTTGTGGCTGAAAACAGAGTTTAAGCGAGAAAGTTTGACCTTTTTTTTCAAACTGTCTACACTCTAAGATAATGACCTTCACTGGTGTGTAACGCAATAGACACCCATTCAAAAGCCGGATTTTCTCCCAGAAACCACATGGCGGTTGAGCCGGGACTGATCCGAAAGTGTAGAACCTAGCAGAAAAGTTTAATGCCAGATCCACAGAGGAGAAGTTTTCCTACGTTTTAGAGTTTGAATCACGTCTCTAGGTGAAAGCATGCCAGAGCAGCGGATGTTTGAAAAACGTTGAAAAAGTGCTTTTTTTTCAATTAATTCCATAGAAATGAATGGGGTTTTTTTGGGCGATTTTTTCGCGACTACGTCGCGAAAAAATCGCAATCTATAGAGAAAAGTAATAGCATAGCGAGTCCGATCGAGCCGCACGTTTTGATATATTGTTTGTCTGTGTGCGACGTACGGTTATTGAGTTATTCGAAATCAAAATTTGCGTAGGAATAATAAAAA
This sequence comes from Neoarius graeffei, assembly GCF_027579695.1. Taxonomy (NCBI): domain Eukaryota; kingdom Metazoa; phylum Chordata; class Actinopteri; order Siluriformes; family Ariidae; genus Neoarius; species Neoarius graeffei. Next base: position 36,307,446 of record NC_083594.1, read on the forward strand.
TAAAAATAATAATAAAAAGAAACACGTAGAAGAACAATAGTTGCAGTGCTTTGCACTGCAACCTATGGGCTCCCCTAGGGGAGCCCATAGGTTGCTGTGCTGCAGCACTGCATCCTAATAATAAGAAGAAGAAGAAATACGTAGAAGAACAATAGTTGCAGTGCTTTGCACTGCAACCTATGGGCTCCCCTAGGGAGCCCATAGGTTGCTGTGCTTTGCACTGCATCCTAATAACTAGACAATTCCCCTGCGGGAAATCGCGAGAGTGATGCAGTGCGTGTAGCCAGGCCTCTATGTGAAAGCACCACCCAAGAGGCAGCTAGTTTGCCAAGAAGTCAATAGAAATGAATGGGAAATTTACCTGAGATTTTGAGACGTTGGTGGCGCTAGAGAGTTTAAGGTGGTGAGCTGAAACTTGCTGAGATGAACCAAGAGAGTGAGAAGAAAGGGTGTGCAAAATTTCATGACGTTAAGGGGTTGCTATGGAGGCGCAGAGGGCGGAGTGTGGAGTAATCTAAAAACTCCATAGAAATGAATGGGAAATTTACCTGAGACTTTGAGCCGTTGGTGGCGCTAGAGAGTTTCACAGAATATTGAACAAAGCAAGAGTACACCAAGTCCGATCGAGCCGCACGTTTTCATATATTGCTTGCCCGTGAGCGATGAACGGTTAATGAGTTATTCGCAATCAAAAATGTGTACGGAACCCATAGAAATGAATGGGATATTTCGGGTGATTTTTTCGCGTGCTTGGTATAGCGCCCCCTATTGGCCAGTTTGTCCCAATTTTTTTGCTGGCCTTTGTGGAGGGGCGCAGCATAATGCCACGAAGTTTCGTTAAGGTACGCCAAAGGGCGGCCGAGATATGACCAAACTTCCTGATTCGCATCTGCGCGGCCAAATTTGATTGGCTACCACGGCCAAACGGTCCTGAAATCGCAAACACCAGGCAAGTTTTTTATGCAGATTAGTCCCAAGAAGCCATTGACCAAGTTTGGGAGAAAGTGGTTAAAAATTGAGGGAGGAGAAGCAGTATGATTGATTTTCGCATAACTCAAAATGGCGGAAAATGTTTCAGGGTTGAAAATGACATCAAAGGGTTCTATGGACTCGGCATGGGCCAAGGATTCCAGACATACCAAGTTTTTGAAAATCGGACCAACGGTTCAAAAGTTACAAGCAGAAATGTACCAGCGACCTCGAGCTGCAGGCGCAAATTTGATTGGCCGCCACGGCCACACGTTAATGAAATTCTGAACACCAAATAATTGTATTGTGCAGCTGCGTTCAATGGTGCACTGTACCAAGTTTGGGAGAGATGGGTCAAAAAATGAGCGATGAGAAACATTTTAAGTGATTTTAACAAAATGCAAAATTGCGGGAAAACTTTCCGGTGTTCAAAATTTTGTCAAAGGGTCCCCTGGATTCGTCCTGGCCCAATGAGTCCAGCGAAATCAAGTTTTCAAAAATCGGACCAACGATTCAAAAGTTACAAGCGGAAACGTACCGGCGACCTGGACCCTCGAGTTTGAGCAGTTGGTGGCGCTAGAGATTTTAATGCAGTGACTTGAAACTTGCTGAGATGAACCGTGAGTGTGTGAAGAAACAGTGTGCAAAATTTCCCGACATTAAGTGGTTGCTAAGGAGATGCAGAGGGGGACGTTTGAAGTTTTCCAAAAACTCCATAGAAATGAATGGGAAATTTACACGAGACTTTGAGCCGTTGGTGGCGCTAGAGGGTTTCACAGAATAACGTACAAAGCAGCAGAACACCGAGTCCGATCGAGCCGCACGTTTTGATATATAGCTTACCCGTGTGCGATGAACGGTCCCCGAGTTACAGGCAATCAAAGTTTGCATGGAAAGATGAACAAGAAAAAAATCAAAATGGCGGGAAAAGTAGGCGGGCGGAAAATGACGTCATAGGGTCCACTGGACTCGGCTAGGTCCAAGGATTCCGGGGGGACCAAGTTTTCGAAAATGGGACCAACGGTTGAAAAGTTATAAGCAGAAATGTACCTGAGTCTTGAGCCGTTGGTCGCGCTAGAGGGTTTGAGTGAATGTCGGGCAAAGTAATAGCACGCCGAGTCCGACCGAGCCGCACGTTTTCGTATGCAGCCTGCCTGCTTGCGATGCACGGTTATTGAGTTATTAGCAATCAAAACGGGTACGGAAGATGAATAATAATAAGAATAATAATAAGAAAAACTAGACAATTCCCCTACGGGAAATCGCGAGAGTGATGCAGTGCGTGTAGCCAGGCCTCTATGTGAAAGCACCACCCAAGAGGCAGCTAGTTTGCCAAGAAGTCCATAGAAATGAATGGGAAATTTACCTGAGAATTTGAGCCGTTGGTGGCGCTAGAGAGTTTCACAGAATATTGAACAAAGCAAGAGGACACCAAGTCCGATCGAGCCGCACGTTTTGATATATTGTTTGCCCGTGAGCAATGAACGGTTAATGAGTTATTCGCAGTCAAATATGTGTACGGAACCCATAGAAATGAATGGGATATTTCGGGTGATTTATTCACGTGCTTGGTATAGCGCCCCCTAGTGGCCAGTTTGTCCCAATTTTTTTGCTCGCCTTTGTGGAGGGGCGCAGCATAATGCCACGAAGTTTCGTTAAGGTACGCCAAAGGGCGGCCGAGATATGAGCAAACTTCCTGATTCGCGTCTGCGCTTCCAATTTTGATTGGCTACCACGGCCAAAGGGTCCTGAAATCGCAAACACCGGGCAAGTCTATTATGCATATTACCCCCAAGAAGCCAAAGACCAAGTTTGGGAGAAAGTGGTTAAAAATTGAGGGAGGAGAAGCAGTATGATTGATTTTCGCATAACTCAAAATGGCGGAAAATGTTTCATGGTTGAAAATGACATCAAAGGATGCTCTGGACTCGGCATGGGCCAAGCATTGCAGACATACCAAGTTTTTGAAAATCGGACCAACGGTTCAAAAGTTACAAGCAGAAATGTACCAGCGACCTCGAGCTGCAGGTGCAAATTTGATTGGCCGCCACAGCCCCACGTTAATGAAAGGGACCCCAAAAAATTGAACTAATATTCCAAGGTTTCTAGAATTTAATAGCAAATGTCTTGTCTCAACTACCAGATCCTCTCTTACTGTATTACCTGATTCAAGGCTGAGCAAAACTGCAAGTGAGTCAGAGCATATAACAGATCTGAGTGGTTTGATTTCTTCAATCCATCTCAGCGCAGTAATTATTGCAGTTAACTCTATTGTGTATACCCCAGTGTTGCCCAGAAATCATTCTCATAAGGTTTAATACTTTTCTGCACTTAGTTTCTATATGGACTATGTGATGTTTCCATGTAAGTCTTTCGTCCATCACCATCCCCAGATATTTGAATGTTTTTACTCTTTCAAGTGTTTGATTATATAACATTACTTTATAAGTCTCTGGAACCTTCTTTTTAGTAAAAAACATGACCTTAGATTTTTGTATAGAGAACTTCCATGTAAGTCTTTCGTCCATCACCATCCCCAGATATTTGAATGTTTTTACTCTTTCAAGCGTTTGATTATATAACATTACTTTATAAGTCTCTGGAACCTTCTTTTTAGTAAAAAACATGACCTTAGATTTTTGTATAGAGAACTTGAGTCCACGCTTTGATATATTACTTGTCCGAGTGCGATGCACGGTTATCGAGTTATTCGCAATCAAACCACCCAAAAGGCAGCATGAGATAGTGTTTGAGAATCAGACCAGAAATGAACCTGAGACTTAGAGCTGTGGGCGCAATTAATGAACCTGAGAGTTAGAGCTGCGGGCGCAATTTTGATTGGCCGCCACGGCCCTATGCTTATGAAATACTGCACACCAGGTAAGTGTCTAGTGCAGCTCAGTCCAAAGGTGCCATCTACCAAGCTTGGGAGAAATGGGTAAAAAAATGAGGGATGAGAAGCATTTTAAGTGATTTTCACAAAATGCAAAATTGCGAGAAAACTTTCCGGTGATCAAAAGCAGTTGGTGGTGCTAGAGAGTTAAAGGTGGTGACTTGAAACTTGCTGAGATGAACCGTGAGGGTGTGAAGAAACAGTGTGCAAAATTTCACGACGTTCAGGGGATGCTATGTAGACGCAGAGGGGGGACGTGTTAAGTTTTCCAAAAACTCCATAGAAATGAATAGGAAATGAACCTGATACTTTCAGCCGTTGGTGGCGCTAGAGAGTTTCACAGAACAACGTACAAAGCAACAGCACACCGAGTCCGATCGAGCCGCACGTTTTGACATATAGTTTGCTCGTGTGCGATGATCTGTCACCGAGTTAAGCGCAATCCAAATTTGCCAAAAACTCCTTAGAAATGAATGGGATATTTCGGGTGATTTGTTCGCGCCCTAGGTATAGCGCCCCCGAGAGGCCAGTTTGTCCCAATTTTTTTCCTAGGCTTTGTGGAGGGGCGTGGCATAATGCCACAAAGTTTCGTTAAGGTATGCCAAAGGGCGGCCGAGATATGACCAAACTTCCTGATTCGCGTCTGCGCGGCCAATTTTGATTGGCTACCACGGCCAAACGGTCCTGAAATCGCAAACACCGGGCAAGTGTATTATGCAGATTAGCCCCAAGAAGCCATTGACCAAGTTTGGGAGAAAGTGGTTAAAAATTGAGGGAGGACAAGCAGTATGATTGATTTTCGCATAACTCAAAATGGCGGAAAATGTTTCAGGGTTGAAAATGACATCAAAGGGTGCTCTGGATTTGGCATGGGGCAAGGATTCCAGAGATTCCAAGTTTTTGAAAATCGGACCAAGAGTTCAAAAGTTACAAGCAGAAATGTACCAGCGACCTAGAGCTGCGGGCGCAAATTTGATTGGCCGCCACGGCCCCACGTCAATGAAATTCTGAAAACCGGGTAATTGTCTTGTGCAGGTTAGTGCACTGGTGCAATTTACCAAGTTTGGGAGAAATGGGTCAAAAAATGAGGGATGAGAAGCATTTTAAGTGATTTTCACAAAATGCAAAATTGCGAGAAAACTTTCCGGTGTTCAAAAGCAGTTGGTGGTGCTAGAGAGTTTAAGGTGGTGACTTGAAACTTGCTGAGACGAACCGTGAGGGTGTGAAGAAACAGTGTGCAAAATTTCACGACGTTCAAGGGATGCTATGTAGACGCAGAGGGGGGACGTGTTAAGTTTTCCAAAAACTCCATAGAAATGAATAGGAAATGAACCTGATACTTTCAGCCGTTGGTGGCGCTAGAGAGTTTCACAGAACAACGTACAAAGCAACAGCACACCGAGTCCGATCGAGCCGCACGTTTTGACATATAGTTTGCTCGTGTGCGATGATCTGTCACCGAGTTAAGCGCAATCCAAATTTGCCAAAAACTCCTTAGAAATGAATGGGATATTTCGGGTGATTTGTTCGCGCCCTAGGTATAGCGCCCCCGAGAGGCCAGTTTGTCCCAATTTTTTTCCTGGGCTTTGTGGAGGGGCGCGGCATAATGCCACAAAGTTTCGTTAAGGTATGCCAAAGGGCGGCCGAGATATGAGCAAACTTCCTGATTCGCGTCTGCGCGGCCAATTTTGATTGGCTACCACGGCCAAACGGTCCTGAAATCGCAAACACCGGGCAAGTGCATTATGCAGATTAGCCCCAAGAAGCCATTGACCAAGTTTGGGAGAAAGTGGTTAAAAATTGAGGGAGGAGAAGCAGTATGATTGATTTTCGCATAACTCAAAATGGCGGAAAATGTTTCAGGGTTGAAAATGACATCAAAGGGTGCTCTGGATTTGGCATGGGGCAAGGATTCCAGAGATTCCAAGTTTTTGAAAATCGGACCAAGAGTTCAAAAGTTACAAGCAGAAATGTACCAGCGACCTACAGCTGCGGGCGCAAATTAGATTGGCCGCCACGGCCCCACGTTAATGAAATTCTGAAAACCGGGTAATTGTCTTGTGCAGGTTAGTGCACTGGTGCAATTTACCAAGTTTGGGAGAAATGGGTCAAAAAATGAGGGATGAGAAGCATTTTAAGTGATTTTCACAAAATGCAAAATTGCGAGAAAACTTTCCGGTGTTCAAAATTTTGGCAAAGGGTGCCCTGGATTCGTCCTGGCCCAGTGAGTCCAGCGAAACCAAGTTTTCGAAAATCGGACCAACGGTTCAAAAGTTACAAGCGGAAACGTACCGGCGACCTGCACCCTCGAGTTTGAGCAGTTGGTGGCGCAAGAGAGTTTAAGCCAGTGACTTGAAACTTGCTGAGACGATCCTTGAGTGTGTGAAGAAACAGTGTGCAAAATTTCATGACATTAAGGGGCTGCTAAGGTGACGCAGAGGGGGACGTTTGAAGTTTTCCAAAAACTCCATAGAAATGAATGGGAAATTTACACGAGACTTTGAGCCGCTGGTGGCGCTAGAGGGTTTCACAGAATAGCGTACAAACCAGCATCACACCGAGTCCGATCGAGCCGCACGTTTTGATATATAGCTTTCCCGTGTGCGTTGAACGGTCACCGAGTTAAACGCAATCAAAATTTGCATGGAAAGATGAACAAGAATTAAATCAAAATGGCGGGAAAATTAGTCGGGCGGAAGATGACGTCATAGGATGCGCTGGACTCGGCTGGGTCCAAGGATTCCATCGATACCAAGTTTTCGTAAATCGGACCAACGGTTGAAAAGTTACAAGCAGAAATATGCCTGAGACTTTAGCCGTTGGTGGCGCTAGAGGGTTTGACTGAATGTCGGGCAAAGTAATAGCATACCGAGTCAGACCGAGCCGCACGTTTTGATATATCGGCTGCCTGCGTGCGATGCACGGTTTTTGAGTTATTCGCAATCAAAACTGGTACGGAAGATGAATAAGAATAAGAATAATAACTAGACAATTCCCCTGCGGGAAATCGCGAGAGTGATGCAGTGCGTTAAGCCACGCCTCTAGGTGAAAGCACCAAAAACCTTCAATATTTATTTAGAGCTATAATCAATTCCCACAATGATAAAAGAGCTCATAACATTTACACTTTGTAGTCTTTTGTCAAACATTGAAGCTTTGTATTCATTCTTAATGTTTATTGAATAAAAAGTAATTATCATTCAAATTTTAGGTAAATCATTTTAATTTGCATCTTATAAGAATTTTATAAAGGAAATAAGGACTTTGGAAGTTGGTTATACAGGTTTGACTGACCAAAGGCTTGACATTTATGCACACCAGGAACACAGTTCTGACTGTTCATGTCCAGAGTACTGATTTATTGTTTCATTATTTTGTGCATATCCAGTAATGCCTTATATAAATGCTAAAACAATTAAAGATACATTACACAGCTCCCAGAGATTGCAAATACCTGGATGAGGATAAATCAAAACTGAGCCGGCCAAATTGTCTAGAATCTGTGTAGAATGCTAAACCACATCCAATCCCCTGGGTTTTTTCTCGGGGTCCGGGTATCTTAATACAATAATACAATTAATATAAAACAATTAATATAATACAATTAATAGAATACAATTTTTCCCCCCATGGTGGCTGCACGAAGGAACCAAAGATTAAAAGCGCGCTCTTCTCGTGACAGCTCTCCCCCGTGGAGTGTCTTCTCGAGGCTCACCGTCCTGTAAACAAATTACGAGGTTTACCAGTCCAATCCCGTGGCTCTACCAGCCCCGTCTCTTCCCATAAACAAGAGTCTAAAAAGTCTAAAATCTAAAAAGTCTACAAGGTTCCCCAAAACGTCCCGTGCCTCTACATGAGGATTACCAACCTGAATTATAATGGGTCTCTTTTCTTTTTTGAAATTACTACCAACCAGGCGGAAGTCTAACCAATCAAATTATAAATTAAAATTAAAATAATTTACTCACCTGGTTGGCAGTATCCCACTTCTGACACCAAATTGTTGGGGTTTACCCAGAAAGAGACCCCGATTCCTTCATGAGCCCCCTTGGATCCGGGACGAATAATAGAACGAGAGAAACAGACAAGGGAACACCTGAGTTGTTCACATGCCAGTTTATTCGCACAGTCACTTCGTCAAAGATGAAAGATTACAAACACCTTTTATAACAAATCATAATCTCTCCAAATGGCTATTGTGTCTGTCAAATGTGTGTGTGTTTGTATGTGACCTCAGAAAGGGGTGTGTGTGTCTATGTGTGTGTATGTGTCTATGGGAGGGTGTGAGTGAGTGACATCATTGTGATATGTGTCTATGTGCTAGGTCAGCAAATCAAATCTTAATTCCATATGTATGTGTGTGTGAATGAAACCTTCAATCATAAGCAAAATAATATTTCAGCAATTCAGAAATTTCATTTACGTACGTCAAAGCACGTGAGATGTTTTCACGGCAATGTTTTAAACAAAGACTATGTTTGGTCTAACAAAGAAGTGTTCTTCTCCACTGGACGAAGGTCAGGCTACACAGGAACAGTTTAAAATCACTGCCATATTATATGCAATGGTCCAAAATAATAAAGGATCTTAAAAAGCTCTAAAATATACTATAAGTAATATATACTATAATATACACTATAAAAATAGAATATAAGAGTCTTAACTCTTTGTTCAGCTTTAAGGCTACCATTACATCCAAAATTAAAGTGTGTGTGGGTCGATCTGACACTAAAACAGACCTTGGTGGGTCCTTCAGACACTTCTCTGTTCAAAATACACATTTCATAAACAAAATGTTCCCAAACAATGTCCAGCTGAGACAGAAGGTCATTTTTAACTGAACCTTAAGTTAACTCTTAATTTTGTCACCATTTTAAAAATAATACTTATAAGAATAATAAGAATAATACTTATATAAACCTAACACCTGTCGAACTGAAGTTGATAGGCACAGAATTATTGCTTGTGTCTTGGCGCCATCTGCAGGTAAGATCTCACGTATATCCAAAAAAGCCCATCTAAATGAATGTGGAAAAACGGGTTATTTTAAAGCGCCCACGGCACGAAAAAATCAGATGATGTCATGCGAAGAAATAGCATACCGAGTCTGATCGAGCCACACGATTTGATGTGTAGCTTGTCCGTGTGCGATGCATGGTTAGTGAGTCATGCGTGAGCAAAATTTGTGACATTGAGCTGCTGGTGGCGCTACAGAGTTTAAGGTGGCGAGTCGAAACCTGCCGAGAAGAACCCGGAGTGTGTCAAGAAACAGTGTGGCAAGTGTCAGAGGAATGCGTGCAGGATTTCCGAAAAACCCATAGAAATGAATGGGATATTTCGGGTGATTTATTTGCGCCATAGGTATAGCGCCCCCTAGTGGCCAGTTTGTCCCAATTTTTTTGCTGGCCTTTGTGGAGGGGCGCTGCATAATGTCACGAAGTTTCGTTAAGGTACGCCAAAGGGCGGCCGAGATATGATCAAATATCCTGATTCGCGTCTGCGCTGCCAAATTTGATTGGCTAACATGGCCAAACGGTCCAGAAACCGCAAACACCGGGCAAGTATATTATGCAGATTATCCCCAAGAAGCCAACGACCAAGTTTGGGAGAAAGTGGTTAAAAATTGAGGGAGGAGAAGCAGTATGATTGATTTACGCATAACTCAAAATGGCGGTAAATGTTTCAGGGTTGCAAATGACATCAAAGGGTGCGATGGACTCGGCATTGGCCAAGGATTCCAGCGATACCAAGTTTTTGAAAATCGGACCAACGGTTCAAAAGTTACAAGCAGAAATGTGCCAGCGACCTCGAGCTGCAGGCTCAAATTTGATTGGCCGCCACGGCCACAGGTTAAGGAACTTCTGAACACCGGGTAAATGTGTTGTCTAGCTGTGTCTACAGGAGCCATCTACCAAGTTTGGGAGAAATGGGTCAAAAATTGAGGGAGGAGAATCATTTTAAGTGATTTTCACAAAATGCAAAATTGCGCGAAAACTTTCCGGTGTTCAAAATTTTCTCAGAGGGTGCACCGGATTCGTACTGGCCCAACGAGTCCAGGGATACCAAGTTTTTGAAAATCGGACAAACGGTTCAAAAGTTGCAATCAGAAACGTAACGGAGACCTGCACCCTCGAGTTTGAGCAGTTGGTGGGGCTAGAGAGTTTAAGGTGGTGACTTGAAACTTGCTGAGACGAACCGTGAGGGTGTGCAGAAACAGAGTGCAAAATTTGACGACGTTAAGGGGAGACGCAGAGGGGGGACATGTTTAGTTTTCAAAAAACTCCATAGAAATGAATGGGAAATTAACCTGAAACTTTGAGCCGTTGGTGGCGCTAGAGAGTTTCACAGAACAACGTACAAAGCAACAGCACACCAAGTCCGATCGAGCCGCACGTTTTGATATATTGTTTGCTCGTGTGCGATGAACGGTCACCGAGTTAAACACAATCCAAATTTGCCAAAAACTCCATAGAAATGAATGGGAAATTTACACAAGACTTTGAGCCGTTGGTGGCGCTAGAGGGTTTCACCGATTACCGTATAAAGCAGCAGCACACCGAGTCCGATCGAGCCGCACGTTTTGATATGTTGCTTACCCATGTCCGATGAACGGTCACCGAGTGACACGCAATCCAATTTCGCAAGGAAAGATGAACAAGAATAAAATCAAAATGGCGGGAAAAGTAGGCGGGCGGAAAATGACGTCATAGGGTCCACTGGACTCGGCTGGGTCCAAGGATTCCAGGGAAACCAAGTTTTTGAAAATCGGACCAACGGTTCAAAAGTTACAAGCAGAAATGTGCCTGAGACTTGAGCCGTTGGTGGCGCTAGAGGGTTTGCGTGAATATCGGACAAAGTAATAGCACACCGAGTCAGACCGAGCCGCATGTTCTGATATATCGGCTGCCAGCGTGCGATGCACGGTTATTGAGTTATTCGCAATCAAAACGGGTACGGAAGATGAATAAGAATAATAATAAAAACTAGACAATTCCCCTGCGGGAAATCGCGAGAGTGATGCAGTGCGTGTAGCCAGGCCTCTATGTGAAAGCACCACCCAAGAGGCAGCTAGTTTGCCAAGAAGTCCATAGAAATGAATGGGAAATTTACCTGAGACTTTGAGATGTTGGTGGCGCTAGAGAGTTTAAGGTGGTGAGCTGAAACTTGCTGAGATGAACCTTGAGAGTGAGAAGAAAGGGTGTGCAAAATTTCACGACGTTAAGGGGTTGCTATGGAGGCGCAGAGGGCAGAGTGTGGAGTAATCTAAAAACTCCATAGAAATGAATGGGAAATGTACCTGAGACTTTGAGCCGTTGGTGGCGCTAGAGAGTTTCACAGAATAATGAACAAAGCAATAGGACACCGAGTCCGATCGAGCCGCACGTTTTGATATATTGCTTGCCCGTGTGCGATGAACGGTTAATGGGTTATTCGCAATCAAAAATGTGTACGGAACCCATAGAAATGAATGGGAAATTTACCTGAGACTTTGAGCCGTTGGTGGCACTAGAGAGTTTGACTGAGTAACGTACAAAGCAGCCGGACACCGAGTCCGACCGAGCCGCACGTTTTGATATATTGCTTGCCCATGTGCGATGAACGGCTAATGAGTTATTCGCAATCAAAAATGTGTACGGAACCCATAGAAATGAATGGGATATTTCGGGTGATTTATTCGCGCCCTAGGTATAGCGCCCCCTAGAGGCCAGTTTGTCCCAATTTTTTTGCTGGCCTTTGTGGATGGGCGAGGCATAATGCCTCGAAGTTTCGTTAAGGTACGCCAAAGGGCGGCCGAGATATGAGCAAACTTCCTGATTCGCGTCTGCGATGCCAATTTTGAATGGCTACCACGGCCAAACGGTCCTGAAATCGCAAACACCGGGCAAGTGCATTATGCAGATAAGCCCCAAGAAGCCAAAAACCTAGATTGGGAGAATGTGGTTAAAAATTGAGGGAGGAGAAGCAGTATGATTGATTTCCGCATAACTCAAAATGGCGGAAAATGTTTCAGGGTTGAAAATGACATCAAAGGATGCTATGGACTCGGCATGGGTCAAGGATTCCAGCGATACCAAGTTTTTGAAAATTGGTCCAACGGTTCAAAAGTTACAAGCAGAAATGTACCAGCGACCTCGAGCTGCAGGCGCAAATTTGATTGGCCGCCACGGCCCCACGTTAATGAAATTCTGAACACTGGGTAATTGACTTGTGCAGCTGAGTGCAATAGTGCAAATAACCAAGTTTGGGAGAAATGGGTCAAAAACTGAGGGATGAGAAGCATTTTAAGTGATTTTCACAAAATGCACAATTGCGGGAAAACTTTCCGGTGTTCAAAATTTTGCCAAAGGGTGCCCTGGATTCGGCTTGGCCCAATGAGTCCAGCGAAACCAAGTTTTCGAAAATCGGACCAACGGTTCAAAAGTTACAAGCGGAAACGTACCGGCAACCTGCACCCTCGAGTTTGAGCAGTTGGTGGCGCTAGAGAGTTTAAGGCAGTGACTTGAAACTTGCTGAGACGAACCTTGAGTGTGTGAAGAAACAGTGTGCAAAATTTCACGAAGTTAAGGGGCCGCTAAGGAGACGCAGAAGGGGACGTTTGAAGTTTTCCAAAAACTCCATAGAAATGAATGGGAAATTTACATGAGACTTTGAGCCGTTGGTGGCGCTAGAGGGTTTCACACAGGAAGGTTTCAAAGCAAGAGCTCACCGAGTCCGATCGAGCCGCACGTTTTGATGTATAGCTTGCCCGTGTGCGATGTACGGTCACCGAGTTACACGCAATTAAAGTTTGCATGGAAAAATGAACAAGAATAAAATCAAAATGGCGGGAAAATTAGTCGGGCGGAAAGTGACGTCATAGGGTCCACTGGACTCGTCTGGGTCCAAGGATTCCAGGGAGACTGAGTTTTCAAAAATCAGACCAACGGTTGAAAAGTTACAAGCAGAAATGTGCATGAGACTTGAGCCGTTGGTGGCGCTAGAGGGTGTGACTGAATATCGGGAAAAGTAATAGCACGCCGAGTCCGACCGAGCCGCACGTTTTCGTATGGAGGCTGCCTGCGTGCGATGCACGGTTATTGAGTTATTAGCATTCAAAATCGGTACGGAAGATGAATAAGAATAATAATAATAACTAGACAATTCCCCTGCGGGAAATCGCGAGAGTGATGCAGTGCGTGTAGCCAGGCCTCTATGTGAAAGCACCACCCAAGAGGCAGCTAGTTTGCCAAGAAGTCCATAGAAATGAATGGGAAATTTACCTGAGAATTTGAGATGTTGGTGGTGCTAGAGAGTTTAAGGTGGTGACCTGAAACTTGCTGAGATGAACCTTGAGAGTGAGAAGAAAGGGTGTGCAAAATTTCACGACGTTAAGTGGTTTTTATGGTGGTGCAGAGGGCGGAGTGTGGAGTAATCTAAAAACTCCATAGAAATGAATGGGAAATTTACCTGAGACTTTGAGTCATTGGAGGCGCTAGAGAGTTTGACTGAGTAACGAACAAAGCAGCAGGACACCGAGTCCAACCGAGCCGCACGTTTTGATATATTGCTTGCCCGTGTGCGATGTACGGTTAATGAGTTATTCGCAATCCATAGTTTGCCAAGAAGTACATAGAAATGAATGGGAAATGTACTGTAGCTGAGACTTTGAGCCGTTGGTGGCGCTAGAGAGTTAAAGAGAATAGCGTACAAAGCAATAGGACACCGAGTACGATCGAGCCGCACGTTTTGATATACAGCTTGCCCGTGTGCGAGGTATGGTTAATGAGTTATTCGCAATCAAAAATTTGCACGGAAGATGAATAAGAATAAATTCAAAATGGCGGGAAAAGTAAGCGGGCGGAAAATGACGTCATAGGGTGCGTTGGATTCGTCTGGGCCCAAGGATTACAGGGACACCAAGTTTTCGAAAATCGGACCAACGGTTGAAAAGTTACAAGCAGAAATGTGCTAGGGACTTCAGCCGTTGGTGGCGCTAGAGGGTTTGTCTGAATATCGGGCAAAGTAATAGCACGCCGAGTCCGACCAAGCCGCACGTTTTGATATATGGCCTGCCTGTGTCCGATGAACGGTTAGTGAGTTATTAGCAATCAAAATACGCGTAGGGGTAAAAAGTAGTGTAACAATATGAATACTAGACAATTCCCCTGCGGGAAATCGCGAGAGTGATGCAGTGCGTGAAGCCAGGCCTCTAGGTGAAAGGACCACCCCAAAGGCAGCTAGTTTTCCAAAAACTCCATAGAAATGAATGGGAAATGTAGCTGAGACTTTGAGCCGTTGGTGGCGCTAGAGAGTTTAAGGTGGTGAGCTGAAACTTGCTGAGATGAACCAAGAGACTGAGAAGAAAGGGTGTGCAAAATTTCACGACGTTAAGGGGTTGCTATGGAGGCGCAGAGGACGGAGAGTGGAGTAATCTAAAAACTCCATAGAAATGAATGGGAAATTTACCTGAGACTTTGAGCCGTTGGTGGCACTACAGAGCTTCACAGAATAATGAACAAAGCAAGAGGACACCAAGTCCGATCGAGCTGCACGTTTTGATATATTGCTTGCCCGTGTGCGATGAACGGTTAATGAGTTATTCGCAATCAAAAATGTGTACGGAACCCATAGAAATGAATGGGATATTTCGGGGGATTTTTTCGCGCCCTAGGTATAGCGCCCCCTAGTGGCCAGTTTGTGCCAATTTTTTTGCTGGCCTTTGTGGAGGGGCGAGGCATAATGCCACGAAGTTTTGTTAAGGTACGCCAAAGGGCGTCCGAGATATGAGCAAACTTCCGGATTCGCGTGTGCGCGGCCAAATTTGATTGGCTACCACGGCCAAATGGTCCTGAAATCACAAACACCGGGCAAGTGTATTATGCAAATTAGCCCCAAGAAGCCAAAGTCCAAGTTTGGGAGAAAGTGGTTAAAAATTCAGGGAGGAGAAGCAGTATGATTGATTTCCGCATAACTCAAAATGGCGGAAAATGTTTCAGGGTTGAAAATGACATCAAAGGGTGCTATGGACTCGGCATGTGCCAATGATTCCAGCGAAACCAAGGTTTTGAAAGTCGGACCAAGAGTTCAAAAGTTACAAGCAGAAATGTACCAGCGACCTCGAGCTGCGGGCGCAAATTTGATTGGCCGCCACGGCCCCACGTTAATGAAATTCTGAACACCGAGTAATATTCTTGTGCAGCTCTGTACACTGGTGCACTTTACCAAGTTTGGGAGAAATGGGTCAAAAATAGAGGGATGAGAAGCATTTTAAGTGATTTTAACAAAATGCAAAATTGCGGGAAAACTTACATGTTGAAAGTTTTTGCAAAGGGTGCCCTGGATTCGGCCTGGCCCAATGAGTCCAGCAAAACCAAGTTTTCGAAAATCGGACCAACGGTTTAAAAGTTACAAGCGGAAACGTACCGGCGACCTGCACCCTTGAGTTTGAGCAGTTGGTGGCGCTAGAGAGTTTATGGCAGTGACTTGAAACTTGCAGAGACAAACCTTGAATGTGTGAAGAAACAGTGTGCAAAATTTCACGAAGTTAAGGGGCTGCTAAGGAGACGCAGAGGGGGACGTTTGAAGTTTTCCAAAAACTCCATAGAAAATGAATGGGAAATTTACACGAGACTTTGAGCCGTTGGTGGCGCTAGAGGGTTTCACACAATAACGTACAAAGCAGCAGCACAACGAGTCCGATCGAGACGCACGTTTTGATATGTTGCTTACCCATGTGCGATGAATGGTCACCGAGTTACACGCAATCCAAATATGAAAGGAAAGATGAACAAGAATAAAATCAAAATGGCGGGAAAAGTAGGCGGGGCGAAATGACGTCATAGTGTGCGCTGGACTCGGCTGGGTCCACGGATTCCAGTGAGATCAAGTTTTCGAAAATGCGACCAACGGTTGAAAAGTTACAACCAGAAATGTGCCTGAGACTTGAGCCGTTGGTGGCGCTAGAGGGTTTGACTGAATATCGGTAAAAGTAATAGCACGCCGAGTCCGACCGAGCCGCACGTTTTCGTATGCAGCCTGCCTGCGTGCGATGGACGTTTATTGAGTTATTAGCAATCAAAATCGGTACGGAAGATGAATAATAATAATAATAATAATAATAAAAAAAGAATAATAAGAAACGCATAGAAGAACAATAGTGATGCGTGCTCTGCACTGCATCACTAATAAAAATAAGAAACGCATAGAATAACAATAGTGATGCCGTGCTCTGCACTGCATCACTAATAAGAAACGCATAGAAGAACAATAGTGATGCCGTGCTTTGCACTGCATCACTAATAATAAAAATAAGAAACGCATAGAATAACAATATTGATGCTGTGCTTTGCACTGCATCACTAATAATAATAAGAAACGCATACAAGAACAATAGTGATGCCGTGCTATGCACGGCATCACTAATAAGAAACGCACACAATAACAATAGTGATGCAGTTGCACTGCATCACTAATAATAAGAAACGCATAGAATAACAATAGTGATGCAGTTGCACTGCATCACTAATAATAATAAGAAACCCATAGAAGAACAATAGTGATGCCGTGCTATGCACTGCATCACTAATAATAATAATAATAAAAAGAATAATAAGAAACGCATAGAAGAACAATAGTGATGCCGTGCTTTGCACTGCATCACTAATAAATAAACAAACTATGGTTTGACAAAAATAAATTATCATTAAATCTAAGCAAAACAAAGATCATGTTGTTTGGGAGACACAAAATAGATTGTAATGTAGAATTGATAGACAATACTAAGATAGAAATGGTACAGGAAATAAAATTTCTTGGTGTGATTTTGGATCATAAAGTCTGCTGGAAACCTCATGTAGGATACATACAAGCAAAACTGGCAAAGTGCTCGGCAATTCTGTGGAAAACAAAACATTCTTGATTGCAAATCTTTGCATACTCTATATTACTCGTTATTTTTGCCATATCTGACTTACTGTGTCGAAGTCTGGGGAAACACCTACAAAACCACTCTGCAGCTGATATGTACCATACAGAAAAGAGCAATAAGGACAATAAACAAAACAGGATACAGAGATCACACAAACTCACTATTCATAAAATTACACATGTTGAAATTTATGGATATGGTCAAATTCAGAACAGCACAAATAATGTACAAAGCGAGAAATAATCTATTGCCAAAAAACATACAAGGAATGTTTAGTGAGAGAGAGGGGGGATATAATCTAAGGGGAAACCTAAATTTTAAAAAACCAAAGGTTCGAACAAATATGAAAAACGTGCATATCGAGCTGTGGGGTGACTTTATGGAACAGACTGGAGACAGAAATAAAACAAAGTGCAAATATAAATCTGTTTAAAAAAAAGGTACAAAAATATTTTTAAACAAGTATATAGAAGAGGAAGTATGTTAACGGAGGATGATGAGGGATAAGTAGAATAGGGTTGATTGTTATATTAGAACTAACTTAGTATATGGTATATATGGTATACATTTATTTATGGGGATAGTTTATATATTCATATTTACAGGGATAGGTATGTAGTAGATATTTATTTTGTAATTATATATTTATATAGATATTTATGAAGTGTATATATGGTATGTAGTATATATTTATTTTTGTAATTAAATATTTATATAGATGTTTATGAAGTATATCTATATAGTATGTAGTATATATTTGTTTTTGTAATTATATATTTATATAGATATTCATGAAGTGTATATATGGTATATATTTTTATAGGTGTATTAATGTAGTTTGGATTTTGGGGTAGTTAAAAAGGGGTGGGGAATTAAAAAAGTATTGTACTTCTTCCCACTCCTTTTTCGAACAATGTGCAGTGTTTTGTAATGTCTTAGCTCTTTATGTTATTTTATTTTTTTTTATTTTCTCGTTTTCTTTCTTTTGTATGTACAAATAGTTACATACATTTTTTTATACATGTTCGAAATAAAAATAAATTCATTCAATTAATTCATTCATTGTCACGTAAAATAATCACCTCACATACTTCTATAGTTTCTCCCCCCCCAGTGTATTTACATTCTGAAAACCTCAACTTCCAGACTGAGTAATTTGACCATTGCTGCCAGCTGTGGTCATGAATGCACAGTTGACACAGATTTGTAATACACCAACCCATTTTGTGGAAAGGCAATAATGCTAATAAATTATGATCGAATTATCAGCTAATCCACATACATGTTTGAAGATTGGGAAGAATGAATCTTTGCTCATGATTCGATACACCTAAAACACTCACTACATGTAAAATATTCAATCATCATAGTTCAGATGGATGCCTAATTCATATATGAGCTACTTAAATTGCTTTCAAAAGAAATTAACCTTAAAATTTGTTCCAATTGGACAAATCTCCAACCATTATCTGTAACCGCTTATCCTGTGCAGGGTCGTGGGCAAGCTGGAACCTATCCCAGCTGACTACAGGCGAGAGATGGGGTACACCCTGGACAAGTCTCCAGGTCATCACAGGGTTGACACAGACACCCATTTACACCTACAGTCAATTTAGAGCCACCAATTAGCCTAACCTGCACGTCTTTGGATTGTGGGGGAAACTGGAGCATCCAGAGAAAACCCACGCAGACACAGGGAGAACATGCAAACTCCACACAGAAAGGCTCCCATCAGCCACTGGGCTTGAACCCAGAACCTTCTTGCTGTGAGGTGACAATGCTAACTGCTACATCACTATGCCACCATGGACAAATCTTATTTAAGCAAAGACGAATAAATAGTAGCAGTCATTTTGCCCACTTCTGAACCTCCACAATTCAAACAACCTCCTCGCACTGCTGTCTAATACAGCCTAAGCAGAGCAAGCATCTGTTATATTGTATTAGTCTGTTTGACACACAGATTCACAACTGATTTTGCTCAGAAGAAAACAATATTCATCTACTCTAGATTTGTGAAGAAAGCTTGAGAATTGTTGTTTAACAGGATGTGGTAAAGAGAGTGAAACACTTACAAAAAAGTGTGATAAAAGGAACTAAACATTAGCTTACTCCTTAACAATTATGCTACCTGTCTCAGTAGAAATGACTGCTTAACAATTTTTGTTCCATTTCAGCTTAAGGAGAAAAGGAAATGAGAAATCTTATATAGAATCCTTGCTCAAATATACTAAAATGTTACCCAGCAGTTATTTTTCTGTGACCTAGTGGATTCTGATGTCATGAACATTTAAGGTTGCATTTTCCTGAAAAGATTAAAACTGCAGCTTTTTTTTTTTGCTTGAATGCACCAATGTAAACAATGATAAAGAATTGTTTTGATTCAGTACAATTTATTGATCCAAAAATAAACAAATTAATATGGTACAAACAACTTCAAAACTGAAAAAATTTAAGAGTTGAATGTTAGTGATTGTTAATGAACATTTTCAGCAGAATTGAATATTAAATATAAGGATCCATAAACAATAGTGTTCTGAAATTTTTGCTATTCTGAAGATAAATTAAGAGCAGTTACATTTTTTCTGTGCATCAATGATTCTACCAATCCTGTTTCAAGAATGTTACCTTATATTAATTCCTAATATTGTTAAGCGGCATTCTTCTTGTACAGCATTAAACTGGCTTTTACTGTTGAAAATTTAGTTCAAGGCTTAGCCCAGGCACAGCACTTGCATGCGTTATCATACACTGTTCCATCTCCACACCGATTTACAAATGTTTTACCTCCAGCACAGCTATAGAATTTAGTTGGGTCTTCAGGGTGAGCATAAAGGCCATCAGGCTTTCCAGCACAGAATCCACTTCCAGGCTCATGTGTGGTAGTTGTGGTAGTTGTGGTAGTTGTGGTAGGTTTTGGGGTGGTTGATTGACCTGGTTCGGGGGTAGTAGTTGGAGGCACAACTAGAATGGAAAAAGAAATATATATTATATATCACATGATTAACATTTGGTTTTGAGATTATCAGTTAAATAGCAGGAGTAACAGGTACCCATGGCTACATACCAATATTCAGGAGTTTGTGTAGGTGACCCATAAGAGGATGCTTCCCTTGCCCACAGAACTCCCCAGCAAAGTCATCCAGATCTAGAGCCCAAACAAAAGCCCCCCCCAACTTGTTGTCTTGTAGATACCTTACCTATGAGGAAAGGAGTGGTAAGAGTAAGAATGTTATATTTAATTGCCTTTATGCCAAAAGTTCATTTGCTACTCTAAAATACCTTGATTTCAAAGCTTTCTCTGGTGTCAAATCCAACCCATTCACCACCCTTTGTAGCATATGGTACTCTCTGATCCTCAATCCACTCAAGTTTAGTTCCCTGAAGGAATCCACAGATCTGGGGAAAGTTGTACATTGTATTAACTAGCAGCTTGGTAAAAATTCAAGTTCGAATAATTTCATGTTAAACTTTTTCACAATACCTCATAGTAGGACCAGAAGCCAGCCTCCCGGGTATAAGGTCCAGCAGAAGCTGGTCCACTGGCTGGAGCACCAACTCCAGTAGCTGAAGAACTGAGGCGGAAGGTACGACCATATGTGGCAAATCCCATCCTCAATTTCTCCACAGGGGTACCGTTGTCCCTCCAGTATCTCATTGCATAATCCTTAACAATAAACAGTTTCTACATCACTGTTGTTCAGTTTTATAATACTGAGTGAATGTGAGGTTTAAACTTTAAAGCTTCAACATTACCTTGAGGTAAATACTTCATATTATACAATTTGTACACACACACACACACACACACACACACACACACACACACACACACACACACGATACAGGGTTAGTCAAAATTATGTTAACACTCATGGATTATTTTTCTCCTGCAGATAGAGGTCACCCATGATGTACATTTCCCCATGAAATGTGTCCAGGCTTTAAATGGTACTGTTGCTTGCTGGTTTTTGTGTGTTGAACATGATGGCAAACAGGTTGAGACAGTCCTGTAAATCCTCTTGCACATATGCTGTATGCTTTGTGAATAAATGTTTCTACCATTTAAGCATTAAGAATTTTGACTAACCCTGACACACACACACACACACACACACACACACACACACACACACACACACACACACACACACACACCACACACACACACACCAGTATGGCAAGACTAATTTATCAGAGCATTCTTACAGTGTTGAAATACACAAGATCTCCGAAGTCTTCAGATCCCTGATACAGGGGGCTGTTGTGTCCTGTGAAGCTCTCCCAAGTTCCATGGAAGTCATAGGTCATCACATTGATGAAATCAAGATAGCTAAAAAGATTGTCAAATATTGATTATGAAATTCACACACAACAATTTTTCCCCTCACTGATGTACTTGCTTTATTTTAATTCTTACCTACCAATTAGATATCTTTCTGCCAGTGTATTTCAGTCAGAAATACTAAAACTTACTTTGCAATCTTTGCTATTTCATATCCAGCATCAATTGTCCCTTTGCCAGCAGATACTGCAGCAGTAAGCATGAGCTTAGGTCGTCCAGTGGCTTTACCTTCTGCCTCATAAGCTTCCACCAGTTCCTTATAAAATTACACCAGAATGAGTAGTTATATCAGGATCAGATCTCTTCCCCCCCATCTAGTTGGATCAGGTAGTTAACAGCTTATACAATTCTGAATTACATGGGCAAGCCTACCTTGCACAATAAAGTAAATCTCTGTTTGTCCTCAGGAGGGCTACCTCTGGAACCTGGGTATTCCCAGTCCAAGTCCAGACCATCAAATCCATGATTCCTTAGGAAGGAGATGGATGACTGGATGAATTTTTGACGGTTGGCAGGTGAGGAGACCATAATGGAAAACCTGAGAAAATGGATTTTTCATGAGTTGCATTGTTTGTACAAAGTCATGGAATAACTGTTAGACACTGATATACTATCCCAGCACTGTCATTTGTAAATAATGGAAATGTAAAAACCCACAATAACTTACTGAGTCGAGCCAAAATTCCATCCACCAACAGCCAAGAGAGTTTTAAGGTGAGGGTTACTGCATAGATTAAGGAAACACAATAAATAAATACACTACACTATTGGGCTTCATAGATAATTACTATTACCATTGTCATTACACATCAAAGCTTTTGTCATACGTACGTTTTCTTTAAAGCATTAAAGGATTGGTAGAGGGTTTCATCATTCCATTCATAAGTGACAAGCTCATTGGCATAGTTAATAATAGAAAAGGCATAAATCAGATGTGTACACAGGAAGGGATCTACATTAGCAGGTATGTATTTTCCAGCACCAGGTCGGTATTGAGACCAGTTGGTGAAATAGCATGCCAGTTGCCTGGATGTTGCTGTGAAATAAAGACAAATACAAATAAACAAGAAATTGCAAAAGTAGTTACAGGTAGTCATTTTATGAATTATATATTTTCATGACTCACCAAAGTGACACAGCACCAAGCACAAGCCTAGAAAATAAAAGGTTGTGTCAATATAATATACACAATCAAATGTCAATTTGGAAACCGTTTTCAGATACCTGCAAGAACCGTGAGCCTGGCCATTTTGATAGCACCTGTTTTTTCAGTTGTAATTCTTTTGTCAGGGAGATAGAGGTGACTTCGTAAGATTCTTTACTATTTATCAATAGACAATTTTTACAAGATAACTATGGCCCTTAAGCACTGAACTTCTCCCTGGGTTACTTTCTAGATGAAAGGCACATGTACCTATAGCTCACACATCTTAAATAGTCTGGCTAGTCCTTGTCTAATCAAGTAGGACATGGAAAGTTTATTAGGTCATCGAGAGACAAAGTGTAAAGTGTGGACTGATAGGACAGTGTGATATGTTGGCACAGTGAAGAACTCTGGCCTACCCTTTATAAAAAAAAAAAACACACACACACACACACCCTTTTACAGCTTGTACCTCTACGTTCTGGTCTGATTTTTCAAAAATGAAATCAGAATAACAGCTGTGCTTATTTTGCTCAATTATAGAATAGATTTCCTTTTGCAGTTCTGTGAGATGTGATGAGTTATTGTATCTAGGGTTGAGTTAGACAGAATAAATGTTTAGGAGAATTCAGTGGTTTAAGTTACTGTTATGAACAGAATGTAAATGCTTCATGCAGAAAACAAATTGTGAAATTTTACACATGACACAGTTGTGGTCAAAAGTTTACAGACAGTGACATGAAGGTCATGGTAATATTTGGGCTTTCAGTAATTTCTTTGAACTGTTCTTTTTCTGTGGCAGAATGTACAGCATACTGTACATCTTTAATAAAACAAACAAACAAACAAACTAGAATTTGGTGCACAAGTTCATTTTATGAAATCAACACAGGGTCAAAACTATACATATAGGGTCAAAAGTTTACATATGCTCACAGACTTAATTCAGAGGTGCTGAAACTTCCAAAATGTCTCATCTTGCCAAGGCTGAGGTCTCTTAACTTCCTGTTCATGATTGACTACAGCTGGTAGCTTCTCAGTGCCTTCACGAAAAGGGCTTGTTTACAGCACTCATTGGATTGACCAACACAGTAAAATGGGAAAATCCAAGGAGCTCAATGCAGAACAGAGAGGATCACAGATATATGCACACAACTCAACTCCAGAATGTCTCTTGGAGCCATTTCTAAACTGCAAATTCCAAGATCAGTTCAAACAATTGTCTCCAAGTTATTGTGAGGTGTAGCCACGTTGCCTCAAGAAAACCCCAAAATTGTCACCCTCAGCTGAAAGGAAATTGGTTTGGATGGTCAGGAACAACCTGGGAACCACCATGGTACAACCCTGTCATGAACTAGAAGCTGATGGATCACTGTCTGAAGTTCAGATCACCACAGACCAAGAGGCTGCTGTTCAAGAAATAACCCCCTGCTCCAAAACTAACACCTTCAAGCTTAACAAAAATTTGAAGCTGATCACACAAAGAAAAAGCCTTCTGGAAGATAGCTGTATGGTCAGATGAGAAAGATTGACTTGTTTGGCCACAATGACCACCATGTACAGAGGGACACTGTACCAGCTGGTGGTAGGATCATCATGCTCTGGGGCTGTTTTGCTGCCAGTGGAACAGGTTCATTGCACAAAGTGGATGGAATAATGGAGGACTACCTCAGAATTCTTCAGCATAAACCATCAGAAACTTGAACATGATTTGGGAATTACAACAGGACAATGAACCCGAACACACATAAAAGCTGATTGTGGAGGATAAAGCAGGCTAACATTAAGCTTAAAACAAGTCCTGACTTAAACCCTATTGAAAATATATGGACTGTGCTTATAAGAAGGGGGGGGGGAATTGAACTACCAAGTCTATCATGAAGAGTCCTGAAATATCCAACCAGAATTCTGTCAGAAGCTTGTTCATGGTAAACAAGTGTTTGGTCAAGGTGAACCTAAATATTAGGTGTGCTGTATGTATATTTTTGATCCTGTGTTGATTTCAGAAAACCCAAAGAAAATTAACTTGTGCACAAAATTCTATTTTTTTAAAGATGTACAGTATGCTGTACATTCTGCCGCAGAAAAAGAACCATTCAAAGTTACTGAAAGCCCAAATATTGCCATGACATTCATGTCACTGTATGCAAACTTCTGACCACAACTCATCCTTCCATCTATAAAAATCTCACAGTATTTGGAAACAGTTTTCAGATACCTGCAAGAAGTGTGAGCTTGGCCATTTTGATGCGCCTGTTGTGTTTTTCAGTTGTAATTCTTTTGTCAGGGAGAGAGGTGACTTTTAGTAGGATTCTTTACTTTATCAATCGACAATTTTTATAAGATAACTATGACTTCAGTACTGAACTCATATTTGTCTCCTTCATCTAGAAAGTAACCCATGTACCTACAGCTCACGCTGTTTAAAATAGTCTGGCTGGTCCTTGTCTAAATCAAGGAAGAGATGGAAAGTTTATTAGGTCATTGAGAGACAAAGTGTGGACTGATAGGACAGTGTGATAACATGTAAGCACAGTGAAGAACTCAGTTTAAAAAAAACCACAAACCCCCCCCCCCCACACCTGCTTTTACAGCTCGTACCTGTATGTTCTTGTTGGATTTTTCAAAAATGAATCAGAACAGCTCTGCTTATTTTTGCTCAATTATTGGCAGTTTAAAAAAATATTTTATATATATATATATATATATATATATATATATATATATATATATATATATATATATATAAATAAATCTCCTTCTCACCCCTGGCGGGGGGGGTGGTATCCATGTCATCCTCAAGCTCGGGTCCTCTACCAGAGGCCTGGGAGTTTGAGGGTTCTGCGCAGTATCTTCGATGTTCCTAGGACTGCGCTCTTCTGGACTGAGGCTTCAGATGTTGTTCCTGGGATTTGCTGGAGCCACTCTCCCAGTTTGGGGGTTACTGCCCCAAGTGCCCCCACTACCATGGGGACCACGCAACCCTTGACCTTCCACATCCATTCCAGCTGCTCTTTCAACCCTTGATACTTCTCAAGTTTCTCATGTTCCTTCTTCCTGATGTTGGCATCAGCTGGGATCGCCACATCTATCACCACCACCCTCTTCTGCTCTTTTTCCACCACCACTATGTCCAGTTGGTTAGCCAGGATCTGTTTGTCAGTTTGGAAGCTGAAGTCCCACAGAACCTTGGCCCTGTTGTTCTCAGCCACCTTCTGTGGCATGGCCCATTGGGACTTGGGTACTTCTATTCCATACTGGTTGCAGATGTTCCTGTATACTATCCCAGCCACTTGGTTGTGCCTCTCCATGTACGCTGATCCAGCTAGCATCTTACACCCTGCTACTATGTGCTGGACTGTTTCAGGGGCTTCTTTGCACAGTCTGCATCTTGGGTCTGATCTACTCTGGTAGATCCTGGCCTCTATGGCTCTTGTGCTTATGGCCTGTTCTTGTGCTGCCATGATTAGTGCCTCTGTGCTGTCTGTCAGTCCTGCATTATCCAGCCACTGGTAGGATTTCTAAGGATACACACACACACACACACACACACACACACACACACACACACACACACACACACACACCAGGGTCAGTCCCTGCTTTGGCTAGTCCACTGACCAACCATTAGCCCCTTTGGATTAGTTGTGGTGATGTGTGTCTATGATTCTACTCTACAATCTTCCCACTGGGGATTGCAAGTATGGAAGAGGGCAGCCTGCTTGTGCACTGCTTGGGGCTAGCAACCCTTCACAGTGTAATTCAACCCACTATAGACCCAATAACACCTAATCAGCAACTACAACACCTCTGTCATAAATCTGGACAGCAAAACAGCAAGCATGATGGACCTTGGGTAAAGCCTTGTGGACCCCATGGTCCTGATCAGCTCAGATCTAATTGCAAGGGCTCACAACAAGTTAGCTTGTTGGAACATCTGGACTCTGTCTGATGCAACATCAAGCACCAAAGCACTGGTCAGCTTTAGTTGCCTTAAAGCTAAAGTGTCCCAACATTGACATTGCTCATCTCCATAAGTGCCAAATACCAGGCGAAGGTGACTTTGCAGAGGGAGGCTACATCTTCCTTCACTCAGGAAGACTGTCTGACCAAACTAAGCTTGAAGGAGTTGCCATTGTGCTGAAGAATTCCATCTGTCCACTTGTGTTAAGCTGGAAGGGAATCAGCTCCAGGGTGAGGAGTATGAGAATTAAATTGGACAAAATTACCACCACAGTCATAAGCACTTATGCCCCAACCTACAAGAGACCATTTGAAGAAAAAGCACTGTTCTATGACCAACTGTTGGAAAAAATTCCTAGACTAGATAGAGTCTATCAGCAATTCCTAGACTGGATAGAGTTTTCCTGCTTGGTGACTTTAATGCCCGTGTAAGAAAGAATGCAGAAGCTTGGCCAAATGTAAATCAGCCCCTACAATCTTGGTGATGCCAACAAACAGGGTACCTTGTTGCTAGAACTGTGCACCCATTTTGGCCTGTGTATTACCAACACACTTCTCCCATGCAGACATCCATAAGGGAACATGTCAGCACCCAAGATCCAAAAGATGGCACCTCATTGATTACATCATTGTTAAACATTACAAAAGCGATGTCATAGATTCAAGAGTTCACAGTGCCAACTGCTGGACAGATCATAAAATGTGTGTGCTCGCATGAAAGTGCACTTCCACATATCAATGCAAAGACAGAAGAGCGGCATGCCAAAGAGGCTCAATATTAGCAGTTTGAAAGATCCCTCAGTGGCTAAGAAGCTACAAGACTCCATCTCATGTAATTTGTCAACCACTCAAACTGGAGACCAGACCCTCAAACAGCAATGGGAACCTTCGCAATACTCTACACAAGTGCTAAGAACACTGTTGGTTACCAAAAGCGTAACCATTGGGACTGGTTTGATGGCAACAATCCCACCATCATGAAGTTACTGCACCAAAAGCAAGCTACTTTCCAGGCGGTCCTTGGGAGTGACACCCCAGCAAATAGACAACAGTATCAGCAAGCCAGGAACACCTACGCTGCCTTCAAAATCAGTGGTGGTGTGACCATGCCCAGGAAATTGAACAACATGCTGAAAAGGCACGATTCCAGGTTCTTTTTCCAGGCGGTGAAATTTATTTATGAATGGCACCAAAGTGGCATCAGCCCCATCAATTATGACCAAGGCAACAGGCTGACTGAAAGAGATGATATCTTGGCTCACTGGAAACAGCATTTCAACAACCTCCTGAACCAACTAGGAACAGCTAACCCAGTGTCCTCGAGGAGATACTACAGGAAGAGCCACTCAGTGAACCGGAAACACCACCATCCATTGGCAAAGTTAAGTCAGCCCTTGACCACCTGGCCAACAATAAGGCCCCAGGCCCAGATTGTGTACCATAAGAAGTTCTCAAACCAGGTGACCCAGCCCTGCATGACCTTCTCTCCATCTGGAAGGAGGAGAGAGTGCTGCAAGACAAACAGTAATGTCATTATTTTCAAGAAGCAATGCTGTTTCAGCTGCGGTAACCATCAAGGGATCACACTGCTCTTGGTTATCGGCAAATTTGCCCACGTCATCCTGAACAGGGTTTGGCCCTGCATTGAGAAGCACATTCCTGAGGCACAGTGCAGCTTCAGGGGTGGTCACAAAACTATCCCTGGAAAAGCTATTGTCTTGAAGGCAGCATATGTTACTCCAAAACCTCAGTGTACTTTTCTGCATTACTACTGCCATTACAGAAGTATAAATTACTTAACACTTTCCAGTTTGGGAAATGAGGAGCTGGGAGACAGGCATGACAATTCCAGGTGCATTATATTTATAAGTTTGTACTTTTTACACACACACACACACACACACACACACACACACACACACACACACACACACACCTCTGTCTGGTTACTATTTACTGAAAAGGCATGACATTTGTAGACAACCAGTGATCAGTTACAGTTGTCCCTCATCACGTTACCTGCTGGTTCACCTGACTCCTCGCCGTTCACAGCCAATGCTCAACCATGCTCCTGCTGCCACATACCCCCCCCCAATCACCTGACTCAGGTCAGGAAGTTGTCCAGCCTGCAGCTGCCTCCCCCTGGCAGTAGAGGTGACCTGCCACCACCATCTGTGCCCCCAGCCTGTGGACCTTGAATTCAAAGGGCTGAAAAGCTAGATACTAATGAGTAGTCCACATGTTGGCATCCTTCATGTGGTGGAGTCACTGGAACAGGACATGGTTGGAACAGAGGGTGAACAGGCATCCTAGCAAGTAGTAGCAGAGCATGAGGACCATCTAATGGCTAAACACTGTCTCAATGGTGCTGTACTTGCACTCCCTTTGAGAGCTTCTGGCTGATGTCTAGCACCAGGTGCTTTTCCCCCTCCACCACCTGGGACAAAATTGCCCCAGCCCTCTGTCTGATGCATGTCTACAAAACAAAAGTCAGGCAAATGCAACAGCAGACCCCCACACAAAACTGCTTGAACATGAACAAAAGCCTGTATGCACAGCTCTAGATCTGGTCCAGTGGACAGTGTCCTCTTTTTCATGAGGTCAGTCAGCAGGCTAGTGTTGTTTGAAAAATTGGGCATGAACTGCCCGTAGTAGCCATCCCCAGGAACTGCCTCTTTATTCCCCCTCTCAATCTCCAAGATCCTAGAAAAAGCTGTCGCACAGCAGTTACACTCATTTACATAGGAATAACATCCATGAAATTATCAGTCAGGATTTAAACCTCATCATAACACTGAGACAGTGCTGGTTAAAGTAGAGGTGTGGCAGCGGGGGCATGGTCAAGCGCCAGTCTGTGACAGGAGGGTGGAGTCAGGGAAGGCAAGTGGCAGAATCACTACACCTGACTGCAATTAACCTGTTTGTGTGTGTCTCCCCAGTGACCACACCCTATTTAGGGAGAGAGAGCAGAGGAGCTCATCTCCGGACTAGACGCTGGCTCTGTGTGTGTGTGTCTAGCCAATGCAAAATTGTTCACTGAAAAGTGTGGCAATAAAGCCCTTTACAAACCTGATCTCTGTCCTGCCATCCTCTGTGCTCCACCCACTCCTATTGAACTGCTACAGTGGTACCGAAACCCGGGACTCAGAGTGGAGCACCAGCCTATCAGCCCCATGGGGTCCTCCCCATTCGCCAACCTGGTCCACGCCCTCGCCACGGCCCAGCAAAGCCAGCACCAGGCGCTCATCACCCTCCAAAAGGAACAAGAGCGACGCTTCGAGGCCCTGGTGCTGGCCCAGCAAGAAGACCGAGAGGCATTCCGGCACCTCCTCGCATCGGCGGGGTCCACCAGCGCTCCTACCATGGGCCTGTCACCCTTCACCGTCACCAAGATGGGCCCGCAGGACAACCCCGAGGCGTTCATCACGCTCTTTGAGCAAATCGCAGAAGCCTCGGGGTGGCCGATGGAGCAGCGCGCGGTGCGCCTCCTCCCCCTGCTAACGGGAGAGGCACAGCTGGCCACGCTACAGCTCCCCGCCGACCGCCGGCTGGCCTACGCGGACCTCCGCCGGGCCATCCTCCAGCGTGTGGGGCGCAACCCAGAACAGCAGCGCCAGCGCTTCCGTGTGTTGCACTTGGAGGAAGTCGGCCAGCCATTCGCATTTGGCAAGCAGCTCCGGGATGCCTGCTGGCAGTGGTTGAGGGCCAACAACCGCGACGCTGAGGGGATCATCGACCAGGTGGTGCTGGAACAATTCATCGCTCGCTTGCCAGCAGGAACCGCGGAGTGGGTCCAGTGCCACCGCCCGGTGTCGCTAGATCAGGCAGTCGAGCTGGCAGAGGACCATTTGGCAGCTGTTCTGGCGGCAGGACAGCATCTTCTCTTCTCTCCCTCCTCCTGTGTCCCGTCCTCGCCCCATTCCCCCATCGCGGAGGCGGGGGCCGGCGCCACCCCAGCCAGCACCCACGGTGCCCTCCCGTTTCTCCCTTCTGTGTCTGTCTCTCCCCCCCTCAGGTGAGTGAGCCCCAGAACACCGGTGCAGAGGGAAAGCCCGGGCCGGTTTGCTAGCGCTGCGGAGAGTCGGGCCACCTGCAACAGCAGTGCACGGCGATGGAAGTGGGCACGGTGGTTCGGATCCCCAACGCGCCAGAGGCCGCCCTCGATCGGGCCGGAGCGTATCGCATACCGGCGAGTATCCAAGGGGATACATATCAGGCGTTGGTGGATTCTGGCTGTAATCAGACCTCAATTCACCAAAGCCTGGTTCAAAACGAAGCATTGGGGGGAGCACAGGGGGTGAAGGTGTTGTGTGTGCTCAGGGACGTTCACAGCTACCCTTTGGTGTCAGTCCACATTGTTTTCAGAGGGGAAAAAAGTTATAGTGAAGGCGGCGGTTAATCCTCGCCTTACCCACTCTTTAATTTTGGGAACTGATTGGCCGGGATTTCGGGATTTAATGATGCACTTAGTCAAGAGTGGGTCCCGGTGTCGCTTTGGCGGGAGCAGCTGTCACAGAGCCGTCTACGTCATCTCCACGTCAGAGTGAGGAGCCGCCGGCCCCCTCTCTCTCTTGGGGAATCCCTCATGGATTTCCCATTAGAGCAGTCATGAGACGAGACTCTGCGACATGCGTTTGACCAAGTGAGAGTAATCGATGGTCAAACGCTCCAGCCGAATGCCACCCCGTCCTTCCCCTACTTCGCAATTATGAAGGATAGGTTATAAAGAGTGACGCAGGACACTCAAACTAAAGAGCGAGTCATGCAGCTTTTGATTCTGAAGAGCCGCCGGGAATTGGTATTCCAGGCGGCTCACTTTAATCCCATGGCTGGACACTTAGGGCAGGATAAGACACTAGTCCGAATAATGGCCCAATTCTATTGGCCGGGGATTCGCGGCGATGTTCGTAGATGGTGTACGGCATGCCACGAATGCCAGTTAGTGAATCCAGCGGCCATTCCAAAAGCGCCTTTGCGCCCTCTTCCATTGATCGAGACCCCGTTTGAGAGAATTGGAATGGATCTCATCGGGCCATTAGATCAGTCAGCATGAGGGTACCACTTTATATTAGTTCTGGTGGACTATGCAACGCGATACCCGGAAGCAGTGCCTCTGCGCAATATCTCAGCACGCAGTATTGCAGAGGCGCTCTTCCACGTTATCTCCCGAGTCGGAATCCCGAAAGAGATTCTGACTGATCAAGGCACTACATTTATGTCACGGACACTGCGCAAACTGTATGGGTTATTGGGGATTAAGCCAATCCGCACCAGTGTGTATCACCCACAAATGGATGGTTTAGTAGAACGGTTCAATCGCACCCTCAAAAATATCATTAAAGGTAAGTAAGTGAGGATGCACGTAATTGGGATAAGTGGCTCGAGCCCTTGTTGTTCTCAGTGCAAGAGGTTCCCCAAGCCTCCACGGGGTTCTCCCCGTTCGAATTATTATATGGGTGTAAGCCGCGCGGCATTCTAGACGTGCTGCGGGAAAATTGGGAGGAGGGACCTTCGCAAAGTAAGAATGAAATTCAATACGTTATGGACCTGTGCGCAAAACTCCACACGCTCACCCGCCTAACCCAGGAGAATTTGCGGCAGGCCCAAGAACGGCAAGCCCGCCTGTACAACAAGGATACGCGCCTTAGGTAGTTCACACCCGGAGATAAAGTACTTGTACTGTTGCCCACGTCGAGCTCCAAATTGATCGCCAAGTGGCAAGGACCCTTTGAGGTCACACGGCGAGTCAGGGACATCGACTATGAGGTGAGGTGAACAGACAGGGGTGGGGCGCTACAAGTTTACCACCTCAATCTGCTTAAACTCTGGAATGAGCAGGTCCCCATGGCATTGGTGTCGGTGGTTCCGGAGAAGGTGGAGCTGGGGCCGGAGGTTCAAAAAGGGACTTTGGCATCATGCACCTCTCCGGTCCCTTGTGGAGACCACCTCTCCCTGACCCAACTCACGGAGGTCGCCCAGTTGCAGACTGAGTTTTTGGATGTGTTCTCGCCTCTGCCCGGTCGCACTAACCTTATAGAGCACCACCTAGAGACGCCCCCGGGGGTAGTAGTGCGTAGCCGCCCTTACAGGCTACCCGAACACAAAAAAAAGGTGGTTTGGGAAGAACTTCAGACCATGCTCGAAATGGGCATCGTCGAGGAGTCCCACAGTGACTGGAGCAGCCCGGTGGTCTTGGTACCCAAGGCCGACGGGCCGGTCTGGTTCTGTGTGGACTATAGAAAAGTCAACGCGGTGTCTAAATTCGATGCATACCCGATGCCTCGTATTGATGAGTTGCTTGATCGACTCGGCACTGCTCGCTTTTATTCGACGCTGGATTTAACGAAGGAATATTGGCAGATCCCCTTGACTCCACTATCCCGAGAAAAAAAACGGCCTTTTCCACACCGTTTGGTTAACACCAATTCATCACCCTTCCGTTTGGGCTGTTTGGGGCACCCGCTACGTTTGAGCGGCTAATGGACAGAGTCCTCTGCCCGCAAGCCACTTACGCGGCTGCGTATCTAGATGATATCATCTATAGTAATGACTGGCAGAGGCACGTCGAACATCTAAGGGCCATCCTTAGGTCGCTGAGATGGGCGGGGCTCACAGCCAACCCAAAGAAGTGTGTGATTGGAAGTACGGTATCTGGGCTTCCACTTGGGCAACAGGCAGGTGCGTCCCCAAATTAATAAGACGGCAGTGATTGCGGCCTGCCCGAGGCCCAAGACTAAAAAGGGGGTGAGAGTTCCTGGGGCTGGCTGGCTATTACTGTAGGTTTATACCTAATTATTCAGACGTCACCAGCCCGCTGACTGATCTCACTAAATAGGGGGCACCAGATCCGGTCCAGTGGACGGAGCAATGCCAGCAGGCTTTTTCTGAGGTAAAGGCTGCACTGTGTGGGGGGCCACTTTTACACTCCCCTGACTTTTCTCTCCCCTTTGTGTTGCAGACCGATGCGTCGGACAGAGGGCTGGGGGCGGTTTTGTCCCAGGAGGTAGAGGGGGAGGACCACCCCATCCTGTACATCAGCAGGAAGCTGTCAGTGCGTGAGGGGCGCTACAGCATGATCGAGAAAGAGTGTCTGGCGATCAAGTGGGCGGTCCTCGCCCTCCGTTACTACCTGCTGGGGCGCCCTTTCACCCTCTGTTCGGACCACGCACCCCTCCAGTGGCTCCACCACATGAAAGATGCCAACGCGCGGATCACCCGTTGGTATCTGGCACTCCATCCCTTCAATTTTAAGGTGGTCCACAGGCCGGGGGCGCAGATGATTGTGGCGGACTTCCTCTCCCGTCGGGGGGGGGGGGGGGGGGGGAGTCGGCTGCAGGCCAGACGGCTGCCCAGCCTGAGTCGGGCGGTGGGGTTATGTGGCAGCGGGGGCGTGGTCAAGCGCCGGTCTGTGACAGGAGGGTGAAGTCAGGGAAGGTAAGTGGCAGAATCACTTCACCTGACTACAATTAACCTGTTTGTGTGTGTCTCCCCAGTGACTGCGCACTATTTAGGGAGGGAGAGCAGAGGAGCTTATCTCCGGACTAGATGCTGGCTGTGTGTGTGTGTCTAGCCAATGCAAAATTGTTCACTGAAGTGTGGCAATAAAGCCCTTTACAAACCTGATCTCTGTCCTGCCGTCCTCTGTGCTCCACCCACTCCTATTGAACTGCTACAAGAGGATTTACTGTTGGCATCTGATCAGGGCTATGTCTCGCTGCTTGTGTTGCTTGACCTTAGTGCAGCATTTGATACCATTGATCATTCCATTCTTTTGGATAGACTACAAAATGTTATGGGAGTTAGGGCAATGGCTCAATCCTGGCTCAGCTCTTATTTAACTGATAATCAGTATGTTGATATACCTTACAGTGGTACTTGAAAGTTTGAGAACCCTTTAGAATTTTCTTTATTTCTGCATAAATAGGACCTACAACATCAGATTTTCACACAAGTCCTAAAAGTGGATAAAGAAAATCCAATTAAACAAATGAGACAAAATTATACTTGGTCATTTATTTATTGAGGAAAATGATCCAAAATGTTACATATCTGAGTGGCAAAAGTATGTGAACCTCTAGGATTAGCAGTTAATTTGAAGGTGAAATTAGAGTCAGGTGTTTTCAATCAATGGGATGACAATCGGGTGTGAGTGGGCACCCTGTTTTATTTCAAGAACAGGGATCTGTCAAAGTCTGAGCTTCACAACACATGTTTATGGAAGTATATCATGGCACGAACAAAGGAGATTTCTGAGGACCTCAGCAAAAGCACTATTGATGCTCATCAGTCTGGAAAAGGTTACAAAACCATCTCTAAAGAGTTTGGACTTCACCAATCCACAGTAAGACAGATTGTGTACAAATGGAAGAAATTCAAGACCATTGTTACTCTCCCCAGGAGTGGTGGACCAACAAAGATCACTCCAAAAGCAAGGTGTGTAATAGTCGGTGAGGTCACAAAGGACCCCAGGGTAACTTCTAAGCAACTGAAGGCCTCTCTCACATTAACATTAGCCAATGTTCATGAGTTTACCATCAGGAGAACACTGAACAACAATGGTGTGCATGGCAGGGTTGCAAGGAGAAAGCCACTGCTCTCCAAAAAGAACATTGCTGCTCATCTGCAGTTTGCTAAAAAGATCATGTGGACAAACCAGAAGGCTATTGGAAAACTGTTTTGTGGACAGATGAGACCAAAATAGAACTTTTTGCTTTAAATGAGAAGCATCATGTTTGGAGAAAGGAAAAAACACTGCATTCCAGCACAAGAACCTTATCCCATCTGTGAAACATGGTGGTACTAATATCATGGTGTGGACCTGTTTTGCTGCATCTGGGCCAGGACAGCTTGCCATCATTGATGGAACAATGAATTCTGAATTATACCAGTGAATTCTAAAGGAAAATGTCAGGACATCTGTCCATGAGCTGAATCTCAAGAGAAGGTGGGTCATGCAGCAAGACAACGACCCTAAGCACACAAGTCGTTCTACCAAAGAATGGTTAAAGAAGAATAAAGTTAATGTTTTGGAATGGCCGTGTCAAAGTCCTGACCTTAATCCAATCGAAATGTTGTGGAAGGACCTGAAGTGAGCAGTTCATGTGAGGAAACCCACCAACATCCCAGAGTTAAAGCTGTTCTGTATGGAGAAATGGGCTAAAATTCCTCCAAGCCAGTGTGCAAGACTGATCAACAGTTACCAGAAATGTTTAGTTGCAGTTATTGCTGCACAAGGGGGTCACACCAGATACTGAAAGGAAAGGTTCACATACTTTTGCCACCAACAGATATGTAATATTGGATCATTTTCCTCAATAAATAAGTGGCCAAGTATAATATTTTTGTCTCATTTGTTTAACTGGGTTCTCTTTATCTACTCTTAGGACTTGTGTGAAAATCTGATGTTTTAGGTCCTATTTATGCAGAAATATAGAAAATTCGAAAGGGTTCACAAACTTTCAAGAACCACTGTAAATGGTGATTTTTCTAGACATACTAAGGTAAAAGTTTGGTGTTCCACAAGGTTCTGTCTTAGGCCCACTGCTTTCTTTTTGTTACCTCTGGGTGATATTCATCTCATTATCTCTTGCCACTTTATCCTGTTCTACAGGGTCGCAGGCAAGCTGGAGCCTATCCCAGCTGACTACAGGCAAAAGGTGGGGTACACCCTGGACAAGTCGCCAGGTCATCACAGGGCTGAGACAGACACAGACAACCATTCACACTCACATTCACACCTACGGTCAATTTAGAGTCACCAGTTAACCTAACCTACATGTCTTTGGACTGTGGGGGAAACCGGAGGAAACCCACATGGACATGGGGAGAACATGCAAACTCCACACAGAAAGGCCCTCTCCAGCCATGGGGCTCGAACCTGAACTTTCTTGCTGTGAGGCAACAGCGCTAACCACTACACCACCATGCTGCCTGGTGATATAAGCATGGTATTAGTTTCCACTGTTATGCTGATGATACACAGTTGTATGTTTCTGCAAAGCCAGATGAAAGACACCAGCTTACCATAATAGAATTGAAGAATGTGTAAAGGACATTAGACACTGGATGCTTATTAACTTCCTTCTGCTTACCTCTGACAAGACAGAAGTACTTGTACTAGGACCACATGCTGCTCGAAATAGGTTCTGAGTACACAGTAACTCTGGATTGCCCTTGTTTCTTCACATGCAGTAGTAAGACCTCGGGGTGATTATTGACCCCCGTCTTTCAAATGAAACCTCATCTTTGGCTCGAGTCTTTGTAGACGGTCTTACCAGCTGCTTGCGGATGCACGACAAGCATGTTCATGACTGATTCTGCCGATGTTGGAAAGGCATGGACGATTGCATTTGTGACAGGGGAAGATTGGTCTATCAGGCATGGAGGATGATGCCCTCTTTTCTGTGTTGTTGCTTTGCCTTGTGGTCACTGTGCTGCTGTCTATCATATGCCGAGGCTCCCTTGTGGATTGCTGCCCTCCATCTGCTTCTGTCGGTGGCCATTTTCTCCCAAGTGTAAGGGGTTTATCTGAAGGTTCTTCACGGTATCTTTGCAGACATCCTTGAAACGGCGTTTGGGATGTCCGAGGTTGTTTGCCTCCAGCCAGAGCACCAAACAGGAGCTGCTTGGGGATGCGGGAGTCCATCTGCCTGATGTGACCCAGCCACCTCATCTGCCTTTTGCTCAGGATGGTTGCAATGGACGACTGGTGAGACATCGAGCACTCTGATGTTAGGCACTTGGTCCTGCCACTTGATGCCAAGGATTTTCCAGAGACAGCAAAGATGAAAGGTGTTGAGTTTTTGCTCCTGACCCTTGTACGTAGTCCATGTCTCTGATCCATACAGAAGGGCGCTCGGCATGCACCATGCACTTGGATTTTCGTCTTGGTGGGGAGGTACTTGTTTTGCCAGACTCTTTGTTAGCCTGTCAAGGTGGCCTCTTTGCCTATTCTGCAGTTGATTTCCTCATCCAAGGAGACAGAAGTAGTGACTGGAACCCAGATAAAGTTTCTGGACAGTGTCAAGGGGCTTGTCAAGTCAGGTGTGCCTTGATGGAGAATGTTTTCTTCACACTCAACCAGGGAAAAGGCCTTGCAGGTCTCGTTCAGGCTGTTGATCAGCTCCTGAAGGGTGGTGGGGTTGTGAGCAACAAGTGCATCATCATCTGCAAACAGCAGGTCACACAGTGTTGTCTGTTGGATTTTGGTTTTGGCTTTGAGACAGGCAAGGAACAAAGAGCCATCAGTCCACCAGTGTAGGAGTACATCCCCTTCAGAGTTCTGGAATGCTATTTCTAGCAGTATGGTAGAGTAAATACCAAAGAGGGTAGGAGCCAGTACACACCCCTGTTTGACCCCGCTTCTAATTTCAAAGGCCTCTGATTTTACACTGTCAAACTGAATTGTGGCTTTCATTCCATTGTGGAAGGAGAATATGAGCTTCAGTAGGGTTGGTGGGCATCCAACAACTCTGAGAACTGTATACAACCCTGATTCCAAAAAAGTTGGGACAAAGTACAAATTGTAATTAAAGCCGCTAGCAGCCTTGACGGGCCCTCGCACTTGTGGTTCCACAACCCAGGACATCCCGCCACCTAACAAAACAGTCACATGTCATATATTCATCAAATGTTCATCAGACAGGCCCATAACAGCTAAAGAGTATCAGAATCAGAGTCATTGTAGTATGTTGAGGGGGTGGGTGGAGCACAGAAGTACGGCAGGCCAGAACTGATTTTGCAAAAGCTCTTTATTCAGCTTTTCAGCTTCCAATAATACTCCCAGTCACACAGACACACACGCACGCACGCACGCACACACACACACACACACACACACACACACACACACACACACACACATCAGTTGCCTGGTAGGAGAGAGAGCTCTCTTCATCTGCTCTCTCTCTCCTTATATAGGGTGCTGTCCCTGGGGAAGACACACAAACACAGATTAACCAACATCAGGTGCAGTGATTCTGCCACTTACCTTCCCTGACTCCACCCTCTGGTCACAGACCGACGCTTGACCATGCCCCCGCTGCCTCATACCCCAACCGCCCGACTCAGGCCGGGCACCCATCCGACCTGCAGCCGACTCCCCTTGACAGGAGAGGAAGTCCGCCATGACCATCTACACCCCCGGCCTGTGGACCACCTTGAAATTAAAGGGCTGGAGTGCCAGATACCAATGGGCGAGCCGCGCATTGACATCCTTCATGCGGTGGAGCCACTGGAGGGGCGCGTGGCCCAAACAGAAGGTGAAAGGGTGCTCCAGGAGGTAGTAGAGGAGGGCGAGGACCACCCACTTGATTGCTGGGCACTCCTTCTCGATGGTGCTGTAGCACCCCTCACGCACTGACAGCTTCCTGCTTATGTACAGCACAGGGTGGTCCTCCCCCTCCACCTCCTGGGACAGAACGGCCCCCAGCCCTCTATCCGACGTGTCTGCAACGTAAAGGGGAGAGAAAAGTCAGGGGAGTGTAACAGTTGCCCCCAGCACAGTACAGTCTTCACCTCAGAGAAAGCCCGCTGGCATTACTCCATCCACTGGACTGGATCTGGTGCTCCCTTTTTAGTGAGATCAGTCAGTGGGCTGGTGATGTCCGAATAATTAGGTATAAACCTACGATAGTAGCCAGCCAGCCCCAGAAACTGTCTCACCCCCTTTTTGGTCTTGGGCCTCGGGCAGGCCACAATCGCTGCTGTCTTATTAATTTGGGGATGCACCTGCCTGTTGCCCAAGTGGAAGCCCAGATACTGTACTTCCACCCGCCCAATCACACACTTCTTCGGGTTGGCTGTGAGACCCGCTCACCTCAACGACCCAAGGACGGCCCTCAGGTGTTGCAGGTGCCGTGGCCAGTCATTGCTATAAATTATGATGTCGTCTAAGTACGCGGCCGCATAGGTGGCGTGGGGGCGGAGGACCCTGTCCATAAGCCGCCATTGGCGGAGCTACAGGGGTGGCTGGGGGGGCACTAGCCTCCCCTGGAATCTGATTGGCTACCCCAGGTGCCCCCCCAGATGATTGACATGTTACGGCACCGCACGAGAAAAGCCAGTTGCATTGAAGTCTATGACTGCTAGGTTCCTCCTGTACAGTAGATGGCACAATGCAAGCTACCACAAGGTGTTGCAATCCAATTTACAATAGAAGACATGGGAAAGAAGAAGGAACCATTGAACAGAAAAGGCAGCTGCTCCTCAGCCAGATGGATTTTAAGACTGACCTATATCGGTGAGTACACGACCACAGTTTATCCCAAAATAAGTTAGATGAAGCTAGATGCCTTCTGCACATTCTTAATAAACAGTGGCATCCAAAAATAGTCCAACTTTTCTGAATGATGAGCCTCTGTTTGCCTTTGCCAAGACCTTTGAGTCTGATTTATGTGACCTTAGACATGAAGTTCACCAAACAAAGCAGCTACTGGAAAGGAGAATGAAAGGGGGTTTAGACAAACCATCTTTGTAGGGCTCAAGGAAGACAAGAAAATCAAGCAAAGAAGTTTTTCACGAGCTATTCAGGCTTTGCAAAATTGCCATTGTTACACCTGTCAGCACTGCTTCCTGTGAAAGAAGCTTCTCTGCCTTAAAGCTAATAAAAACACATCTCAGGACAACAATGGTCGATGACCGGTTAAATCATCTGGGTATTCTAAGTGTTGAGTCCAGGAGGGCACGTGCCCTTAACATGGATGACTTTGTCAGTTATTTTGCCACTTCTCATCACAATAGAAGAATTATGCTTTTTTGAAGCTAAGATGGGTATTGTTACTCTTTGGTTATAACCAAGCTCTGCACTGTGTCCTGCTTACCTGTGTAGTATGTTCTACTTAGTTAAATCTTGGTGGTCTTCATATGTCATGTCAAACTGGTAATTGGCAATTTATTTATTAATTTTTTTGTGGAAAGTTGATGGTTTGATGGACTACTGGCTGTGTGAACAACTGACTATATGTACCTGTGTGTGTGAGTGACTGTGTAACTGACTCAGTGTGTCAGTAACTGAGTAACTGTGTGACTTGAGTTACTATGTGCATTTTAGTTCCAGTCAATGGTGTCAGGGTGTTGGTAAATGCACTGTATTCATTTTGTACATTAATAAACTACAAATTACACTCAAAATGACATCTTCTGTGTGCTTAATACGTAGCTACTTAAACATGATTGTAAATTGAAAGTATTGTTTATAAGTTTATTTATTTAAGAAGGATCAATGTGTATTAACATGTAAATGCACTAGAAATAATCACTGACTAGTTTTCTTTCATCTGTAGTCCCTGGAATTTTAATGTTGAAAGAAAGAAAAGGTGTGTATGTATATATAACAAAAAGACAAAAATAATTAGAAGTCATGACATGGCCAAGAACACAAGACAAGAACAGGTGCAACACCATGTAAGAATAAATAATAATAACAATAATGCATAATTTAAACACAAGATAAAAAAACAGATATGCAGCACACAATCGCTAACATTAATCGTGAGTGCTCGTGCATATTTGTGTGTGTAGTAGTAGGAACCACTGACCCCCCTGAAATAGTCCTGGCCACCCCCTTGCCCCCCCAAGGAAAAAAGTCTAGTTCCGCCACTGTAAGCCGCTGAAACATAGCAGGCGCCCCAAGCAACCCAAAAGGAAGTGTGACAAATTGGTGTAAGCCAAACGGTGTGGAAAAGGCCGTTTTTTCTTGGGATAGTGGAGTCAAGGGGATCTGCCAATAACCCTTTGTCAAATCCAGTGTCAAATAAAAGTGAGCTGTGCCTAGTCGATCAAGCAGCTTATCAATATGAGGCATTGGGTACGCATCAAATTTAGACGCCACGTTGACTTTTCTATAGTCCACACAGAACCGGACCGACCCATCGGCCTTGGGAACCAAGACCACCGGGCTGCTCCAGTCACTGTGGGACTCCTCGACGATGCCCATTTTGAGCATGGCCTTGAGTTCTTCCCGAACCACCTTTTTCTTGTGTTTGGGCAGCCTGTAAGGGCGGCTGCACACTACCACCCCCGGGGGCATCTCAATGTGGTGTTCTATGAGGCGGGTGCAGCCGGGCAGGGACGAGAACACATCCGAAAATTCGGTCTGCAACTGGGCAACCTCCGTGAGTTGGGTCGGGGAGAAGTGGTCTCCACAGGGGACCAGAGAGGTACGCGATGCCAGTGTTCCCTTTGGGACCTCCAGCCCCAGCTACGCCTTCTCCGGAACCACCGACACCAATGCCATGGGGACCTCCTTGTTCCAGAATTTGAGCAGATTGAGGTGGTAAATCTGTAGCGCCCCGCCCCTGTCCGTCCGCCTCACCTCATAGTCAATGTCCCCGACTCGCCGTGTCACCTCAAAGGGTCCTTGCCACCTGGCGATCAATTTGGAGCTCGACGTGGGCAACAGTATGAGTACTTTATCTCCTGGTGCGAACTCCCTAAGGCGCGTACCCCTGTCGTACAGGCGGATTTGCCATTCTTGGGCCTGCTGCAAATTCTCCTGGGTTAGGTGAGTGTGTGGAGTTTTGCGCACAGGTCTATAATGTATTGAATTTCGTTTTTACTCGGTGAAGGTTCCTCCTCCCAATTTTCCCGCAGTACATCTAAGGCACCGCGTGGCTTACGCCCATATAACAATTCAAACGGGGAGAACCCCGTGGGACCTCTCGCACTGCGAACAACAGGGGTTCGAGCCATTTATCCCAATTGTGTGTGTCCTCGATGACAAATTTTTGAATTATATTCTTAAGGGTGTGGTTGAACCGTTCAACTAAACCGTCTGTTTGTGGGTGATAAACGCTGGTGTGGATCGGCTTAATTCCCAATAACCCATACAGTCTGCGCAGTGTGTGTGACATAAACGAAGTGCCTTGATCAGTCAGAATCTCTTTGGGGATTCTGACTTGGGAGATGCTGTGGAAGAGCACTTCCGCAATACTACATGCTGAGATATTGCGAAGAGGCACTGCTTCCGGGTATCGCGTTGCATAGTCCACCAGAACTAAAATAAAGCGATATCCTCGTGTTGACCGATCTAATGGCCCGATGAGATCCATCCCAATTCTTTCGAATGGGGTCTCGATTAATGGCAGAGGGTGCAAAGGCACTTTTAGAATGGCCGCTGGATTTACTAACTGGCATTTGCGGCACGCCGTACACCACCTACGGACATTGCCGCGAATCCTTGGCCAATAGAATCAGGCCATTATTCGGGCAAGTGTCTTATCCTGCCCCAAGTGTCCAGCCATGGGATTAAAGTGAGCCGCCTGGAATACCAATTCCCGGCGGCTCTTTGGGATCAAAAACTGCGTGATCGGCTCCTTAGTCTGAGTGTCCTGCGTCACTCGGTATAATCTTTTATAATGGAGAAATAGGGGAAGGATGGGGTGGCATTTGGCTGGAGCGTTTGACCATTGATTACTCTCACTTGGTCAAACACGCTGCAGAGTCTCATCTCACAACTGCTCTAACAGAAAATCCGCGAGGGGTTCCCTGAGAGAGGGAGGAGGAGCCTGCTGCTCCTCACTCTGACGTGGAGATGACGTAGACGGCTCTGTGACAGCTGCTTCCACCAATGCTACACC
The DNA here is from genome assembly GCF_027579695.1 of Neoarius graeffei. Lineage (NCBI taxonomy): Eukaryota > Metazoa > Chordata > Actinopteri > Siluriformes > Ariidae > Neoarius > Neoarius graeffei. The sequence goes on from NC_083594.1 coordinate 36,350,244, forward strand.
GGGACATCCCCCTGCTAAACTACGGCAGGACCCACTCTTCACTAAATGTGCCATTAACTCCCATGCGCGCGCGCACACACACACACACACACACACTCATCAATTGTGCACTCTCCAATGCCTCGTCTTGCACCAGGCTTTGGTGGATTGAGGTCTGATTACAGCTGGAGTCCACCAAAGCCTGATACGTATCCCCTTGGACACTAACCGGTATGCAATATGCTCTGGCCCGATCGAGGGCGGTTCCTGGCGCGTCGGGGATCCAGACCACCACACACACCTCCATTGCCGAGCACTGATGCTGGAGGTGCCCTGGCTCCCCGCAGTGCCAGCAAACCGGCCTGGGCTCTCTCTCTGCACCGGCGCTCTGGGGCTCACTCACCTGGGGGGGGGGAGACAGACACGGAAGTGGGAAATGGGAGGGCACTGTGGGTGCGGCGGGCCGGCTGGGGTGGAGCCAGCACCCGCCTCTGCAGTGGGGGAACGGGGCAAGGACGAGACACAGGAGGGGGGGTGGAGAGAGAGAGAGAGAGGAGGAGATCTGCGATCCTGCCATGGGAACAGCCGCCAAATGATCCTCCACCAACTCGATGGCCTGATCCAGTGACGCCGGGCAATGGCACTGGACCCACTCCGCAGTTCCGTTGGGGAGTCATGCGATGAATTGTTCCAGTACCACCCGATCGACGATTCCCTCAGCATTGTGGTTGTCAGCTCTCAGCCATCGCCAGCAGGTGTCCTGGAGTTGCTGGCCAAATGACCTCCTCTAGGCGTAGAGCGTGGAAGCGCTGGTGGTGTTGTTCAGAGGTGTGTCCCATACGCTGGAGGACAGCCTGGCGCAGGTCCCCGTAGACCAGCCGGCTGTCGGCGGGGAGCTGTAGCACAGCCAGCTGTGCCTCACCCATTAGCAGGGGGAGGAAACACGCCGTGTGCTGCTCCACCGGCCAGCCCCAGGCCTCTGCTGTTGCTCGAAGAGCACTAGGAATGCCTCAGGGTCATTGTGTGGGCCCATCTTCGTTAGGGTGAAGGGGGGAGGGCCCGTGGCAGTGGAGGTGGTGGACCCCGCCGCTGCGAGGAGGTGCCAGAACGCCTGACGATCTTCCTGCTGCGCCAGCACCAGGGCCTCGAACCGTTGCGCTTGCTTCTTTCGGAGGGCGACCAACGCCTGGTGCTGGCTCTGTTGGGCCATGGCGAGGATCAGGTCCGCGAAGGGGGGACTCCATGGGGCTGTTCTCCTCTGTGCTCCCATCCCGGGTTTCAGCACCACTGTAGTATGTTGAGCAGGTGGGTGGACCACAGAAGTACAGCAGGCCAGAACTGATTTTGCAAAAGCTCTTTATTCAGCTTTTCAGCTTCCAATAATACTCCCAGTCACACAGACATGCACACATCAGTTGCCTGATAGGGGAGAGAGCTCACTTCCTCTGCTCTCTCTCCTTATATAGGGCACGGTCCCTGGGGAAGACACACAAACACAGATTAACCAACATCAGTGTTAGGACTGGGACTGTTGTGGCCTCTAGAGGCCACTGTTATTTCCATATTGTCATGTTTGTTTTGGCCTCTAGAGGCCGCCACTGTGTTTGTGTTTGTCTTCATTGCCTTTTTCCTACCCCGCCCTGTTCCTTAATTAGTGTGTGTATAAATACCCCTCTGTTTGTTCCCTTGTCACAGAGTCTTTTTCCTATGCTATGCCTGTTAGTGCTAGTTCCCTCTGTTCCATGTTCCTTGCCTGTGTCTTTGTGGTTTTTGTACTTTGCTTTCTTTTTGGACCTTTTTGAATTTTGTTTTTACCATTTTTGAGATCTTCTGAGCATTTGCATTTTTGCCTTTTCTTATTTTTGGACTTTGAACTTTTGGATATTTTTTATTTTCCCTTTATCTTCTGAGCTTTTGGATTACTTTTGTTTTTTGCTGTGGATTGTACATTTTGTAAATAAACTTTGATACTTTTCTACTTCCGCCTCACGCCTCTGCACTTGAGTCATCCCCCTGGTGGCCTAGTGGGGGTTTGCTGGATTATCACACCAGTGAACCAGGTTCAAATCCCAGCAAAACCCTAACAATCAGGTGCAGTGATTCTGCCACTTACCTTCCCTGACTCCACCCTCTGGTCACAGACTGCCGCTTGACCACACCCCCACTGCCACAGTCATATTACAAGATATCAAGTTCAACATTCAGCAATATCCTACAGATATCAAATTCAACATTCAGTAATATCATGGCATATTATGTTATAATATTTCAACATATTACATTATATCAAAAATCATTGTGCATTTTGTCTGCAACAAAATGCACAATGATAGGTCACTATTATTGTGTGTGTGTTCGATTATTTGGTCTGCATCAGGCAGTAAAATTGTTACATTATAGCATACAGACTGGGTGTGGTCTGCGTTCACAGATGCAAATGAACCAATGCATCAGAATCAGAGTCATATTACAAGATATCAAGTTCAACATTCAGCAATATCTTGGCATATTATATGTTATATTATTTCAACATACAACCCCGATTCCAAAAAAGTTGGGACAAAGTACAAATTGTAAATAAAAATGGAATGCAATAATTTACAAATCTCAAAAACTGATATTGTATTCAGAATAGAACATAGACAACATATCAAATGTCGAAAGTGAGACGTTTTGAAATTTCATGCCAAATATTGGCTCATTTGAAATTTCATGACAGCAACACATCTCAAAAAAGTTGGGACAGGGGCAATAAGAGGCTGGAAAAGTTAAAGGTACAAAAAAGGAACAGCTGGAGGACCAAATTGCAACTCATTAGGTCAATTGGCAATAGGTCATTAACATGACTGGGTATAAAAAGAGCATCTTGGAGTGGCAGCAGCTCTCAGAAGTCAAGATGGGAAGAGGATCACCAATCCCCCCCAATTCTGCACCGACAAATAGTGGAGCAATATCAGAAAGGAGTTCGACAGTGTAAAATTGCAAAGAGTTTGAACATATCTACAGTGCATAATATCATCAAAAGATTCAGAGAATCTGGAAGAATCTCTGTGCGTAAGGGTCAAGGCCAGAAAACCATACCGGGTGCCCGTGATCTTCGGGCCCTTAGACAGCACTGCATCACATACAGGCATGCTTCTGTATTGGAAATCACAAAATGGGCTCAGGAATATTTCCAGAGAACATTATCTGTGAACACAATTCACCGTGCCATCCGCCATTGCCAGCTAGAACTCTATAGTGCAAAGAAGCCGTATCTAAACATGATCCAGAAGCGCAGATGTCTTCTCTGGGCCAAGGCTCATTTAAAATGGACTGTGGCAAAGTGGAAAACTGTTCTGTGGTCAGACGAATCAAAATTTGAAGTTCTTTATGGAAATCAGGGACGCCATGTCATTTGGACTAAAGAGGAGAAGGACAACCCAAGTTATCAGTGCTCAGTTCAGAAGCCTGCATCTCTGATGGTATGGGGTTGCATTAGTGCGTGTGGCATGGGCAGCTTACACATCTGGAACGACACCATCAATGCTGAAAGGTATATCCAGGTTCTAGAGCAACATATGCTCCCATCCAGACGATGTCTATGTCAGGGAAGACCTTGCATTTTCCAACGTGATAATGCCAAACCACATACTGCATCAATTACAGCATCATGGCTGCGTAGAAGAAGGGTCTGGGTACTGAACTGGCCAGCCTGCAGTCCAGATCTTTCACCCATAGAAAACATTTGGCGCATCATAGAACAGAAGATATGACAAAAAAAGACCTAAGACAGTTGAGCAACTAGAATCCTACATTAGACAAGAATGGGTTAACGTTCCTATCGCTAAACTTGAGCAACTTGTCTCCTCAGTCCCCAGACGTTTACAGACTGTTGTAAAGAGAAAAGGGGATGTCTCAGTGGTAAACATGGCCTTGTCCCAACTTTGAGATGTGTTGTTGTCATGAAATTTAAAATCACCTAATTTTTCTCTTTAAATGATACATTTTCTCAGTTTAAACATTCGATATGTCATCTATGTTCTATTCTGAATAAAATATGGAATTTTCAAACTTCCACATCATTGCATTCCGTTTTTATTTACAATTTGTACTTTGTCCCAATTTTTTTGGAATTGGGGTTGTATTACAACATATCAAAAATCTCATCTCTAGCCGCTTTCTCCTGTTCTACAGGGTCACAAGCAAGCTGGAGCCTATCCCAACTGACTACGGGCAAAAGGCGGGGTACACCCTGGACAAGTTGCCAGGTCATCACAGAGCCAACACATAGACACAGACAACCATTCACACTCTCATTCACACCTATGGTCAATTTAGAGTCACCAGTTAACCTTACCTGGATGTCTTGACTGTGGGGGAAACTGGAGCACCCGGAGGAAACCCACGCGAACACGGGGAGAACATGCAAACTCCACACAGAAAGGCCCTCACCAGCCACGGGGCTTGAACCTAGACCTTCTTGCTGTGAGGTGACAGTGCTAACCACTACACCACAGTGCCGCCCATATCAAAAATCCCTTAGCAATTCAACTTCAGCAATATCTTGGCATCATGCTTGCCAAGTTTGACATGAATTTGATGAACCGTCTCGGAGGAGTATGTTAAATATGACCATGTGTAATTTAACTCCAAATGGCCTTATGACATCACTCCAAAGTTCTAACCATTCATTTCAATGGGAAATGGAAAAAGGGGCGCTATGAAGTCCCTGGGCCATGCCCAGGGCCAAAAGTCTGTAGCTGAGTAGCAATGACAATGACTGATGTGTGTATCAAATTTCATGAGTTTTCGTGCATGGGATATGCCTCAAATAAGGCCAAATGTGGCAGAATAATAATCCTTCGAAAAACAATAGGGTCTAGCACTGAACGGTGCTCTGACCCAAAATAAAAATAGAATGCAATGATGTGGAAGTTTGAAAATTCCATATTTTATTCAGAATAGAACATAGATGACATATCAAATGTTTAAACTGAGAAAATGTATCATTTAAAGAGAAAAATTAGGTGATTTTAAAAATTTCATGACAACACCTCAAAAAAGTTGGGACAAGGCCATGTTTACCACTGTGAGACATTCCCTTTTCTCTTTACAACAGTCTGTAAACGTCTGGGGACTGAGGAGACAAGTTGCTCAAGTTTAGGGATAGGAATGTTAACCCATTCTTGTCTAATGTAGGATTCTAGTTGCTCAACTGTCTTGGGTCTTTTTTGTTGTATCTTCCGTTTAATGATGTGTCAAATGTTTTCTATGGGTGAAAGATCTGGACTGCAGGCTGGCCAGTTCAGTACCTGGACCCTTCTTCTACGCAGCCATGATGCTGTAATTGATGCAGTATGTGGTTTGGCATTGTCATGTTGGAAAACGCAAGGTCTTCCCTGAAATAGACTTCGTCTTGATGGGAGCATAAGTTGCTCTAGAACCTGGATATACCTTTCAGCATTGATGGTGTCTTTCCAGATGTGTAAGTTGCCCATGCCACACGCACTAATGCAACCCCATACCATCAGAGATGCAGGCTTCTGAACTGAGCACTAGTAACAACTTGGGTTGTTTTTCTCCTCTTTAGTCCGAATGACACGGCGTCCCTGATTTCCATAAAGAACTTCAAATTTTGATTCGTCTGACCACAGAACAGTTTTCCACTTTGCCGCAGTCCATTTTAATTGAGCCTTGGCCCAGAGAAGATGTCTGTGCTTCTGGATCATGTTTAGATACGGCTTCTTCTTTGCACTACAGAGTTCTAGCTGGCAACGGCGGACGGCACGGTGAATTGTGTTCACAGATAATGTTCTCTGGAAATATTCCTGAGCCCATTTTGTGATTTCCATGCCAAATCAACAAATATTTGACAAATTTATGCTCGACCATCTCAGATTTCAATGAAATTTGGAGGGCTCAGAGATACTATTAAAAGAAGTTAATCCCCAAAATTTGAGCTTCCTATCGCCAACGGTTTCAGAGATACAGGCATTTGAATTTTTCAATTTTTTTGCATTTTGCTCAAAACATACATATTTCAAAGTGCAATATAATCTTTATTATGCAAGACAGAAACCTAAAATTTTGCACAGAGAGACTCAATGTCTTGTACTACAAGCTTCAACTTAGAATTTCAATGGTCATTGTATATTAGATGGTGATTTTAACAAGGAAATTAAAAAGACAAATTTGCATTTTTTGCATTTTTAACTCATTCTGGAAGCTTGCCTGTGGCAGTAATGCTTAAACTAAGAATGTTATTCAAATCTACACAGAAATATCTACCAATTTCAGTTTTACCAAGTCTCCACTATTCCTAATTTGTCTGTAATAGGGTTTTGAAATTTGCCGATTTCTAAAACATGCCATTTTCAGTAGCAAGAAATCCAATGTGGGATAGCAGTTAGGAACTTGTACATTTTTTTCAGTAATCCCACGACCCATATTTTATATTTCCAAGTTTTTGTTCTGTGTCTCTCAAGTATTTTTAAACTACAGGCGTTTAAAAAAATCCATTTTCACCAAATTCGAATTTGATATATTTTCATATAGCTGATATTTGAGGGTTAATAAATGCTTCAATAAGGCTCAAGTAGGTTAGGAGACATGTTACTTCCTCAATTTTAAATAAAATTTCAATTAATGCTCAGTATTAATTATTTGCAAATTGATTTTAATTTAAGACTGTAACATTAGCAATCAATGACCAGCTATTGTGTACCAGTCAACAGCCAGCCTTATCAATATCAACACAGCACAATAGGTGACCTTTGATACCAGAACAGGTGGCTCATATCTTATAGTTTTAGAGTCTGTAAACTGCATACTTGTTCAGATAACATTATATTGCTTGGATTATGTTAAATACATTGTAATACAGAGCACTGAGAAAATTTGCCAATGTTATTAACTGAATGTGTTTCTTTGCAAGGATTGGATATTTTGAATAGTTGACTAGGGAATTTAATTGTAGTTGCTTTCAATTTGAGATCAGTATAAATGAGTTTGTTCTTAGACATATAGAAATGGCTGAACTTCCTCCCTGTTCTATAGGAATTGGACAAAAGAAAGATTCTGACTGCCATTAGAACCTGCTGAATCTGCTTGGCTTAAATGTTCTTTCACTCTCTGAACATTTAGAACACAATTTGTCCAGGTTTAATATTTTTATTTATCAGTTTTGAAAGTGAATCTGCTGTTTCAGGAAGAATTGAATGTAATTCTGTTTTAACTTTTTTCTTGTGCCTTTCATATGGATCACAACAACTTTTCTGTAGCTCTTCATATTTCATCAGAAACAGTTTCTCATGATGCAGACATACGGTGTCTGTGCTTGAAATGTTCTCAAGTTCAGTTCTCTGTTTAATTAATGAAGTTTGCTCCAAACTATACTGAGAGAGTGTATTTAACTTACAATTTCTGTTGTGTGTTAGTTTATGGCAGTCAGAATCTTTCTTTAGTCCAATTCCTATACAACAGGGAGGAAGTTCAGCCATTTCTAGATGTCTAAGAACAAACTCATTTATACTGATCTCAAATTGAAAGCAACTACAATTAAAATTCCCTAGTCAACTATTCAAAATATCCAATCCTTGCAAAGAAACACATTCAGTTAATAGCACTGGTAAATTCTCAGTGCTCTGTATTACAATGTATTTAATATGATCCAAGCAATATAATGTTATCTGAACAAGTATGCAGTTTACAGACTCTAAAACTATAAGATATGAGCCACCTGTTCTGGTATCAAAGGTCACCTATTGTGCTGTGTTGATATTGATAAGGCTGGCTGTTGACTGGTACACAATAGCTGGTCATTAGCAATCAATGTTACACAGTCTTGGATTAAAATCAATTTACAAAAAATTACTGAGCATTAATTGAAATTTTATTTAAAATTGAGGAAGAAACATGTCTCCTAACCTACTTGAGCCTTATTGAAGCATTTGTTATATGAAAATATATAAAACATTCAAATTTGGTGAAAATGGATTTTTTAAACCCCTGTAGTTTAAAAATACTTGAGAGACACAGAACAAAAATTTGGAAATATAAAATATGGGTCTTGGGATTACTGAAAAAAAAATGTACAAGTTCCTAACTGCTATCCCACATTGGATTTCTTGCTACTGAAAATGGCATGTTTTAGAAATTGGCGAATTTCAAAACCCTATTACAGACAAACTAGGAATGGTGGAGACTTGGTAAAACTGAAATTGGTAGATATTTCTGTGTAGATTTGAATAACATTCTTAGTTTAAGCATTACTGCCACAGGCAAGCTTCCAGAATGAGTTAAAAATGCAAAAAATGCAAATGCAAAAAATGCAAATTTGTCTTTTTAATTTCCTTGTTAAAATCACCATCTAATATACAATGACCACTGAAATTCTAAGTTGAAGCTTGTAGTACAAGACATTGAGTCTCTCTGTGCAAAATTTTAGGTTTCTATCTTGCATAATAAAGATTATATTGCACTTTGAAATATGTATGTTTTGAGTAAAAAACAAACAGAAAAAAATCGAAAAATTCAAATGCCTGTATCTCTGAAACTATTGGTGATAGGAAGCTCAAGTTTTGGGGATTAACTTCTTTTAATAGCATCTCTGAGCCTGCCAAATTTCATTGAAATCTGAAATGGTCGAGCATAACCTCTTGTTGATTTGGCATAGAATGACCCAATACAGAAGCATGCCTGTATGTGATGCAGTGCCATCTAAGGGCCCAAAGATCACGGGCACCCAGTACAGTTTTCCGGCCTTGACCCTTACACGCAGAGATTCTTCCAGATTCTCTGAATCTTTTGATATTATACACTGTAGATGATATGTTCAAACTCTTTGCAATTTTACACTGTCAAACTCCTTTCTGATATTGCTCCACTATTTGTCGGTGCAGAATTAGGGGGATTGGTGATCCTCTTCCCATCTTTACTTCTGAGAGCCACTGCCACTCCAAGATGTTCTTTTTATACCCAGTCATGTTAATGACCTATTGCCAATTGACCTAATGAGTTGCAATTTGGTCCTAGAGCTGTTCCTTTTTTGTACCCTTCACTTTTCCAGCCTCTTATTGCCCCTGTCCCAACTTTGAGATGTGTTGCTGTCATGAAATTTCAATTGAGCCAATATTTGGCATGAAATTTCAAAATGTCTCACTTTTGACATTTGATATGCTGTCTATGTTCTATTGTGAATACTATCAGTTTGAGATTTGTAAATTATTGCATTCTGTTTTTATTTACAATTTGTACTTTGTCCCAACTTTTTTGGAATCGGGGTTGTACAATCCAGATCTGCTGACCATGTTGAATGCCTTGGTTAGGTTGACAAAGGCGATGTGGAGGGGCTTCTGTTGTCCACAGCACTTCTCTTGCAGTTGTCTCAGGGAGATCATACCAGTTGTAGCACACTGAGTGGAAACCACACTGGCTCTCAGGTAGCGCACTCTCAGCTAGTTGCTGTAGTCTTGTAAGGATGACACGAGCAAAGGCCTTTCCTGCATTGCTGAGCAAGGAGATGCCACGGTAATTGTTGTAGTCCCCTTTATCACCCTTCTGTTTTTAGAGTGATGTTAGCATCTTTTGTGCTAGATGGTACTGTTCCTTCCTGCCAACAGTCAGTCAGGAGTTGATGTAGGTATGGTAGGAGGGATGCCTTGTTCAGCTTTAGCAGTTCTGCAGGGATGGCATCTGTTCCAGGGTCCTTGCCACCAGAAAGCTGGTCAATTGCTTTGCGCGGTTCCTTCATGGTCGGGACCATGATCAGCGGTGTTTGGTTTTCCAGATGGCGTTCCACTGAGTAGAGATCCGAGTAGCGCTCAACCCAGTGCTCTAGCTGCTCCTTCTTATAGACTGATCTCACCAGTTTTGGACTTTATGGGGGACACCTTGGTCTTGCTTGGGCCCACTGCAGTTTTGATTTTGTCAGACAGTCTTTGAGTCACCTTTATCTTTAGCATTCTGGATATCAGAGCAGAGCTTGGTCCAATACTTGTTTGTGCATCTTCCGGATTCCCTTTGAATATTATTTTTGGCATTTTTTAGTTGATGTTGGTGTGGCTGGGTGGGTGTGGAGTTGTAGAAAAACAGTGCTTTCCTCTTTTCTTCCAGGAGAGGGAGCAGAACCTCAGCAAACTCTTCCATCCAGTCTTCATGCATCTTTGGCTTTCTCCCAAAAGCATCCATTGCTGATTCAAGCATGGCAGAGCTCAGGATTTTCCATTTCTGGTCCATGGACTGTGCGGTGCTGGGTCCTTGGTTTTCAAGGTAGTCAGTGGGCTTAGCTGTGAATTTACTTTGTCTGGAAGGGTCGCACATGTTGAGTGTTTAGCCTTGGGATCATGGGCTGCTTAGCAGAATGGGACTTCTTTGCAAGCTTGGTTTTGGAGAGAACTAATGCAAGATCTGTGTCGCAATCTGCACTGTGGTATGATCTGGTAGACTTCACTGTGTTCAGGTTGCTCCTCCTTGTAAGCACAACATCCAGCTGATGCCAGTGGGATGACACCATGAGACTGTGTTGCTGCTTGCTGTCAAAGGTGGTGTTGGTCACGCACAACTGATGCTCAGAGCAGAACTCCAGCAGCCTCTGTCCATTGTTGTTCATCTTGCCAATGCCAATTTTGCTGAAACAAGATGGCCAAGAGTGGCAGTCTGATCCCACATGGGCATTGGAGTCAACAAGGATAAAGAGATGGTCACTGGCTGGTACTTGTTGCATGGCTTGGTCAAGGTCTTTGTAGAACCTGGACTTGCATTCCTGGTCAGCAGCCAGGGTTGGAGCATAGGCACAGATGATGCTGATCTGAACAGTGTGCATCTCCAGCTTCATGGTGATTATTTGCTCTGAGATTCCAACCGGGGTGGTGCTGATGCTTTCTAGGAGGTTGTTGCACACTGCAAAGCCCATGCCCCAAAGCCGTCTGTCCTCTTCACCAAGTCCTTGCCAAAAGAATGTGTAATTCTTTTCCTTGATGGAGCCAGCATTAAGTAGCAGAGTTTCTTGTAGAGCTGTATGTCCACACTGAGTCTGTCTAGTTTGAGGTGGTTGATTGCCATTTTCCTGGCATTAAGGTCTTCATCAGTTCCAGTGCAGAGAGTTTGGACATTCCATGTTCCAAGACACAAGTTTCTTTCTGGGTCCTTGGATACATCTGCCATTCAACTTTTGGTCTATCCTCTTGCACCCAGAGAGGCAGGCAGACATGGATTGGTACCTTATTGGCTGAGGACTGCTCAGCTTGGGTGGGCAGTAACCAATCAGTGGAGCACGAAGACTCCTCCCACCATTGAAGAAGGCCCCTGGTGTCTCCTCTTATATCAATTCGAGGGGGTTTAGAACCGGTAGACTGCCTTCTTCCATATTGATCCCTCATGAGTGTGAAGTGTCCTCTTCACCCACCAACTTGCTGCTATGCCTGGGCAATGGGTATGGAGAAAGTGTGCCCAGGTTCCACTCCCCCCTGGTCATGTTGAATGTTTCCAAGGAAAGACAAGGTCAATACATTTGGAGTTTCAGCAGGACTGCAGGGGATGCTGGTCATGAGCATTACATGTGTGGTGACTGCCTAATGGGTCCCTCCCTCCAGATTTTTCATTCGGGGTTCACTCCCCTAGCCTTTGCCTAAAGAGACATGACCTACAAGGCAGCAGGTGGGTTTGATTTCAGAATCACCTTCTCCTAGCCTTTACCTCTGATAGCATACCCTACAAGGCAGCAGTGGGCTGATTGAGTGCCAGGGCATGTCCACTTGCCTGTGGGCCTGTACACTGCACCTCTGGGGCTCAGGAGGCACTGTGAGAGTCCTGGTGTGTTAGCCATAAAACCATCAGGAGTTTGAAACTCATATTGATAACTCATTGAAAACATTACCTGGATAGCTTTCTTTCATCTCAGAGATATTGCTAAGATAAGAAATTTAATGTCACTACATGATGCAGAAAAACTAGTTCAATGCTTTTGTTACCTCCAGGTTGGATTATTGTAATGCCTTACTGTCTGGATGTTCCAATAAGTGCATAAACAAGCTCCAGTTAGTTCAAAATGCAGCAGCAAGAGTCCTTAATAGAACTAGAAAATATGACCACATCACCCCTGTCATATCCACACTGCATTGGCTCCCAATCAAATTTTGTATTGGTCTTAAAATACTACTATTGACCTTTAAAGCACTGAATGGTCTCACGCCACAGTACCTGAGCAAACTTCTGGTTTTTTATGACCCACCACATTTACTTAGATCAAAGGTGCAGGCTATCTGCTGGTTCCTCATATAGTGACAGCTACATCAGGGGACAGAGCCTTTTCTTACAAAGCCCCAGTTATGGAACAGCCTTCCAAGTAGTGTTCGGGACTCAGACACAGTCTCAGTGTTTAGGTCTAGGCTGAAAACATGTTTAGTCAAGCCTTTTGTTAGTGTTTATGAGGTAAAGGAGTAGATCTGGAAGGTCCTCAGATGGTGTTTTTGCAATCTGGGATGTATGGATGCCATCAGTCCCCCACTCACTTGCCCACTTGAGTTTGTTGATGGTGTAATGGCTGGCTGCTTTATGTCCTGGGATGCCCTCATGCCCGTGTTACCTTCTGGCTCTCGCCTTTTAGTTATGCTGTCATAGTTAGTTTTGCTGGAGTCCCTGCTTGCACACAGCACAAAATGTATACTGTTCCTACTAATCAGGTGATATTGGACATACCCAATAATCTGTTTTTTCTCTTCCCCCCATCTGTCCCTCTGAGTTACATGTCAAGCCTGAGATCGAGATGCTGACCACTTTTGCTCCTCAGACCTGCCTGATCCATCCTGATGCCCTATCACATCGCTCCTGTGGAGGACAGACCCATATGGACAGTTGAAAGTCACACTTGGAAGATGCTCTGGACACTTACAGTAATGCTTTTATGGCTGAGGACTACAGTTGACTTGCTAACTTTAGAACTGCAGTTGTCATGAACAGTTTCGCACTCAAGTTTCCATCAATGAACAATTTATAACTTCAGTGAACCAGACTTCATGTTAAAACTGTTAGATGTTATCACATTGTTCTCACCCAAATGAGGATGGGTTCTTTTGAGTCAGGTTCCTCAAGATTTCTTCATGTCTGAGGGTGTTTTTCCTTGCCACTGTTGCCACAGGCTTGCTCATTGGGGATAGATTAGGGATAAAATTAGCTCATGTTTTAAGTCATTAAAATTCTGTAAAGCTGGTTTGTGACAATGTCCATTGTTAAAAGTGCTATTAAAAAACTTGACTTTTTGGTCTTAGGTCTTGGGCAGGCCACAATTGCTGCAGTTTTATCAGTTTGGAGACATGCACCTCCCCATGACCCAAGTGAAAGTCCAGATACCATACTTCCACCCATCCAATTGCAGACATCTTTGATCTTACCATGAATCCCTCAAACCTCACCAATCTCAGGACAGCCATTAAACGTTAGTGATTGGCAGCAGCATTGACATCAATGAGGTCTTCTAAATAGACAGAATTAAATGCACTGTGGGCACCACAAGCTGGCCTAGTGGCTCGCGTGTCTGCCGCTTGATCAGGAGATCGCAAGTTCTACTCGCACTCGGGTCATACCAAAGACCATCATAAAAATGGTACATACTGCAGTCTGTATTGCATGCTGCAATACAGATGCAAGTGGGGAGTCAACCGCTCATGGCTTCCAAAGGATTAGCCCCCCACTGTAACCCTAGCTGTATAGGTGAAAGGCCAAGGGCTACAGAAACAGATCAGTGCTGCCCAATGTACCTTAATGGCCTGGTTAGTACTGGGATAGGAGAATACCTGGGAAGACCAGGGCATGGTGCAAGAAGGACTTTAGATATGCACTGTGGGTTGGAGGATTCTATCCATGAGAGGCTGAAACATTGCTAGGGCCCCAAACAAACCAAATGGAAGGGTGACACATTGGTGTAACCCAAACAAAATGGAAAAGGCTTTTTTCCCCATGGGATAAATGGAGTCAAGGAAATCTGCCAATATCCCATTGTTAATTCAGTGTCAAATAAAAAGCAAGTCTTGTGCCCTTCATGCACTGAAATTCCTCAAGATTCTTTGAATCTTTTAATGATATTATGCACTGTCAAGGGTGAAATATCCAAATCCATTCCTATCTTTCTTTGAGGAACTTTTTTTTTAAGTGTTGAATTATTAGGCCTTTCTTGGATGCTGATTTTGTACCAAATTATGATTACCATCACCTGTCAACATCACCAGTTTCAAATCACATCAAGACTTAATTGTTTTACATCATTTCTAGCCCTAAACTGCTCTTGTTCCAACTTTTTGGAATGTTTTGTTGGTATGAAATGCAGGACTGGATGCATGCTAACAAATGAAATGAAGTTGAACAGACAAAACATGAAATATCTTAGGTTCTGTCAATTCCCTGAGGTTGGACTATGAGGAACTGGAGACAGGTGTGACAATTCAAGGTGCAATTTATAGTTCACTTTTCAGTGACTACTAACATGTATACTTTCATACATGTAGGAGAACATAGCTCTCATTACTGGCCATCTGAAAGACAAAGAGATGTTAATGACAGACCGTAATTAGATGCAGGTATAATTCGTCACATGTTACCTGCTGATTCAACCTGACTCCTCACCATTCACAGCCAACGCTCCAACACACCCTCACTGCCATATACCCCCACTGCCTGACTCAGGCTGGGGAGCTGTCCAGTCTGCAGCTGACTCACCCCCAGTGGGAGAAGTAATCTGTTACCATTATCCATGCCCCTGGCCTGTAGACCACTTTGAATTTGAAGATCCAGATACCAATGGGTGATCCACACATTGGCATTCTTCATGTAGTGTAGCCACTGGAGTAGGGCATCGTCAAGACAGAAGGTGAAAGAGCATCCTAGCAGGTAGTACCAGAGAGTGAGGACTACCCACTTGATGGCCAAACACACCTTCTCTATGGTGCTGGACTTAGACTCTCACATCAAGAGCTTGCCACTGATGTATAGCACTCCTCCCCCTCCTAGGACAAAACTGCCCCCAGCCCTCTGTCTGACACATCAGTTTCATCTCATCATCTCTAGCCGCTTTATCCTGTTCTACAGGGTCGCAGGCAAGCTGGAGCCTATCCCAGCTGACTACGGGCGAAAGGCGGGGTACACCCTGGACAAGTCGCCAGGTCATCACAGGGCTGACGCATAAACACACAACCATTCACACTCACATTCACACCTACAGTCAATTTAGTGTCACCAGTTAACCTAACCTGCATGTCTTTGGACTGTGGGGGAAACCAGAGCACCCAGAGGAAACCCACACGGACACGGGGAGAACATGCAAACTCCGCACAGAAAGGCCCTCACCAGCCATGGGGCTCGAACCTGGACCTTCTTGTTGTGAGGCAACAGCGCTAACCACTACACCACCGTGCCGCCACATGTGAGTCTATAAAAGAAAATAGAAAGAAAAGTCAGATGAATGCAACAGCAGGCCCACACACAAAACCACTTTAATTAGAGCAAAAGCCTATCCACATGGGTCCAACCACTGGACCAGATCTGGTACCCACTTAGTGAGGTCAGTCTGATGCCATCTAAAAAATTAAGCATGAACTGCCTATAACCAAGCAAGCTCCAGGAACTGCCTCACCCTTTTTGGTCTTAGATCTCAGGCAGACTGCAGTCTTATCAATTTGGGGACACACCTACCCAAGACTCAAGGAGAAGCCCAGATACTATACTTCCATCCATCCAACTGTACACAAACAGCTTTGCATGAGTGGACAATAAGGAACTGGAAACAGGTGCTGTCACTCAAGGTAGACTTTGATTTTATTAACACTTCAGTGATTTCTAGTTTGTAGGCACACTACGCACAAGGTTAAGGATCACTGGAGGAATAGTACCTTTCCTAGTGGCCTATAGGTGTCCTAGACTAGTCTCCCTACATCCGGCACCCTGTAAAGGGCAACATATGGTCACTCACAAGCTGACCACACTAGCTTCTCCATGGTGAAAACTGACCATGTGTCCTACTCGTGGTGTCTGTTACCATCACAGAACATGGCGGATCTTGGGGAGTAAACCCTGAAAACAAATCCCACCTTATGTTTTGGTGGTGCAACAAGTCTTCTCTGTGAATCAGTCAGCCTTGCTGTCCCATCGAGCAACTGGAATTACTCGCTAAGGGACACTATTCCACATTGTTTAGTGTGGACATTGAAGACACAGCCTTACTTTTTATGGAGATGAGTATTATAGGAAATTCAGTAAATGCTACTGCATACAAGATAACCAATGCCCCATGTTTTATGGCAATGGAGGAAGCTATGTGAAATCCATAACAATACTACTGCATCCAGGGGAACTGATGGAAACAGACAGACTAGTCCATGCAATTAGAGACAGGCAACTCCTAAACCTGGCAGCCTGGGATGTTCACACAACCAATGACTGAGGACAGTACAAGACCAGAATGAGCAACTGCAATTATCTGTAGAGAGCTTGAAAAGGCAAACAAATATCTGTGCCCTAAGTGAGGCGAGATGCCCAGACTCTGGCAACGTCAAAGAAAGTTACACTATTTTCTGGAGTGGTGGCACAAATAGAATTGCAGGTGTTGGCTTTGCTAGATCCAACAAGTTTGATAATAGCAACCCAGTACCCATAAATGACAGCTTGGATCTAACTCAAGGACAACTCACCTTACCTTGATAAGTGTTTACACACCTACTATGCAGCACTCCATGATTGAGAAGGAGAGTTTCTATGAGAGACTCCATGAGTATATTGTCAAAGCCAAAGGAGATGGCATAATTGTCTTAGGGGATTTCAATGCTTGTCAGGAAAGAGTGGCAGTTGTGGCAATCAGAAAACACCGACCAGGCCATCAGAAATCACCGACCAGGCTAGATGAACTTGAATGGTTTAATGCTACTTGAATTCTGCACTCACTTTGATCTCAATTAGGGAAACTATGTTCCAACTCAAGAATTACCTCAAGAACACATGGTAACATTTATGCTCCAAATACTGGCACCAAGTCAACCACGTGCTAGCTAACAGAACAGCCAGACAATTTATTAACATGACAAAGATTGACCCCACAGCAGATTGCTTTACAGACCATAAACTCCTTATCACAAAATGCTGTTTTGTGCTCAAGAAGATAACTACAAAGTCACCATCAAAACCAGATACCACATTTAATGCTGAACAGAAAGAGAAGCTGGAACTC